>NC_064873.1:1375000-1392500 GCF_943734745.1 Anopheles darlingi
AGGTTTGAAAGTGATATTAGTAGTAGTAGTAGTAGTGTGGTGAAATCCGAAACATCGAGCGACATCTGAATGCCATTGGCACCCAGAAACGCCGTAGTAGAAGTAGTAGTAGTGGTAATAGTGATTGAGTGGAAGAGATAGAGATAGAGGAAACGGCTCAAGGTACCGCAGGAGAACATCCTCGCGGATCGCGTAATAATTCCCGTCCATATTTGTGAATACAAAAAAGTTCAAAACAATTTCAACCAGAAAAAAAATGTAACACGAGACGCTCAGGAAGGGTGTGTGAGTGTGTGTGTGTGTGTCTGAGTGTGTGTTGAAGATACTCTATGGGTGAGTTGTAGAGTGTGTAGCAACAAAACGGCAGCGAGAAATCCATCGAACGGATGACGTAAACCGCGAAGAGTCGTTTTTTTTCATCCGGATACTAAAGGAAAAGCCTAAACACGACTCAGATCAAGGGGCCTTGACACTTTTGGAGCATTCTTCTCTCCTCCGGACCAGTCCTTGGCGACGACATGACGGGACACAGCACAGACGAGGGATATCGAGCGAACGCGAACACGAAAAATGGCAACAAGAGAAAGATGTAGAGAAAGAATAGAATAGCAAATAAAAAAGGAAAACGACAACGACAACGATAACGAAATCGGAATAAGGATGAACAGAATGGTAATGGTGGCAGGAGGTGCATCTGTGGATGGTACACGCGGTGGTGGATGGTGGCAGGCTGGAGAGGGGGCCGGTGGCCTTTGGGAGCGTGTATGCGCTGCGTATGCTCGTCGCTAAAATGGTGGGCTGTGTGTGTCTGTGGGTGTGGGGTGTGTGTGTGTGTGGGTGGGTTTGAGGCTCGAAAGCTGTTGATCGCTTTCGGCATCTCGAGCGCAAAGTGACGGACGTTTCGTTTTTTATGGACAGCCGGTTACAGAATGGACAGAATGATGACAGAGAGAGAGAGAGAAAGAAGGAGAGAGAGTAACTAAATCCAAGCGGTACGTCGGTACACGTTACAACGAAACACGGAATGCGAACGGATGAATGATATCGCACGAGGACAGCGAACCAAACGGGAAACAGACAGACAGACAGACAGACAGACAGACAGATGGATGGACACTCCTCCGGATATCCGCTTTGTCCACCGGAAGATCGTCGACAGTAAAACAAACAGTGGAGAGCGAATGGATGAAAGAGGAGAGGATGAAGGAGAGAGAGAGAGAGAGTGAGAGAGAGTTGTCGATGTTGTATTGACAGAGAAAAAGAGAGAATGATGAGATAAAGAGAGTGAAAAAAGGGGAGCGAAATGAGGGACGAAAAAGGGTTCGTGATTTTTTGTTGATGAGAATTTGGGGCAGAAAAAGAAGAAGAAGAAGAATAAAATGGGCGTAGTAGTTAGGGAGGGCGTCCGGGTGATCGTTTGGGGATAGATAAAGAGAGATAGAGAGAGAGAAAGAAGAATGGGGGACCACGGTGAGGGGGGGGGGGTTTGGAACAGCAAGAGAGAGAGAGAGAGAGAGAGAGAGAGAGAGAGAGAGAGAGAGAGAGAGAGAGAGAAATATTGAGGGGCGCACGCGCAAGCAAGTTTGTGTTACCTTCGTTGGCATCCTCCAGGTTCTTGGCCTTGCCGCAACGCTCCTCGATGATGCGCCGACGCTCGGCCGCCTTGCGCTCCTGCTCCTTCTTCAGCTCCTCGGCGGCCTTCTTGCGCAGCAGTAACTGTGTGTGTGGAGTGAAAGAGAAAAGAGGGGGAAGAGGTGAGATCGAACGTTAACGTGAACGTTTGCTGCTACTACTTCTACTACTACTACTACTACTTACCCGAAGCTTCTTCTTACGCTCTGGAGTCATGAAACCCTTCTTGGCCTTCTTAGCCTTCGAGGCTTCCTCCATGCGCTTGCGGACCTCGGCGCGCTTGCGCTCAATCTCCGCCTGTTTCGCCTTCTTTGCCTCATCATCAGCCATGGTGTTGGTGTTGTGGTGGTGGTGGTGCTGGTGGTAGTCGAAACCTGCCCAATGGATGAAGGAAGGATGGGTTTGCGAAACGTTTAGTGACCGGAATTTCTGAATCGCCTGAACTGCTCTACGTGCTGTTTCCGTCAGATGGCGCGCCTAGGAGCGCTACTTAGTTGTTGCTGCTGCTGCTACTGATGATGATGATGATGTTGTTGCTTTTGCCGTTTGCTTACAATACTGACACCAGCCCAGAGGAAAAGAATACGAAAAATGGTTCTCGTATCAGAACCATAGGGGTTATGAACGCATTAGAGAAAGAGAGAAAGAGAGAGAGCCATCTGTGTACGCCATAACCGGGCGGAACAGTCGGCGTGATAGCAGCACACCGGCGCAGCACGCAGCAGAACGACAGTTTATGAGCGGAATTGTCTATTTTAAACCACCCACCAGCCAAATTTCAGGGCAGGGCTCTGGGAGAAAAGGGAAGGAGGGGTGTGTCAGGATGGTCGCGGTCCATCCGTTTGCGTAACCACCACCGTTTGAGGTTGGAGGAGTTTGCGTTTCGAAATATTCATTCTTTTTTTTTCTCGCTCTCTCTTTCTCTCTATCTTTTTCTCCTTTTCGCTCTAGCTGGCTGTTGGCCTTACAGACAAGCACACACACACGCACACTACGATACGGAGACACTGTTACGCACCAGGCGCATGCGAGATGATCGCCTGCGCTGAGGGATGTGCTCAGAAGGCTCCGTAAAGCTCGGTCCGAAAAGCGGCCACAAGCGGTCCTAATATGGTCTCCTAATATGGTACTATGGTGGGGGAGGGAGGGGGTGGTGAGGGGGTGAGGGATGGCCTACCATTCGCGCGTGTTGTGCGTTCTTAAAATAGCATTCACTGCGCTCACGTCTGCTTATGTGCGTGCGTGCGTGTGTGTGTGTGTGTGTGTCGCGTATGCACCCACCTATCTCGTTGGCTCTCTGTCTCTCTTTCGCTATCTCTATCTCGATTTGTACTTAACCAAAAAAAAAAAGTAACCAGGGGGCTGCTCATCTCTATCTCAGGCCAAAGGCCCAGTGCCTAGTATGCTATTTATAGGACAGACGATCTGGGTGCGCCTTTTGGGGGGGTGGTCGAACGAGGGATCGCGAGCAATTGCGTAGCAACGAAGCGAACCAGTCCGTGCAGCAACATCCTGCTTCGAGGGGCATCGATCCTCATAAAAATCGACTCTCTCTCTCTCTTTCCGGCTCGCTCTAGTAGGTCAGAGCTGATCAGAGCGAGATGTCGCTCGCTCGCAGGATGATAGAAGCAGTTGGCAGATACACCCTTGGTTGCACTTATGGCTGAGCGGCTGGCACCGAGCACGAACAACGCCCAGCCCAGTATTGTGTAGCCTTCTACCTTCGGTCTAATCGGGGAAGGGAAAAAACTTGCTTCGTACACGGACACAGACACGCGACACCCCCTCTCTAGGGGATGCGAAGGGTGGCGGCACTCACCCTGCATCCCTAGCAGCTAGCTAGCAGTGAGTAGCAGCTAATGCTGCTAATGGTATCGCTGGATTTGCATTGTTGAAGGATGAACCGCGATGCACGCGAGGTTCTGGCAGCTAAACCGCCGGCCACCATTTGCCAGACACTGGACAGTAACAGCAACAGCAGCAACAGGTAGCAACAGGTAGCAGCAGCAACTCTAGCAGTGGAAAGCACATCACGCATCGCAAAACGCACAGCGGCGTTTGTTCTTTTCGTTTCGTTTTCTTGGGATAGGTTTGATAGAAGAGATTGTTGTTTGGTTGGCGATGGCCGTAGTCGGGAGGCTCCGCAAACCGCGCACAAACCGCCGCGGCTCCAGAGCAGCCAGGACCCATGGCTTTTGACCAGACCGGTGACGACGAAGGCGACGACGATGGCGACCTCACTCACCTCTGCTAGCTCGGAAGCGGAGCGCAAATCGAGAATCGAATCAGCAAAACGGGCTAGAATCGAATCAGCAAAAAGGACGAGATCACTCTCTGCAAGCACACTCTCTCCGTTGGGAACTCGGAACGAATACTGATCGATCCGAAGCGACGTCGCTGACTGGCCGGTGTTGGGCCGGGGCTAGGCGTGCTCGGGCACATTCCCCGTAATCCGGTGCAAGGTGCAAAGGGAGCGGAGTGGAGGGAGTGAAGGGTAGCAGAAAGGAAGGAAGGAAAGGAAGGAGCAGGGAGGGGGCTGGCTGGCTGGCTGGCGCGAAGATCATCCCCGCCACGATGGAAAGACCGTGTGCTGCGTGCCGATGCCGTCAGATGCGCGTGTCAGTGCGTCGGCGCAACCTACACGCAACCACACACGCACACACACACGCACGCACACGCACTCGACCCAGCATACGGTGGTAACGAGGTAGTTAAGGGTTCCTCCGTACCGTAGGAGGCAGCCTGGCCCTGCTTAAGACACCCGATGCAGCCCCGGGGGGAGGGGTAGACCGGGGGAGAGGGAAAAGGTGGCGGGGTGGATGAGTCAACAGAAGAAGAGAGATCTCTGACCCCACTGTCCGGCCCACACGTATACGCATCTCGCATATCTCGCACCTCGCACCTCGTGTGCGTGTGTTTGTGTGTGTGTGTGTCGCCACACACTCTTGGCGCTCGGCCAACCGACGAGGGGTTCTATTTTCGGCATTACCGTTTTTTGCTCGGTACGCCGGCGTACTGCTGCAGCAGCCAGCAACACACACGCACACACACACACGCACACACACACACACGCACACACACAACGGACCGGTGTAGCGCGACCGCAACGCTCAACTCGATTCGGTTGCGCCGCTTCGCATTATTGCTGTTGTTGCTGCTGCTGCTGTTATGCTTACTGTTAGTGTTGTTATTATTATTTTTCATCCCTTAGCGGCCAGACAGATAATTCGAGTCGGGCGCGCGCGCGCGCGCTCGTTCGGCTGCCAGCACTCGTCGGCCTGCAGTGGGCGAAAATGTTAAAAATATCATTTCATATTTCGAGACGAGATCGCTACGTGCGCGCGTCTGTGTGTGTGTGTAGAAGGGTGGGTGGCTTGTTGTTGAAGCAGTTATTCCGCTAGCAGCAGCAGCAGCAGCAGCAGCAGCAGCGGAAGAAAGCCATTACCCCGAATACCAGCACCAGTGGGCGGTGACTCATTGTGGTTTGTGCTGTTGTGATTGCTACAGCAACACCCTTTCTTGAAAGCAATAAATCAAGCCCTCGTTGATCGGCAGTATTTTTCCAGAGGGACGTGGGATGGAAAGGTAATTAGGCAGCCAAGTTGCCAAGTTAATGACCAGTCCGCCAACACGCTGCATGCTCGGTGCACTCGGTGCATGCAGCGAACGTAAAACTCTAAGGGAGTGGGATGATGGTATAATACCATCAGTTGCATCAATTGCAGCGCCACACACGCCACCAGCAACAGGTGCACCTTTGAGGGGGGGGGAGGCGCCCACCCCCATTTAGTGTACAATAATTACTTTGCATTCCGATACGGAATATGAATACGGGACTCGGACTACTACTCGTTGCTGTCCCCCTTTTGTTTTTTTTTTTTTTGGAGGATGGGTCGGTGGAGGGTTCTAAGCTCACAGCAGTTCACGTCGTGGTCGTGTTCGTGGTTTTAGGTGGTTGGTGGTGCTGGTTAGCGCACACAGCCCACAGGAAAATGTCGGTCACTAAAAATAGCGCAACCAAAATGTGCGGCGGCGCCAGCGGCGGTGGCGGCGGTGAGGACGGAAAATCAACCGGATTCCACGCATCACTGGCCGATTCGTGAACGCACGCACGCACGCACGCACGTTCAACCGAAACCGAAATCAGTACACGATGGAGGCGCATGGTGCGCCTCCAGACCGGCCCACCAGGCGCCTCCATCTTGGCCAGTCCTCCTTCTTGGGGATGCTGGATAGAAGGGACCACGCGATATGCTTCGCGACATGAACACAGTGCGCTGTAGTGGACTGGACTACATAACTTGCTCGCGGTGATGACGTCAACACTGCCACCAGCGTCACTGGAAAGGAGCAACCGCCATGGTGTCATAGGGGCACTCTATACACATGTACACATACACACACACGCGCGCACACACACGCGCGCACACACACGCGCGCACACACACGCAGAGGGTGTGCATTGTTGCGGTACAGGTTTCGCAATTAGTGCAACTCATTGTTTCGGCTTGAACCGCTGGTGCAAACGTGTCCTGTTTGCATAACGGTTTTTGATTACAAAATCCTTTTCGTTTTCAGATCATATCTCTCTCTTTCTCTCTCTCTCGCGCGCGCGCTCTCTCTCTCTTTCTCTTTCTAGCTCTTGCTGCTACAGGCAATTAGATTATTATCATGAAGGGTGGGCCTTCTAGTCACCTGAGTAGCATTGCTGCTGCTGCTGCTGCTGCTGCTGCAAAGGTGCAGTATGATGAATTAAATCGCTCACCACCACCACCACCACCACGAGCAAGACGTGCCCACCAACCCGTACCGCCCCCCGATAGTTCCTCGACCCGGCAGCCATGGCAGCAACCATCGAAACCAATCCCCCATCAATGACGTCATTCATGCGGCCTCTCCCATTGGACCGCACTCCACTGCACACGCTATGTGGCAGAGCGCATCGTGTGCGTCACTGCAAGGACGTGAACACACACACGCACACACGTACATGCCGATCGACGAACGATCTCGATCTCAGGTCCTTTCGGTATCACTGGACCTCTCTTTGAAGGAAGGATGGTTCATCGCAGCTACATGACGTTCATCCCGAGCACGGGAAGCAATGCTCGGGACGACCACAGGTTATTCATAATTTCGCTCGCTTCCGGCAGCACTGGATGAATGGGTGAACACACACACACGCACACCCATACAAGGGGAGACCGAAAATCGTGGCGCATGAACGGACACAGCGGAGAGGCGGGCTGGAGGTTGACTGGAGAGTTCATTGCCTCCATTCATGCTGCTGCTGCTGCTGCTGCTGGACTCGGGTGCGCATCTCCAGTTCAACAGACGTCCTGCCCCCCCCCCCCTTCCTAGTGCCCCCACTCCACTCCAGGTCCTATTTTTAAACACACGACAGAGAGAGAGCGCGAGCGATGTGTGCACGAAGGGCCGCAAGGACGATCGGTTTCGGGAGCAGGACGACCCGACCCGAGGATACCGCCGAGATAGCGCCAAGCCCACCGAAGCCGAACCCGAAATCGGCAGTCCGCGAGGATTAGGGAGAGGGAGGAAGGAGGTTTTTCCGGCGGGGGTTCGTGAGCTATTTTTAGCACAAATTTCCTCCCTCGACCCTGCCGCTAGCCCTTCTCCTCCTCCTCCTCCTCAGCATCCAGCCAAAGCGTCAGGCAGCAAATGCGTCCTTCGTCCTTGAGCGTTGATAGCGAGCGAGAGGGAGCGAGTGAATGGGGAACCAAATGGCGTGTATAGAGCGTGTATACTAAAGCGAAAAAGAGAGAGAGAGAGAGAGAGAGAGAGAGAGAGAGAGAGAGAGGGAGACAGTTCGAGTGCGACACGATAGAAATAAGGAAAACACAATAAGGATATCGCCAAAGGCCTAATTTCAGAAGGATCGCTTAGACCACAAGTTACCTGCGATAATCTGCGCTTCGCTACCACTCGCTTCTTCTTATTCTTCATCATCATCTTCTCCTTCCCGTACATTTCGTTTTAACGCTGGAAGAAGAAGTAGAAAAGGAAGCAGCAAGACATTTACTGATCGCTTTTGTTGTCGCGCTGTTTAGCGAGTGTTTTGCTTTTTGCCGGGGGTCATCGATCGTTGGATGGTCAACTGGCGCGTTGTCTTTTCTCCGTTACACCACCACCACTGGCCACCCTGCTCCTGGTTCCGGTGCTTATGTTTTTTTTTCTATGCGGCGTTTGGCACATTCATTCATCTCATCTCATTGGTTTCATTGGTTCCTCCGGTCCGGCCGCGGCCGCCGCCGCCAACATCTTGCGCACATCGCACACCGCACATGCCCGTGACGTCATCGACAATCGTCCTGACGGGTTTTTGGATGGATGGATGCTGAGATGCTCCGCAAATTTTCGTTCGCTTTTTCGCTTTTGATTTTGCACATAATGCAACACTCATCTCATGCGTCGCTTTCCATCATCCGCATTTGGACCAGGTGCTGTGTGTGTGTGTGTGTTTCAAGCTTATGATGGCCATGATGGAGGCCAATTCTCAGGCCCTGGCCCTCACGCGGCCCTGGAGACCCAGGAGGCAGCCTAATTCAAGCTTGTGTTTCTGGTGTGTGTGTTTCCTTCACATCATCGTTCGATGCACCACACCACACGGTTCATGTTTGGGTTTGTTGGGTTTCCAACCCCCGCGCCCTTTCCTGCGGGAATATGCTTGTTTGGCGTTGCGATGCGCCCTGCTGAAAACGGTCATTGACGTCATTGGAATCTTCCTTCCGCACACACATACGCACACACACACACACGCACGTAGTGTTCGCTGCTCCGCTCCGCTTCCTGCACACCTTCCTATTGAGTATCCTTGAAAAATGGGTATTTATACTCCCGAAAGCGCTTTCGGGAACGTCCTTGCTCCCGATTCCTCTTCCTCTCTCTCTCTCTTTCGCTCCCTCTCGCTCTCTCTCTCTCTCTTTCTCTCTCTCTTTCTCTCTTTCTCTCTTTCTCTCTTTCTCTTTTTTGCTTTCTTGTTGAATCCATGAATCCTGGTTTTGGCCCCGGCCACAAAGGGCCACCGATACCGGCATACCTGACAGGCCCCCCTCGATAAGTCGCAGGACAGGAAAGGACAAGTGGCAGGGCGCAGTCAACAGATGAACAGACCGGCCGCCCCACGGGCCCTCCTCATTCCTCCACGCCAACGGGCTGGACTGGGGACTCTCCGGGTTCATCCGGGTTCACCACAAGGAACACGAGAGGTACAGAGAGAGACGGAGAGAGAGAGAGTGAGAGAGAGAGAGAGAGCGATAGGGAATCGCAGGTCGGGAGGCTCGGTTCCCTTCCCCGGTCTGCCAACGACCGAAAGTAGGTCAGTGAAGTTACGGTTGGGCTTTCTGGCCCGGTGGTAGACACATCAGAGAAGGAGGAGGAGCAGGAGGAGGAGAAGGAGGGGGAGGAGAAGGTGACGAGCCTGGATAGCAGGAGGGAAACAACCTGCGTCATAGCGTAACGCAACACGCACACACACAGGAACACACAGGGACGCACAGGAACACACACAGGCGAGTCGAAAGTTCCTGAGCGAAAAGCCTCGGCACTTACTGCTTTCTTCTTCTCACTCAAAGCCTCATCGTTTCTTCTTCTTTTTCTTCTTTTTCTTCTTCTTCTTCTTCTTCTTCTTCTTTTCTGTCTATTCTTCTTCGCTTCCTAGTTTGTCTTCTCCCGAAAGGAAGGAGGAAAAGAACCTCTTTCTTTTGTCCCCTTTTTGTCATCCTTCTTCTGTCTCTCTTTCTAGTTGCTGTTTCTCCTCTTCTTCTTCTTCTGCGTATGCTACTACTATTACTACTACTACTACTACTACTACTTCGTCTCTTTCTTCTGCTCATTCTTCTACTTGCTTTTGTTTGTTATAATCTAGATATGTCCGTGTGCTTCTTCTACTTAACCTCCACCGAACCACCGAGTAAAGCGAAGGGGCGGAAAGGAGGAGAGTGAAGGGCAGGGGTTGGAGGGGGTGCATGAGATCATATAGAGGTGTTTAAAATTCCGTGCCTGGCCTGGCCTGGCCTGGCCTGGGGTCTACGCGAGAGCGATGGAAAATAGCCTGCACCTGCCCCCAGTATTGGGGGAAAAGAGGAAGGGGAACGAAGGAAGGAAGGTGGGGGAGGGGAAGAGGGAGGGGGTGCTATTTTTAATTTCTCCGAGCGAACCCAGCCCAGAGCGCCACCGGACCGGAGGCAGGAGGATTTGACGAAAGTGAAGTACAGAACGCATGGACGCACGCCAGCACCCCCTGCTCTCCGCAACTCCAACTCCTGCGATCCCCAAACGGGCTGGAACGGGGCTGTTTGGTCATCCAAACGCATCCAAAACATCACGGCCTGAACGGTGCGTCGCCGGCGACGGTTTCTATCTCTGCCTCTAACTATTTATAAACCCCCCGCGCGTTGCGGGTGCGGTTTCGGCTCGGCTCTGGTGAGGGCTCTGGCTTTCACACTGTTGTGGCCTACTAACTAAGCAACACGACACGACCACCTTGCGTTTGGGTTTTTTTTTTGGTTTTCTTCTTTGTTTCTTTCTGTTGTTGTGTTGTTGTCTTATTTCAAACGCTACGGGCAACGGAAAGCCACACTGACTGTGATCCAGGTATCCGGCTTTTGAAGGAGCAGGGGAGGGGGGGGGGGTTGGGCACATCCGACTAACCAACCCCCTTTTCTCCCTCCCTTCTTTGTGGTGGTGAAGGCGAGAAGAAGAGAAGCGAGAAGAAGACAAGTTGGTGGATGATATGGTGAATTGGAATTGAAACTCGAGCGGCGACGACGACGTTCGCGCACGCTGATCCCTCCTCGGCCCTACCTCTCGATCACCTTCCCCCCTGCGCGTGCACTCCCCCGATCGTGCATTGCATCGCAGGGCATTGCAGCGAGAATTCCCTGTTCTGTGTATTCTGTGATGTCGTGCCGATTAGCCGATTGATCGCGCGAGATGCACTATCAAGCGCACGCACGCACAAAACACACACGCACACACACACACAGGCGTTGTTGAGCAATAGCTGCAGGTCAGTCGCTGTCAGCGATGGCGGAAGAGGAACGGGGGACAGTGCAAGACAGACAGACACACGAAAAACATAAAAAAACATTCCGTTCTCATCGTTCTCGATGCGTGTGTGTGTGTGTGTAGCAAGGGATGGTACACGAACGAATGTCGACGGCGGACACTAAAAATAGCTTCTCCTAACTCGGTGGGCGCCGCGCGCCGACCTTGTTTGTGGAAAGATGGCGTGACGACGGCGCACACATGTCTAAATTATGGTCGGTCGGTGGTTGGTGAGGGTGAGGATGCGAGATGGATTATTTAGGGATGTTGAAGTAACCCACGCACTATCTACAAATTCTCTCTATCTCTCCCTCTCTCTTTCTCTCTATCTCGATCATTCTTTAATTTTCATCTTTCTCTCTCCATCTCTCTCTCTCTCTCTCTCTCACACTCCGTGGTGTTCGTGGGTTCGGAGGGAGTAATAATTTTAATTTAGAAATTGTTCGTCTTCCGACACACACACACGCATAACCATGCGCCTCCATTTTGCACCTTTGGCAAGATCGCTGTTCGCTCGAGCGTGACCACTCGCCGCGGATGGGATCGCCCCCATTGGCGCCCCATCACTACTTGCCTCGCCTTGGAATGTGGGCGCACGATCTCATCTTCTCGCACTCGCACGATCGTGATCGTGATCTTTCGCGCGGAAAGAAAACGCGATTGCACGCAACGAATCGGAGGGCGATTTTCCTCGTTCGAAAAGAAAACTGCGTGCGCGCCTCACGCTCTCTCCAACCGCGGGCGGCCACCACGCTCGGGAGGCGCTCAGGAACGTTACGCATTCCAAACCGCGGAATCGCGCGTACGTACGTATCGTTTGCGGGCTGATGCGATCCGATCCGATCCGATCCGTCGCCGAAAATAAACCTCGGCTGCTGGTTTTGCTCGACACACACACGCACACACACGCGCACACACATGGTGAGCTCGCATCTCGTGCTGGTGCCTGTTAGGTAGCAAAGAGGATTTTACTTTGATATATAGTTTGACGTTTTCAATGTTGCGATTTTGTTGCAATTCGTCTGCAGCAGCGTTTAGGTTTATGTCTGTATGACCGCCGGTTGCAAGAAGGGTCCAGGGCCCAGGGGATTGCCGACCGTAAAACCTTTACCCCCCAAAAAAAAAAAGGCAACAAAGCAACAACTCTGCCAGGCGACG
This sequence comes from Anopheles darlingi, assembly GCF_943734745.1. Classification (NCBI taxonomy): domain Eukaryota; kingdom Metazoa; phylum Arthropoda; class Insecta; order Diptera; family Culicidae; genus Anopheles; species Anopheles darlingi. The sequence continues at coordinate 1,386,857 of NC_064873.1, forward strand.
CAACGCAAAAGCTTATGCAACGTTTGCCTCGAGCAGGTGAACAAAAGTTAATTACAGCATAATAATGCAGCCCACGGAAGGGGAACGCCGGCCATGCCGGAAGCCTTCGTCGTTCGTGCAACAGATGCCGCGTCGTCCGCGGACGTCGGCAGCGCCCTTATTAATAAGAGAGAATTCGATTCCGCTGCCGCGCGTTGCGAACGCGGCGTGACCGACGACGACATGAGGTGCAGGTCCAGAAAAAAAGAAAGGAAGTACAAAAGCATCACCCCGCCTTCAAGCTGGACTGCGCTGCTGCGCCTAAAGCGATGCAATGGGCAGCAGCGGGACAGCGGGGGCGCAAATTTAAAATTTGATTTGAACCGCCTAACCGCCAAGTGAGGCCACGTGGTTGTGAGGGACGCGCTGCGGACACCACCAGCAGCGCCACCAGAGAGAAGAATGGAATCGCTGGTGAGCTGGACTGGAGCGATCGATCGGAAGGCCAAAGGCACGCGGGTTGGTGGCAATTGATTTTTAATTTTCATCCCAATTCTCCCCCCTCTCCTTTTCCCAGGTCCCGCAGTTCCTACAGGCAGTCCAGAACGGCAGGAGCTTGCAGGGAGCGTGACGTCAATGACGTCATCGGGGCTGTGCTCGGGAAAAAAGGGGGGCAAAAAAACAGAAAGCCGAAATCTGCTCGTGGAAATCTGATGAACACCATGAAAGGGGGGGAGAATTCATTTCCCCCCAGAGAGCTAGAGCGAGAGCGAGAGCGAGAGAGGGAGCGAGAGAATTCACCACAAATTCACCACACACGCACGCACAACGAACTCACCACGCACACGCAGCTCGCAAGGTAACTCACCACGGCGCGCTCACCAGCCAGGCAGCCAGCCAGCCAGCGCGCCAAAATGTAGACAATCCACCGTACACACCGTGCAGTTCGTTGTTGCTCGTTCGTCCGCTCGGTTGTGGCGCCGCCAGCTGAAAGCATCAGCCATCAGGCCATCAAAGTGCCCGTTTCAACGGCTAAGAGGCTCCATCCTTCCCTTGAACCGTTGGAATTTGAATTGTATTGCAAGCGCGCGCTTGCCACATTTTGCGCATTTTGGGACCTTTTGGTCCGACCCGAATGGAGTTGGGGGTGCACCGAGGGGGGGGGGGGGGTCCAAACAGTGATCGTTTAGTCGGGCACGGGAGGGAGGAGTTCCTGGTGTGTGTGTGTGTGCATGGATGAAAGTAACGAACGTGTAACGTGACTGGACGGGCGCAGAACGATCCTCACAACAACAACAAAAAGGTACGTACCGTATTGCGTGTGCTTTCAGCCTCCCTCCAAACACCTCCTTTCTCCTCTACGCTGCATCATCCCCCGCCTGCCCGTCATCGTCATCTCAATGTATACATTAAACTTTGGTCCAGCGGATGTTTTTTTTTTTGTAATTGTTTTGGGCTTCAAAATTGCCTCCCGCAAAGTCATGTTACCGCCCCCCACCCACACCTGTCGTGCTGTACTGCTCTGCCAATCAACCACCTACCGCTCAAGCTGTTGACATGTTCGATGCACTCCAGTGAGAACTAGAACGCATCGTTCTGTTGTTGTTATGTTGCTGACACGCCGTCCTCCTTCTCCTTCTCCTCCTCCTTCTTCTTCTCCTTCTCCTCCCTTCTTGCCTTCTACACTGCAACACTTTCTCCCTCCTCTAGCCAAAAGGCTTGGAGGATCTTTCCGGAGGTCAGAAACCGGAGATCAATCTGCATGCTCTTGTTGGCCGCGAGGAGGGAAGGAGGGGCGGAGGGTTGTTCGACGATCGCTCAGCCAGCCAATAGTGTCGTATAGAACCCTCTCTCCTCTCCCTTATTCTGTTGAGCGCAAACAGGGGTGCCCCTGAGGATCGATCAATCCAAAAAAAGGACATTAAACGGAATGCACTTAATATTAGTTGCCTCACATGTTGTCTGTCGACTGAACAAGCAATTCGATTCGAATGTGTGTGTGTGAGAGAGAGAGAGAGCGTGCGAATGACAGAGAGAGAGAGAGAGAGAGAGAAAGAGAGTGCGGGGACGAGAGCAATGAGTATTGACGAGGACGAACCTACGTCATCGCATCTGACGTCATTGCGGCGTGCGTGCATGCGTGAGTATGTGTGTGCGCGCGCTAGTGAGTGCTGCCCCCTCATACCGAGGCCTTAAACGGGGCTCAACAGCTCAAGCCTTCGATCAGCAGAACAGCCTTGCGCTTTGTCAAGAGCTTCAAGTCGATCGAGTGACAGCAACAGCAGCAGCGGCAGGTCGAGCGAGGAGCGAAGGGGAGAGGGGAGAGAGAGAGGGGCTAGGAAAGGGAAATGGCCGCTGACCTACGCTAACTGCACTGGGGCTCAGGGGCTCACGGCTAGGCTCTGCACAGTGCTCGCAGTGCTCAACAATTACGACCACGACCCGGAAGGTCCCGTGAAGCGTTCCCCGTCCGTCCGTCCGTCCGTCCGTCCGTCCGTCCCCGTACGGACCGTAGTACAAGTCGAAATCGAAGGGCACTAGTGACGCACGAAGCCAGCCGCTGGAACGAGCCCCCAAAAACACACAACGAAGGACAACAACAGGGGGTGGGCAGGCAGGCAAGTCCTGTTCTCCCCCCCCCCCATAAAACGTCAGCAGAATGTCACACACACACGCACGCACGCACACACACTCCGATTGGGGCCTGGACCGAGCCTGCCAACCCCGGGTGGAGGGAAGGCCTTCCCTGACCTACTTCTCGCTCGCTGCGCTGCGCTGCGCGCCCCCGTTGTGTGTGTGTGTGTGTGTGTTTTGTTGTGACGTACGAGAGACCGAGCCTCCCAGAAACACACACAAATACACACACACACACACACACACACACGACGCGGTTCCTGGTTCTCCTGCTGCTGCTGCTGGGCTGGCCGCTCCCACTTCGAATGACGTCATTCGAGCCTTCACACACACACACACACACACAGGGTGAGGGGAGAGGCGAACCATCGTCCTCCATCGTCCATTGTCCGTCTCGCTCGCTCGCCAACTGCCCATTCATTCGTCCTTCATTCATCGCGGAGCGCCGTGATGAAAGGACGAAGGGAAACGACGAGGGTGGTGGGCGATAGGGAGACGGACGGCACGCCGTTCGGATCGGATCGGAGAGTTCACTGCTGCTGCTGCTGCTGCTGGTGCGGTTCACTCGCGTTGCACCGTTCGGGCTTCGCACGTGTTCGGTCGGTTCGGTTGCTGCTCCTGGCAGCCAGCCAGCCAGCCAGGATTCTCGCGCGTCAGGACACGCGGATAGGACACCCTTCTTCTGCTCTCTCTCTCTCTCTCTCTCTCTCTCTCTACCTCTGCACCTTTTCTCGCTCTCTCTCTCTCTCTCTTTCTCTCTGTTTCTGTCTTTCGAGGCAAACCTTAACCGAAACCACCTAGCATTCCCATTAATCCTGACCGACCTGACCGTTCTGGGGGCAGAACCGAGAGTGCTGGACGCTGCGCAGCTGCAACAGGTGTCACGACGCTGGTCTGCTCGCGGCTGGTTCTGCTGGATGATCGGCCTCGAGGGATCCTCGCTGTATTGTGCTGCGCATCAACGCTCAGTCAGTGTCCTTCTAATCGAACAGGTCGGCTGGAACAAAAAAACAAGGAATCTTTGAAGCCAAACCACCAAACCTATACCCCAGCCGATAGCCGGCACTGGTCTAGTAGGCGATGCTCCTTCGGACGAGCGCCCAAGCCCCTGGTTGTAGCGCGCCCCCATAATGCCTCAATCCCTTTTCGCTCGCTGCTCGCTCGTGGAGTCGGCGCCATATATGTACCACGTTGTACCTTGTACGGATGCCGTACTCTCTCTCTCTCTCTCTCTGTCTTTCTCTTTCTCTTCTCTCTCTCTTTCTGTCTATCTGTCTATTGTGCCTACAATGTTGGGGCATAGATTACGGGGTACAAGCACACATACACACCTGTACAACAGAATTAGAAGGCGACGGAGTAGTCGGACGGTCGAAGGGAATTCTGGTAATTAGTAGCCGATATTCCCATCGTAGCCTGTATTCCAGTATCCAGTGGTCGTATAGTCGCGGTGCCCAGGAGGGAGGGTGAGAGGTGGACGCTCGGTGTAGTCAACGCAACTGATTAGAGAAGAGGAACTGGAGACGCAAGAATCCGAGGAACGCATTGGTAGACCAGAGCCGCACCAATCATAGCAGGAAGCAGAAGAAGAAGAAGAAGAAGAAGGAAAAAGGGAAGAAAAAGAAGAACGAAAAGAAGAGGAAGAAGAAGAAGAAGTAGAAGAAGAAGAAGAAGAAGAAGAAAAGGAATAAGAAAAATAATAAGAAGAAGAAAAAGACAAGAATCAAGAGAAGTCAGAATGCCCCGTATCGGCTGGTGGTGATGGTAGGTTCTTGCTTCGCGTGCCGGGTTCGTGGTTACTTCGTGGGGCTTCGCACCACCTCCCAAGGGATGGACGGTTCGGTCGAAGTCCTTCGACCTGGAGACGGAGAGAGAGAGAGAGAGAGGTGTATAAACCTAGCGAGCGGATCGTGTGTCCTCCCTTCCTCCCGCGCACACCGGGTTGACACGGGCATGCACGCAACCAACGCAATCCGCTCCCCCCTCCCCCGTATCCCTTTGCATAGCCCCCTACCCTCCCCTTTCCCAGACCACCAGTAGGGTCACGTCGATATTAAATTAAACGTTCCCTGGCCCCTGGCGTCCGAGCTGGAGGCCTCGTGGCGTTGGGGGGACAGGCCTAGAGGCGGACACTTTCCTTCTAAATACTCCTATCCTGCTCGGTCGTTGCTATGGCTTGCGGATCAACTCTCCGGCTGGTCCGGCTGGTCCGGCTCGCTGGCTAGTGCATAGCGCACATTGGTCCGGGCGTTGGCGTTGCACGCCGGTGTCCATTTACATGCCCGCACTCCCCTCTCCCCCCTCCCCCCTTCTCGTGTAGCCATTGATATGGCTTATGGCGGAATGCCATGTACGTCGCGCCGCGAACCGATGTGCTTCCGATGCCCAAGATGGATGCATTACACAGAAAAGGCCTCCTCCTTGCGGGGGGCGAGCGGGGACCCAGTGCAGGGAGCAGGAGAAGAAGAAGAAGAAGAAGAAAATGAAGAAAAAGAGACAAAAAAGGGCTCGCGGGGGCGCCCTAGAAGAAGTCGTGGCTGCCGTTGAAGGACTCGCGCTACAAACACATGCCCGCACGAACGCACACACGCACCCGGGGGGGGTCCGAACCGCAGCCCGAACTGCACTCGGCGATGCACTGGGCGGGTATTCGATCTCAGGTAAGGAATAAGGGCGCGTGACGAGGTGAAGTGAAGCGAGTGAAGACGAAAACAGAAAAAAAACCCGCGGAGAAAGTGAACAGAAGTGATAAGAGTGATAGAGAAGGGCGAAGGCGCTTAAGAGAGACAAAGAGTGTGTGTGTGTGTGTGTGTGTGTGTGTGTGTGCGTGTGGGGGAGTAGGATTCGATCAAATTCGAAGGATTGCGCAGCCATTGAACGAAAGGGACCGGAGAGTGTGAAACGTAACCGGAGAAATAGCAGCAGCAGCAGCAGTAACAGCAGAGTGAGACGGCGTGCGTGTGGGAAGGTGCGCGCGTGCGCGCGCCCGCGTACGGGCACGCAGTACGAGTAAGAAAGGAATCAATGACCA
>NC_064873.1:1395000-1422500 GCF_943734745.1 Anopheles darlingi
GGCACCTTTTGCAGCCGCTGCTCGCCAGGTACATGGGAATGGTAGAATAGATACGGTTACGGAAGCCCAGTAACAACGCAAACGAACCGTCGAACCTTTCCTGCACCGACCTTTTATCGGTGTAAACGCATACGCATACGACGTGTCCGTGTCGCTGGACGGGACTTACCACGGCCGAAGCCATTGTAACGCGCACAAATCACAAATCGTGCGCACGGTGCGGGGTGACAGAGTGGCGTAACAGGGAGGGCCCCAGCTGAAGCCGATAGTGATCGATAGATGGGGGTGGGTGGCGAGCTAATTAGATTATCGACAACACAGCGAAGCACCTGGTACGGTTTCGTGCCTGGTCACAGTAATGCCCCGGACAATCTGCACCTGGCCCTAATCCAAACAATAGCCCGGTGTATGTGTGTGAGTGTGGGTTAGTTTGCGGCTTTGGGCCGGCGGAAAGTAAACCGTTTGTTCGCCCAATGTAGAATTATTTTTTTACGGATTTTATTCTTTTGATTGTTTTGAAAAAATAAAATAACCCTTATTCCTATGCAGCAGACGGTGCGCCGCCACATCTTGTGCCTTTTGTAAGGGCCACAGCGCCAGATTGTCGCCCGTACTCTTGGGTGTCGCGGTCCATTAGCAGGAAGCAGGAAGTGTTGTTCACGCCCACTCAAAAGTGCTCGACGAAGATCTTCTTGTAGATGCCGAGCGAGTTGATCTTGTAGGTGTTAATGAGCTCACGCTTTAGATCGACATAGTTGTTCAGTATCTCGACCGCGAAGTCCTCCATCAGCATCTGTACATCCGAGATGAAATCGCAGGACAATATCGGTTCACCCTTGTCCCTCGCCAACCGCGTGGTACAGATTTGGCTACGCTGTATCAGAAAGTCCACCTGGTTGCTGTAGCTCTCGTCGAACACCCGTGTCTTGAGTGGCGCCTAGTGGTCGGTGACCAGGGTGAGAAAGGTGGTACCAATTCAATGCGAAGGATAGTGAGGAGTGTGGGCAATAAGGTCACGAACGTCATGGAAAAAGGGAAGCAACCCAACAATCTCATAAGCTCTTCAGGAAGCCTTAAGGGTGGGGGGGAATAATGTTGCCCCTCGTGGGATTGAAATCACTTAATGGACGTACCTGCTCACGGTCGAGCTTCTCATGATATTCATCGAATTCCTTCTGCAGCGTACCATATCGCTCTAGCCCGGGTATGATGTCCTGCAGCAACCTGTAAGCGCCGAAGAAACGATTAGTGCGAGCGACCGTATGGAACGGCAAGTGGCTTGCTACAACAATCCAGGGAAAATCGAAACGGATCAAGTGAAGAGGCGTAAGGCGATCGTATGGCAGACAAGCCGGTAGCAGGTAAGCTATGAACCACTTCAGCACAACCATACGGCATTCCAAAAACCTTTTACATAATTCAACCGTGAGTGCGTGTGCCTATTTCATTTTTGCTTTGCCGTTCGCCGGCTTAAACGGTGGGGAGATTGATTCCTGGTGCATGCGATCCAACGCATGTTTTAGGAGGCTTGTTGCGGCTTGTTTGCCTCCCATGGGAACGCCATATTTATGGTAGGGCGAGGGCTGTGCATAGCCAATCCGTTGCATAAGTACGCAAGCAGGCCAAATCATCATAATGAATTATCAAACTTCAATGGTATCAAAACGCGAAAGTTTTACTCAAAAATGGAGCAGTGTAGAACCTAAAGCACCATTGCTCACTTTTATGAAAGTTCCTCAGCGAACAACCAATCCCATCGACAATTGCACACAGTTTTCGCAGGCAGCTGCCCGTTGGCATCTTGACCTCTTTCGACGGGCTGTTATCCCTCATTAGTGACACTGAAGGCGCCGCCAAGATACTTGAAGTAAGCCCGCCTGATAACAATGGCTCATCAATAGCGCAGTCTGACATACGAGTCATGAAAAACACATAAATGCCACGATACCAGAGTCGACCAAGAGCATCCCAGTGCATGGCCGCTGTCCCTTCTGGCTGGCGAATAGCTCCTGAAGGATACTTTATGCTTCCGTTGATTTTATGCACACGGTCATTTCGTTCTGCTTCGGTAACGCCAGATAACGGATGAACGTGGCGCAGCCGTGCAAATGAGTGCTACTGCTTTTACGAACATGCAAATGAACCGCCGATCTCAGAGCCCGCTACCGTCCGTCTTGCAGATGGTCGTAAAATTGAAGACGGAAAAAAAGTCAAACTCCCCTTGAATTTTCGGACTTATGGAACAGATAAACCACACCAAATCACAACTGATCCCGACCGGATGTGCACGGTCCTCAAAACAAACCAATAAACTGCCGGCACACCCTTTGATTGACGATGATGCATAACATGCACCCGATGGGAAGCGTGAGAGGAAATCGCCATGCATCTCCGTGTGCCATCGGAAGTTATAAAAGATGCCCCGTTCGCACTAGCGGCAGCGATGGGATTGGCACCGACCGTTTTTTATTCGTCGCGGAAATGCCATTCTGACCTTTCCTGATGCAACGGACATTTCGGTCGTTGCAGCGCTTGTTTTCTCCGAAACGCTTCGAAAGTTTGACTGCGAGTACTAAAATCCTATAAAGTTTAGCGGCACTAAGATGCTGGAATCATCAGTTAAACTATTTGGACAGGATGTAGCCGCTTGATATGACGGCGCTTTATGGCGATGAAGTCGTCAACGGACTGGTCGGTACAGTGGGCCACTTGATACGGTTTCCGTTATGAATTTACGATCCACATTTACGATAGCGAGAACAAACATGGCTTTATAAGTGATGAACGTGAGTAGATAAAGCCAAAACCCGAAAGCCACACTCCCAAAAAACAAAAGGAAGCAAAATTCAAAATCACCCTCTGCAAACAATTGCCGATAGTGCTGAAGTTCCAGCTTCTGACGAAGCACATGAAGCACACGGCACACAATGTTCATGGGGAATCTGGGAATAATGGTCTAAGAATACAGCAAATACGCACCTTTCCATTGTAAGAAGATTGATTTTGAGATCCTTGAAACAGTTGATGGACTTTTTGATGTAATCGATCTGCTTTGAGTAGAGTCGGCTCAGATTTTCGGTGACGCGGTACGCCTCGAAGCTGCGGTTAAAGTCCGACAGAAGCATGTAGGTGTTTCCGAGCGCCAGCTGATTCTCGGGCTCGGTCGCCTCGTGGTCAACCGCCGCCCGCAGTACCACGAGCGAATCGTTCAGCTGCTGCGACCGCTGCAGCACCGTACCGAGGCTGAGCAGGGCAATATCCTTGGAGGCGCGCGGTGCAAACGTGACCGCCCGCCTGGCACACTCCATCGCTTCCGGAGCGTTCCCTTTAAGCCGCCAGTAGTATGAGGCGATCGTGTGCATCTTCCAGGAGGTCGGATTCCACCGCAGCCCGTCGGTCAGCAGCTGGGGGATGTTGTACTCGAGCCCCATCAGCACCTCCTCCGGAGCCATCTGCAGCCGGGATCGGTTCTGCACTCCCTCGAGGTGATCGAATGCAGCCACACTCACATCTAGCGGCAGAAATTCAGCACATTTGGGCAGGTGCAGCGATGCTGGCGGTGCCTTCGGCGAAGATACCAGGTGTTGCTGCTGCTGCTGCTGCTGCTGCGGTTGTGACTGCGATTGCTGCTGTGCGCTTATTCGCTGCTTCGTGCTCACCCCCGTCTGTTTGTCGGGCGTTGGTGCGGTTGGTGGGATAAGATCCTCCAGCCCAACCGGTGCCTTCTCGGTCAGCTTGCCGATGCGGGCAACGTAGCTGGGGTTCACGATCGTGCTGAGGATGTCCGATTCGTCGAGGTAGTAGTCAGGTATGCAGCCGATCTTGCCTGTTAGCTCGCTCGTGTAACGGTCGAGATTGTTCATCTTTTGCGTGAGATTCGCCTTGATCGTCAGCAGCTCGCCGATGATTAAATCTATTTTCTGTTTGTACACATTTTGGTTCAGAAATGCTATCAGATCGTACGATCGACGCAAGTAGAACGGCGAGGTAAGCTGCACATGCGAGACCGTGCCGATGAAGCATGAAAAGGAGAATGGTTCCACGGATTTGGTGTGGCATTAATATCACACAGACATGTTATCAGATAGTCCCAATTGAGGGCCGGTTGGCGGACACATCTCACCTGTGGTATTATTAGCCCGTTGGTGTTGAGCAGCCAGTGTGTGCTGCCCTCGGCGATGCTGATAACGCTCACCGCCAGCACCAGGGCAGGCAGTAGCGGCATCTTACGCAACATTATCGGCGAATGCATCGGCGCTCCGGATGATCTGCTACAGGGTGCGGGTGCAGTTGCATGAACAGGAGCGGTGCCATCTACCTTCGATCATGCGTCGTTAACATCGATGTTCATCATTCGTCGCACCGGTTCGAGTGTTTGGTGATGAGATTGTTGATATGATTGTTGCGTCTTGATGGAAGAATTTTATATGTATTGTTTTACAACGCCTGCTGCTTTAGAATCGTTCTTCGTGGGTAAAAGGTTTAGAATCCTCTTTCGTACTATGACTCCCGTCCTGTTCTGGATCTCTTCGCGCTGCTGCTATTGACTGCTGTTCTAGCAAGTTTTTTGCTCTATTCGGGTTTACTTTCCTAACGAGAACGACGACGACAGGGCAGTTCTGTTCTTATCTCGCACGAGATAATTCAAAAACGTTGAGAATTTCCCACTTTTTCCACCGATTTCTAATCACAGTAGGCGTTGCAACCGGAGACCAAAACAACGAAAAACAACAACTGCATGATATTGCCATCTCCTGCTCGAGTACTGCATGATATTGGCCGGCCACTGCATGACTAGATTGGCAATTAAATTGAAGAAAAAATGTGAATCACATATCCAAATTATATAATTAAAATTAATTAAATAATAAAATTCATTGCAAAAAAGAGGCCCACTAAGCCAAAAGAAGCGAATGACAGGAGAAAACGGAGGAAGGGATGTTTGTTTTCCTACTTCGAGCAGCTGGAAGTATTAATTGCTCGAGTATTTCTGCTCGAGTCCCTCTCTCGTCTCTTGTCAAACCAAAAAATAAAAAGCACGCTCGTACCGCCGGGAACACGGCTTGGCATCATCAGCAGTGCAAACACTTATTTTCCTCTCCCATGTGTAATTATTGTGTAAATGTTAAGTCTTATTGTGGCTGGTACCATTAAGTGTTGCCGTAGGGTCAGTGCAATCGAGCGCAACGTCGTTCTTTAGTTAAGCCTATTTATCTCAGTGTTTTTATGAGTGTTTTTTGTCTATCTGCACCACGCCTTTGCCTGTGTTCCTCCCCACACCCCCAATCCCTTCGAGAAGATAATCTTTGTTTTGCCAAACGCACCAACCAAAAAGAGGATACCATCATGCATCTGCAGTGATGCGCTGAAACCTCTTGGCATCCAATTATCCTGAATGTTGCCGCACACGGGTGCACTTTAATTTCGTCCGCGCGTGGAACTTTTTTTGTGTCGTGTTATTTATCGCATTGAGTCGTCTAGCTTGGCTGCACAGAGAAACAGACCCCAGCAGCCGGGACGAGTGGACCGACCACGTACCAGAGAGTAGGGAAAGGAAAAACAGAGAGCGTGATCACAACTTTATAAATACCCGAAAATGGCTATGTCGAGCTGGATGATACGTAGGAGTATTCGACAGAGATGTAAGTTTGTGAATTGTGAAAACAAAACACAAATGCTGCTAGATAATAACCGCACCGCTGCCCCCTTCCCACACTATTCTATTCCTCCGTTTACCGTTTACTATTGGAATCTACTACTACGAGTACTTAACCGATGATACTGTAATCCTTGAAAACCATCACTCACTATGAGCATTGTGTTCGCTTCCTACTAAAGTTTGTAAAAATAGATTCGAAAGAGGCAACATAATCCTGCTATCCTGCTTCGCACTATAGAGCTGCAAGAGACGGTTTCCTTTCGTGCACAATTGCATCTTTCTATAACGCTCGTCCGGGTTCCTCATAAACGCATTTCCTGATCTAGCAGCATATTCAGAATACATACATACGCGGTCGATTGCCATAGAAATAAGCCACGTACATAGCCTATAGACTATCTGACGACAACCTTCTTTGTGTTGTAGCCCGGCCTGCACCTGAAGATTGCTACGAAATCGATGCGGACAAGAGTGCCCGCGAGAATGCGGAGGATATCTTCACCGATCTCTACTCCGCCCAGACATCTGTGAATAAGCGGCTCAGCTTGCTTAATGCTTTGGTCAAGCTAAACCAGCGATGGAAACGAGAGACATGCATGTTTAGTCAGCCCAAGTCTTGGTACATAGGATTACACGGGACCACAAAACAGTGGATGGGTCTAGCGATGGATCGAGAGACGACCTTGGGGTTCTCGTGCGAGCAGATGATGGGCTGCCTTAAATGCAACCTGCTGCACCCGATGTCGCAAATTCGGGCCGCAACGCTACGGACTATACGACACCTGCTGATCGTGCCCCCCGATCAGCGGCTGTTCAACGCGCTCCAGCTACCGCACCTGGTGTGCCGCAGTCTAGACATCGTACTGCGAAACACGGAGGAGCGGATGCAGGCACTGAAGCTCATTCGCCGAATGCTGGCCGTCGCACCGAACGAAATCAATCCGGCCGTGGTACGCTGTTTGGTGTCGCTTGGTGAGAGCGGTAGCGCTGGCATGTTCAGCTCCGGGACCGGTACCTTGCCAGGCGTCGGTGCGCATCCCGGTCACGAGGATCGACTGTTGCGCTGTTGCCTGGCGACGCTGTGCGAAGTCGGTGTGCTGAATCCCATCATGCTGATCAAATGCGGGGGCGTGAGTGTGATCACGCGCAGTATCCTAGAGTGCCACAGTCCACGCATTGCAGAAAGCCTCTGCGGGGTGCTGCTGTACATGCTCGAGTGGCCGCATACACGAAACATTGCGGCCATTCGCCTGGATTGCTTCGTTGCCCCTTACTGTGATTTTACCTATCGGGTCGGCATTCTGGACCGGAACAAGGACGCCCGGGATCTGCGGTTTACCTGCAGCCGTTTGGCATTGCTGTCCGTGTTGCGTTCCTGGGCCGGTACCATCGAGTTCTGCAATCCACTGCAGCCATCCGGTCTGAAGGCGTTGATCGACATAATGTACCTGAACCAACTCGAGATCCGCAAGGCGGTGCTGGAACTGCTGTACGAGCTGCTCGGCTTAACACAACCTGTCTGGACCGATGAGTACCTGGTGGCAATGCAGGTGGTCGATCCGGCAGAGTACCAGGACGCGTGGCGCTTGAACGAGGGATTCGTCGGGGCAGAAGGCATCTCAATACTGCCTAGTCTTGCCAGCAATGTGCCGAAGCTGTGCGAAATTCACATCGCACTGCTGTTGTACTGTTTCGTCGAGCACGGACTGCTCAACGCACTGATCGAGGTAATCATTTCGAGCGATACGTTCATTTCCGTTCGTGCCACGATCTTGCTGGCAAAGATAACCCATCAGCTGCACCATCTACTACCTGCCGAAATTTGCGACCATACACCAGCCGCTGCGCTGCCAATGCTCGTGGCGCATGCCATCGATGGAAACCACCAGGCACGGGCCGCTATATCTGCGCTGCAGCAGCTACATGTGATGCTGCAAAACCGTCCGGCTTCGTGTAGTTTCTACCTGGATTGTATAATACAGCGTGGAGAGTTGATCAACACTCGAACCTTTCGTCGTGAGCTATCGTCCAACAATACCGCCATGAGCAGCTCAATGCCGGTTGGCGGGAACTATGGCACACAGGAGGAAACAAAGCGGGCACCGCTGGAATTGTCACAATGGTCCGCTGGTATGACAGTGGGTCGCCCACTAGGTCAGATCCCATCATCGAACGATTCCAGCATGACCAAACTGTCCGGACCGGAAACCGTCGATCGTCCCTCAGACAAACGAACGCTACGTCGCTCAAAGATACTGAATATGTGGGACTGTTTGAAGGAAGGCGATCGGCTTATCAAAGAATCGAACGTACTTTTAGTCAAAGATCCCAATATGTGGGATTGGGATGTCATCATCACAATACTACGAGTAGGTTTCTAATTGTAATTATTTTTTTCACACCGAGCAAATCGCTAGTTGCACTTAACGTTTGTCAATTTTCTTCCACCCAGTCTGATATACTTGGAGTGAGGATGGAGGAACAGAACAATCGGTTCATTCGACGGCTCGTTGACTACTTCAAACCAAGTAACAACCGCTTCTCGCATCAGGATTTAGTGAGCACTAACAGACAGTTGCCCGCATACGTCACTGCTGGCTTAGAGCTGATTGATACGTTGCTCCGTTCACCAGAGGTATGATAGAGTTACTGGCCGACCATGTAGTAGGTGTTATCAAATGCATATTCTAAATGATTTTTTTTTTATCTTATCTGCAGCTCGAGTGCATTCGTATATTAACCGATCTCTTTACTGACATCAGTCGGCAGCTATTGGCAATTCATGCCAAAAAGTCGGCGCACGAATGCTTGTTCAGCCCGCAGCATATGACGAGTACCATGTGTCAGCAATACTTTCTGTTCATTGGCCGTATGTGCCGCACCGACTGCGGTATGGAAATCTTGCGTAATACCGACGTTTTCAAGGAGCTCTCCACCATCGTGCAGAAAACGAATCACTTGTGCTACATCAAGCTGATCATCTCCGGACTGGACTACAACATGGAAGGTGAACCACGCGCTATACTCTCGAAGGCGCTTCAGAAGCACCCTTCGGTGAAGGCGCGCCTGTACGCGCTGCAGATGCTGCGTGTGCTCCTGAGAGCCCGGATGCCCAACTTTGAGGTGTGGGGCGTCCAATTGATGCTCGAGCTGGTGGCATCAGTGCAGGGCGAGGGACAACCGCGATGCATGCAGCTAGCGCTGATCGATCTGCTGGAGGAAGCTAGCTACGAGCGAGTGTATCTAGAGGAGCTGACGCATTGCTGGCCCCGACTCGATCAGCTCGGCGATCGGGGAAAGATGATAATGATGCGCTTCTACTCGATACCGCGCGGTCTCAATCATTCCAGTGCGCAAGTACTGAACGAAATAGAGCAGTGGTTAAGCATCTACAACGAGCGGTATGTACTGCTGATCGAATCGGACACTCACGCCAATCTCACTCAGCATACACGCACGGAAGATGGCACATATAGCCGTAGGCATTGCTCCAGCACCTCTGCGACCGGTGGCGGTGAAACGTGCAATCTGCTGCCCCACCTGTACGGCCAGTTGGCACAAACCAATCAGGGATTTTCGCAGCTGGTGTGCCATGGAAAGCTCGACGAGCTGATGGGTATGCTGCGCGATAATCGGTTACGCAACGAGCGCGACAGCTTACGGCTCAAGACGGCACTTTGGGCAGTTTGTCACGCTTGTACCAGCAAAGCATCGTTGGAATATTTCCTGGAACATTATCCCTGCTTGTTACCGCGGCTAGTGCAGCTGGTACGGTCTGCAGAAGTGTATTCGATACGGGCGTCGGCACTCGGAGGACTTTGTCTAATAGCCACCACTACCCAAGGTGTGGCGGCCCTCCAAAAGATCGGTTGGGCTAGTGTTCGACATGATCGTTCCACAAACTGGCCAATCAACGAACCGTACAATTTGGTGGTACCGGAAATGGCGTCCCTGTCTTGCATCGATCAACCTGACGCTAGCATAACCAGCGGCAATATGATCAGTTTCAGCGGGCTCGATAACGTGTACGGGAACCATTTGGAGCAATCGGATTCGAATATCAGGAGCACTGGCCGGATCAGAATGGTTTCTTCTAAGCTTGGTGCGTCCTCCTCTCCCCAGCAATCCAGTGATACGTACGAGGATTTTTCCACCAACCGTTTCCAGTTTTCCTTTCTATCCGGAGAAGTAACGCTATCTAACTCATCCAGCGTGACCGATTCACGTTCGGATAGAGCCTCTACCATGTTCATCTCATACCCGAAAGAAAATTATCGAAAGCACAGGCACATGAGTTACATGCGTCGACCACTGCTATCGATTTCTTCCATGGACGACCTGGAAATGGAAAATGCCCATTGCGACCGTATGCTTGCTTCCATGATGATACCGGCTTCACCCCCTAATCTAGCCAACCTTGGACCACTGCTGCCGAAACCAGACTCCCGCTGGAAGATCGCAAGTTTAGACAGGAAATTTATAAGCAATAAGAAGTATGTTCCATTTCTTGCAGTACAATAACTGCATAATTGAATATTTATTTTCACCTTCTTGCTTTTGTAGGTTCATCAAAGATGACACCGAAACATCCGGAAATGTTACGATGCGATCTGTGCTCCAGCCTAAAAACACAAACGGCCCTTGCTACATCGGTAAGAAACAACATATGGGAAAAAAGGATAGGACGCCTGAAAGAGCGGTTATGTATTTACACTGTCTTTATTTTGCTTCTGTTTTAGGCATTTGCTTCCCACGCAATATTTTACATTTGTTTCCCGAGCACGGTACACGCCAAACTCATATATTTTACAAAAGGAGTGAGCCTCCCCAGTTTGAGGTATCAAAGGAAGGCAGATCTTGGTTGGACAGTGCTGCGCCGGCACAGCAAAATGTATCTTCCGCGTTAAGTTTTTCAAAAAATGCCGACGACGATCTGCTCGATTACGAGCGAGTAACGAAGGACGTCGGACCGCTTAGCTCGGGCAATATAATGGAATCAGAGGATGGATATGGAAATCGGAAGCGATGGTCACATGAAAATCACAAGAAAGCCCAGTGTCTGCGCTGTGCTTGGAAGCTCGCGGACGAGCGTTTGCGGAGCGGCAGGAACCGCACTGCGCCCCTTTTCCCAAGTGAGGATGCACTCAAAATAGAGGATGCGAACTATGGGCAGCTGGCTAGCGAGTCGATTGCCAACACGATCCTGCGGCATGTGCAACGAATGGCCAACCCAGTTTGGAGCAAGCAGTCCCGGCTCGCGCTGCTTGATATCAAGCAGTCGCACCCAATCGCCTTTACCGACGTTTGTCTGTATTCGGAGGTATGCTACCTATTGAGCCACAATACGTTCCGCCTAGCGTCCCGGCGGTTTCTGCAGGAGCTATTTCTCGAACTGGAATTCGGCCAAATCTATGGCAAATCGTCGACCACTAACGAACCGAACCAGGAAGTTATATACCACAACGCAACCACAGCTGCTCGGCTAGGCAGATCCAAAGATGCTACAACAACGGTGACACCAGTGGAACAATTATCAGCAGGATCCGGCCGGCCACATATTGCCCAACTTCCACTGCTCGGAATAGCGGTTAAGGCCGGTGGCACCGTCGGAGGATTGGGAGCTCTGCTGAAATCACCACCCTTGGCTAGCGTTTACGAGGCCAGCCTGGAGAATTTGAATGAAATGTCACCGGCTCCGGAAAGCAAACTAAAACCTACTAAACCGCCTGAAAGTGGCGAGCTGGCGCCAGACGACAGTCGATCAGTTCCGATGGCAGCAGATTTATCAAAACGGGACAGTTCCGGTGCGCATGAGCAACCACCGAACGTGTCCGGTCGCTCGCAAAGCAAGGTACTAACGGCCGATGATTCCCGAGTCCGAACGCGACCTCGCTTTAACACTCTGGAGCTCGATCTTAGCTGTGCGAAGAACAAATTTCCCATACGTGACCGCACCGCGAGGGACAATGGTCGCCCTGTATCGGCGTCCTGCGCCGTTTCACCGAGCAGCGTGTCTTCCTTGTTTGGTACCGGTAGCATTAGTGCCGTAACTAGCCCAACACAGCTGGAACCGGCGCAACCGCAGGTACAATTTGGCAGCTTATTCTGCGAACAACGGCAGCATCTGAAATCGTCGAAATCGGAAACGACGTTAGAGAAACACACTTAGCCTAAAGCGTTTGTGCAGAGGAGAGCGCGCAACCATTTGCAAATAAATTATTTATCATCGCAAAATTTATTGTCATATAAAGAAAACCCGTAATCCTAGATAAATGCATTGTATTTATATTTTTTTAAATATCTGTTTAGCTTATTTGTTTGATGGGATGTTAGCACCGGTTCTTAAACAAAATTTCGCCAATCGCGAAATTTTCATACTGCAATTAACGGCCAGGAAAGAGAACCAAAGTCAACCAGTCTGCCTGCTGCATGGGGAAAAATGCAAAACAATGCCCATGTAGCAACTTGCACACCTGAGCGTTGCAATTTCTATAAGTGGCTGCAACTAGTGGAACCTGGTGGATATCTAGGACGGTGGCCTTGGTGTTGGCTTTACGTGTGCCCCGCCCCTAGGTACCGTTTATTCGCCCTCCTTCGACACGTCCATCAACACCATCGATCAAATTACCAAGGGGCTCTTCTCGGGCTCGGCCTTCATCAGGATAACGTGCGGGTGTAGTGCTGGAGCACCGAGGTGGTGTTATGTGTTCCGTAATCCGGTGGTGATTCGTGCGTGATTGGTGCGAGATGGCACGCCATCGGACGGTGCAGCACGATGCGATGTGCCAGATCGAGATACACGAAGGACCGGTGGGCGGAGGGGACCGCTTGTATCGATCCATTGCTGCGAACGCGAGTAGAGAGGAAGACAAAATAGAAGTACTCGCGGAGGACGCGGATGGGCTGGTCGTTAGTGACGGTGGCGATATGGAGGGCGCTGACAACCCGCTCGCCATGGCCGAAGCGACCTCCGATGCGGAAGGGATAAGCACCGAGGATCAGTTTCAATCGCCGAGTGTCGTTACCACGAATGGTGTCGTCGGTGGCAATGAAAGCTTCTCCCAGGTAAACCATTTATTAACAAGAATCCAGCGGATGCCTTGAACGTTGACCGTGTTACCGTTTTTTTCTTCGCAGAGCTTCCGGCGCTGGTCGAGCAACCTCGGTCGCAGCGTCAAGAACAACAAGCGTACAGTCTATAACAAGACAATCCGCCTGATGCCGTCACGGCTACAGAAGAGTAAGGGGCCCAGGAAAAGATAGAGCAAGAACCGTGACCGGTACCTAATCCCTTCTATCAAAATTCGTTTTCTAGCGCTCTCGATCGATGGCGATCTCATCACAACGAGCGGATCCGACGTTGACCATATCACCATGGAGCTCGAGCAGCGGGAGCAGCTGATGGAGGACAACCCGATCGCAGAGCAGCTACGCATCGAGGCGATTAAGTCGATCGCACAGCGGATCGCCACCAAGCGCCAGATCCGGGCCCAGCTCACGCAGACGGTCAACCGACGAGCTACGCGCTCGAAATCGATCGGACTGTTGCGACGCTACAACTACAGCGGCAAGGTGTACGCTGCACGGATCGCCAAACTGCTCAAAAGCTTCGTCACGAACTTCGAGCTGTTCTATGGCAGCATGAAGCAGATCGAGGGTCACTTTGGCAGCCGTATCAGCGCGTATTTCAAGTTTCTCCGCTGGCTGTTGGTGCTGGATTTGACGCTGTTGCTGTTTATTGTGTCGTTCGTCACGTTCCCGCAGCTATTGGCTGGACCGACGGAGGCCCCGACATCAAACACCAACGAGCCAACCGCCAACGTTCGCGACTACTTCAGCTTTGTGGATTTGTTCACCGGGGAGGTAAGATAATCGTGTGTTTGTGGTATGGAACCATACAGGCATAAGGTATTGTTTCATTCACGTCATATCGTCTTTATCGTCAAACGATTGGCTGAATGGTGATGATAGCTATCGAAGAGTATTGTCACACTCTAATGCAGCAGCCAATGTCAGTCAATGGGTAGTTGATATCTGTTTGAATTGCTGCTTTGTTTGATCTGATAAGAGCCGTGGGTAAAGTATTTTCATATTTATGATAGAGAAGCAACTATTTCCGGTGTTTGTCCTTAACAAAAAAAACCCGGGGCATTTCCTACCGTCCGTTTCATAACGATAGCCTCGTCTTGTTTTTTTTGCGATCTCACCCTCGAATGAAACGTTCTAAAAATAATTTTAATTAGTTAAAATTAATCTTTTAAGGATAAAAGGAGAATTTTCTATGTTACGAATTATTTTTCGATCGATAAAACAGAAGTGTATTGACAGCAACATATTTTTTGTGGTAACTTTAGGTAACAATACCATCTAACTATTTAAACGTCTTCTATCTTATCTGCTCACATGCTCACAAAGAATACGATTCGGCTCTAGGTTCTGAGCCGTGGTAAGTGATGAACGGTTGATTCCCTAGCTCGTAGTCAATACCGTTTGTCTCACTCTGTGCAGCCTTTTTACAACCACCTTCTCCTTCTATTCCTGCAGGGCTACCTTACCAAGAGCGTGCTTTACTATGGTGCGTACAGCAATCAATCGTTCACATTGGTACCGGGCACTGCCGAGTACAGCCTACCGCATGCCTACTTCCTCACGATCACGGTCATGGTGTTGGCTACGTTCATCGTGGTGTCGATCAGCATGGGTCGCTCGTACCGTATTAGCTTCATCGAGGCGAGCGGCACGGTGCAGAACATCCTGACGCACAAAATCTTCTGCTCGTGGGATTACGGCATCGCGAACGAAAAGGCCGCCCGGCTCAAGCACGCTACCATCCGGCACGAGCTGCTCGAGCAGCTGGCACAGCGCAATCGTCCGCCACCGGTGACCGGACGGTGGCAGCATCTGCGGAGCACCGCACTACACGCGCTCGCCCACGCCACCGTCCTGGCCCTGATTGTTGGCGTAGCGGCCAGTGTCTGGGCACTGCTGGCGCGTTTTGGCGAAACCGAACATTTCGCGGCCTGGTCCGCACTGTACGTGTCGCTCCTGTCGAATGTGACGCGGCTCGTGTTTGGGCGCATATTTCGAATGCTCGGCAAGGTCGAGCGCTATCGCACCGTAGCGACCCAACTCAACATCCAGCTGCTACGCGATTTTCTGCTGCAGCTCACGATCGTCGGCGTCCTGCTGGCATTCTGGTTGACACGCTCGCATACCGGCTGCTGGGAGACGGCCATCGGACAGGAGCTTTACCGGCTGATCGTCGTCGATTTCCTGCTCTCGACTCTCCTACTCACCGTCGTCAGTGCAGTACGGTACGGGTTGCATCGGCGGTGCACCACGGCAACGATCACACCACCTCCCTTCTGCCTGGAAACGCACAGCCTCGGTCTGATCTACAACCAGACGCTGCTCTGGTTCGGGCTGCTGTTTGCCCCCCTGCTAGTGCCCGTGGTCGCCCTCAAATTTCTCTTCCTCTTCTACGTGAACAAGTTCGAGCTGTTGTACCTGTGCCAGCCACCGACAAAGCTGTGGCGCTCCAGCCAAACGCAAACGCTGCTGCTGGTGCTCGTGTTCGTCTCGCTGTTCGGTGTACTGCTTACGCACGGCTACATCATCACGCAGGTGCGCGTCAGCAGTGAGTGCGGACCGTTTCGCGGTACCGACTACATGTACCAGCTGTTTATGCAGGGCATCCTGAAACTGCGCGAGGAGCACTTGTTCTGGCGGGTGTTCGTCTACATCACCAAGCCGGCCATTATCGGCGGGGTGCTGCTGGCGATGGGCGTCGTCGCCTATTATTTGCGAGCCAAATCACGCGCCCAGATCGCCAAGGTGAAGCTCCTGAAGGAGCTGCTGTGCATGGAAGCGAAGGACAAGGAATTTCTGCTCGCCAACCTCAGCAAGATAGCGCGCGGCAAGGAGTGCATCGGCGACGGGTTCGGCAGCGATCGGATCGATGGCTGCCTACGGGGAGGAGGCCTTCGGAGTGGCGCCACCGATAAATATGCGACCGATCCGAGCGCTACCTGGCGGTACGAGCATTCGCAACCGACCGTACGCAGCGGTACCAGTACCGTGCCGTCCGGATCGAGCCTTACTGGATCACCCGTCCGTGGTTATCACCGTAAGTGTGAATCCCTGTTCTCCACCCACAAAAACCACTACCGGTTAGCTTTAATCTAATGCTACTTGTTTTTTCTTCTACAGGCTTTGAGGATGAGGAGAAGCTTCGCATGCGAAGATCTTAGAAGAGAGCAGCCGCAGCGTATCCTATTGTGCTGTAGCAGCGATAAGGACTCGACGAAGTGATTGTGTAAGTGTAATCGAATATGTAATAGAAAACATAACATTATCTTTCACCAACTACCGGCTACACCCCGGGGGCCGTTTGATACGCTCCTCATTTTCTCACATCCGAATGCCTTCGAAATTCGTCGAAACGTCAATTGTTCAACGATTCCTTATTTGCTAACAAACAGCTGCAAGGCTGCGTTCGGTTTCTTATCGTTCCGGCAGTGACGATAGCGCACCAGAGTTAGTCATGTACATTTTGTGTGTTTGGCCCGGCACCCTTATCGCTCTCAATGTCACGACCATCCAGCTGCATAGCTCCTTGGCCAACCTAAGTAAACTATTGGAGTTTGAAAGCTTTAGTTCCGGTATCTCAAAACGTATGGGTAATCGGTGCTCAACAAGTAGAGGGTTTTATCATTGAATGTATAGCATATCGTATCAGCTTGCAGTAGTGCAGATGGGGTCAAATTCGAGCTATGAGAAAAGTGCATAAAAAGCATCCCTTTTTGTGGAAGTGCAACAGTCGATGGACGATGCGCACAGCACTGTAAACAGCACAGAGTATTGCAGCTTGGTAATGATGATGAAGCAGTTGCTTGCAATGGTGCAATGGGCGCAGCGCCGTCAAACAACAAACCGCAGCCATCTGCGATGGTATGTGACACAGTTTTTCCTTCCCAAAAAAAAAAAAACAAACTCACATTAAAAAGAGAAACGAATGACGATGATAAACAAGGAAATGGGGATCCCCGCGTCTCCGCTCCGATCCCAGTTGCATCTGTGCTGACCCAGAAACCTGCCTACGCACGCACCAATGCAGGCCGCTCGCTCGCGGGTTTGAGCCAGAGCAAGAGAGTGGAATTGCGTCGCAGCGGCTCATCAAACGTGATCGCGGGTAAAGAACGTGGTGCACCTCCCAGCAGGGTGGGGAAGGGATTGACCACGGCATTAAAGGTTTCTTTTGCTGATGCTGCTGCTGCATTGTGGCCGTGTGGCGTGTTTGTCACTGTGTAGGTTTACGTGCCAGCTTTGTACGCGTGCGCTCCACAACAGGCGTTCGCTTTGTGTGAAGCAAAGGTGTGCTGGGTAAACAAGCACCCTCTCGCCCGCCCACCTTAGCCGGTCTCGCCCGCTCATGCATATCGTCTTCGGGTCCGCACCGAAAGGTGCGTCGTTCCGCGGCATTGCCCTTTTGGGACGATTCCGCAAAGCGTTAGAGCGAGAGATGTTGTGTGGGACGGTATTTGCTATTAACACGATGCGTCTCACTGCACACTTCTTCGTCCTTCGCTTCTTCCGCAGGCCATCTTCGCGCGAAACCGAAGCCGTGCACCGTTGTCGTTGTGCCACGTGCCTGAAAGGTGTTTCACCAGAAGTTACTGCAGGCTGCAACAGCCGGATCAAAACAAACAAAAACTAATACTCCAAGAGACATAAACGTCAAGCCGCTCCCCTGACCTTTCCCTTCGGGATCCACCTTGCTGCCGTTGCACGGGGAACGGGGTGTCTCATTTCTTCCATTCTCGTTTCCTACCGCTCTGCCGCTTGACCTTGTTTTTGTTGGTTCTGTTGTGCATATTGCGTTGATTCGCATTCGCGTTATCCGAGCGCCGAGCAGGGCACGCTGCTGCTGCTTTGTTTGTGTTTACTGCTATTTCCTCCCCAACCCACCCTTCCCCCCCCCCCAGGCCCCAATCGATTGCCCGTCTGCCCGTCCCGTGCCCTTTAAGATCAAATCACCCCTTTGTACTGTTTGCGTGCGGTGCGCCATTATCGCCTGCCACCGGAACGTGTCAGTTACTGCGCCTAGTTTTGGCTAGAGTTCCGCGCGCGCCGCCCCCAACACCTTTACTGTTTATCGACATTACTGTGCTAACACAGCGGCACTCGGTGATGCGTCGTTCCACTTCACGACAGACCCGAAACCCTTCGATGCTCAGGTGCTTGCGTGCTTGCTTGCGGGAATGTTTCGCTTGGGTACCTAATGGAGTCTCTTGTAGCTCTCCGGTTTGTCTGTTGGTCAGCGCAAATGCTCTGGAACGCGTTGCGCATCCAAAGGATAGGCTCGACTCAGTAGTAGCGCTACGGTGGAATATTCGAACGGGCGGGTTGTGTACCCGATCCGGCCTACCCTTTGTGAGTGCGTGGCTATAGCACCGGAACAGCTGCCGGCAGCACCGGTGGCTGAAGCAGAGCAGAGCAGAGCCAGCAGCAGAGTGTGTGTGTAAGAGGGTGTTCGGAGGCAGTGGAGCTGGCAAACTGGCGCCGGATACGCGATGACTAGCCGGGGCCACTGGAGTTTGGTGCGAGTGTGTGAAGAGTGACCGAGGGTAGGCGCGCGCCTACAACACCCCCCACCCCCCTCGAGGTATATCATCTCTGCTCTCGTTTCTCTCTCTCTGTCTCTCTCTCTCTTACCACGAATGATGGCGAGACACGCGCCGAGACCGAGCCCCGCTAGCCAGCCACGAGGCACGAACCGAGCCGTGCCGAGATGCTGCACCATGCACGGGCGATACTAATAGTAGGCACGCAGCAGTCCTAGCCACTGGAGTGGCCGCGTGTGTGTGTCGCAAAGGTGCGTTTTCGGGGGTGATAAGGATGCTATTCCGGAACCGCGGACCGGGTTTTCGCTTGTTCTCGGTGCGCCCACCAACCCCCCTTTGTTTTCTATTATTGCTCCCCCCCCTCACCTTTCACGCTAGGTTCGGAATGTTCGGAAGGCTGCAATGTGTAGCCACGTGTGTGGGTGTGTGTATATAGAAAGACAACCAGCTGCAAGTGGCGGCTAGTGTGCTTTGGAGCGGTACTCGTATGTGCGCGCACGCGTATGTGTTCCTATGTGAGAGAGGGCATAACGAGGGAGTACAGGTGGCATACCCACACCCGCACACACACACACACATGCCGTGCGATTCCAGAACAAGTGATAAGCCGGCAAGGTTCGGTTCTTCTGCTGGCACGGAATGCATTACAACCGTTGTGACGTCATCGAGATCGTCGGCGTCATCGTCGGGGAGGAGGGAAGACTGGACTGTGTATGTGTGTGTACTCGCCGTACACACAATGACGTCGAAGCCGGCCAACCTGAAGCTGCAACAGCAGCAGCAGCAGCAGCAGCAGCCGCCAGCTGATGTAGTATCGCACCACCGTGCTTGGGGGAATGTAGCCAAAACAGATGACAAACGACGCCGACGACGACGAGCCCGACGAGCAGCTAAGCAGGATTTGTTCTAGAGACTTAAGTGAACTAACAGCGTGTTTATTACCCTGGTGAGAATACGTATGTGGGTGTGTGTGTGCAAGAGGGGGGCTGGGGAGGAGAGGGGATTTAGAACTCAAGTCTGAAGAGTCTGAAGGAGGGAACTCAAGTCTGAAGGGTTTTCGAGTGATTTTCTAGACACGATTCCTTGGCTTGACTGCTTGGATTCGTCGCGTATCTTCATCCTCGCTTCCTCTTTCTTTATTTGATTCTCCCCCCCCCCCCTCCCTCTCTCTTTTTTTTTCTCTCTCTCTCTCTCTCTCTCTTCCTGCTTTCCTGGCCACTCTCTATTATCTGATTATCTATCTGCTGGAATGTTCAATGGGTGATAGTGTCCGACTCCATCACTTTCTCTCCCGCTTTGCTTCTCTCCTCATTTTCTCTCTCTTCTCTCTTCTCTCTTCCTCCCCCCCCTCCACCCCTCTCCCCACTTCTCTGCACTATCATTGTTTTTGGTTGGCGCAGCTCATTAAGAATGCGTATAGGAATGCTACGCAAACGAGCCGGACCATCACCTAGTCCCTCAGCCACGCTCTGTTGGGGCTGTGTGCTTACCAACACGCACACGACCACCCCAAAGGAATGTTCTGCAGCGGCTGTGCAAAGCGGAGAGCCAGCGAAAGATGGCCAGCAACGAAGGTTAGACTAGTGACCTCGAGCCAACACAGAGATAAAGAGAGAGAGAGTGTGTGAGATAACCAGCTGGATTCTGGCACTTGATCTCGCTTCGCTCTCTTGGCTCGGCTCCACAAACACGCAGGCCTTCCCTGGAGGCTGCACTCGCTTTCCCAAAAGGAGGGCGCGTTCATAATGCGCGTTCGCTTTGGAATGTAGAGCCTATCGGGCGCTGCACGCGTGCACTGTCTGTCGGTTACCTGCCGAATCCTGTGCCATACGTGCCCGTGCGTGTCTCGAACTGCATTCGAACGGAGTAGTAAACGAAAAGCAGTGCTTTAGGAAGATGAAGAGAGCAAGCGAGCACGAGGGATAGAGAGAGAGAGAGAGAGAGAGAAATGAAGCGCGAATGAAGTATCTCTGGCTAGCGTCCACGCAGCCGCTCGTCGTCGTCGTCGTCATCGTCATCCAGCCGCCGATTCCATCTAGTGAACGATAGAACCACAGACGTCGTCATCGTCGCCGTCGAGCTCCAGCTGAGAGCACGTACGCGCGAGAACCACCGCACACACTCTCGACTGAACTCGGTGATTGCCGCGGCCGCGGCCACGACTTGAAAGGTGTTGCTGCTCCTGCAAGCAGCCAGCCAGCGGCACCGCGGCAACCTAGTGCATCCGACAACTCAATTCGCGAATGTGGCTAGTGTGCTTGTGTGTTACGCACTACGTGGCACGTCATCGATTTCGGGATACTCTAGCGGGATACTCTAATGCGTCTATAGCTCGTACGTGTGCGTGTGTGCGTGTGCCAGCCTGTATGTGTGTCCGCGGACAGCGCGGACGTTGCGGCATTTGATGCTCGCGTGCTGCTGACCACCGAGAAATCGATACGTACTGTTGTAGCGTCGTGCCGAGTGTCCGACCGTCCGAGTTGCCTAGTACACTGGTCACTGGCAGCGACCACTGACTGTCCCTTTGCGTGTGCGTGTGCGTGTGCGTGTGTCTCCTCACCGAAACGGGTGACCGTTCCATCCGTCAGCAGAACCGAAAACGGCTGACGCCTGCGGCTTCCCCCCCCCCTTTTGGGGTTGTGGGAACCTTTGTTTTGCTTTTGCAGATTTGTAACAAAGCTGCTGAGAGTGCAACGTGCAACCAGCGAACAATCAGCTGGAGTCAGCGGTCTGTGTGTGTGTGTGCGGAAGTGCGTGAAAGTGCTACGTGAATCAATCAAAAACTTTGAAACCCCTCGCGGCAGCCCTCCCTCCTCCCTTCCCCGCCCCGGGAAGCCCAATCAATCATCCGCTTCCCCCCGGGGGCGTCAGCCGACGCGACAACAACAACAGTAGCAGCAGCAGCAGCAGCAGCAGCAGCAGCAGCAGTTGAGCAGAGACCACGATGAGCGGCAACCACGATTACAACTCGCGGAAGCGCTTCGCCTTCGACATCGACATGGAGGTCGAGACCGAAACGGTGGCCAAGCTGAAGACGGGTAAGTGGTGCACACACGGGCATGGCGGGCGGGTCAGCAGTAGTAGTAGTAGATAGACTCTCGAGCGCTCTCGCACTCGCAGCCACGCCACCAATCAGCGTAAAGTGAGGAGCGGGCGGGCGGGCGGGCTGGGGCACTGAGGCACCGACCAAAGGTCAAGTAGATGGTCGTTAATCAACTCCCCAAAAACGGCAATCGGACTGCTCGGATGGCTTGATGGACAGCAGTCCCTCTCTCTCTCTCTCTCTCTTTGGTCAGTGTCGTCTACTTTAACCCATTAATCCGAAAGAGTGCGAACGCTAGAAAGTCGTAAAAGTGGCAGCATTAATGGGGTTCTTAGGGTTTCTGCAGGTTCTTGACCTCAGCTCGATGGTTCGCTTTTGCCTTTTTTTTTTGTTGTGATACTATACCATTTCCAGGCCCCGGATCATACCAGTAATGTAACATGCCGTACAGATCTAGCATCAGACCACATATTCCGGACTATGTGCGCGAAGAGCAAACACAGCTACCAAAATACCACACCTACACACCGATTCCAGCTAATTCCACGGCCGTCCTCTCGCGTTGGTGCGTTGGAGCTACTTACTTACGCGCCGCCCCTTTCCCCCCCCGACCTAATGGTTAATCTAATAGTGACAAATTATCCGGGTGGATTCCGTCGATCTGAAGGACACACCGTTTTGGCATTCGGCAAATGCTGTTCGGTTTGCCTTATTATAAGCTGCTCAGGCGTTCCGTTCCTGGCAACGGCTCAACGACGCGGTTCCGACGTCATTTTGGGTGCTGGGTGCTGGGAGAGAAATGCAAATTAATTGACGGTTGGCTGGCTAGTTAATCCGCCCTGTCAGTGGAAATGGAAATGTCACGACGGCGGCGCCGCGCATCGGTGCACCGCGAATCGGCGAGATCGATCACGATCGATCAGCAGCAGCAGCAGCACTAGCGGAGCACGGTGCCAACGGGCGCCAATTATTACGGTGTGCTGCTGATGGCACTGCCACGCCGACGGAATGTCAAAGCAGCGGTGAGGTGCGCTGTATGCCTCGTTTTCACCCGTTTTTCTCGGACGCGATCGGAACTTGCCACGCCAGTCAGCCATCATTACTTTAAATGTGCTGACTCGGCTGCTGACTAAAAACAAAAACAACAACAAACACCCGAAACGGCGTCGCCATCGGATAAGCGTGACGACCGCTTGAAGTGCTTGAAGTTGAAACGGTGGTCGTGGTGCTGAAGATTGTTATGGTTGTTTACGCGCGTAGCGAACACATTAGTAGCAGCAGCAGCAGCAGCAGCTGAGCTAGCATCCAGCCCTCAGCTTTCCCATTCGTCGAAGCGGGGGGTTCATTCATAAAAGGGGCACCCCCCACCCCAAGAGTCATCGGGTCGTGGGGGGCAACCGACGAGTTCGAAAGGAGGAGTGTTTTATCAATAATACGTGAGCCAGGACGCTCTCGATGAGATCGATGGCTCGTGACCCAGTGAGGCTTTCAAGCTCCAGCAGACCGACTGCAGCAGCCAGCAGCGAGCCCCCAGGTTCGGGGCGGGGGACCTAGCTAGGGTCACACTCATTCGTAAGGTACCCGTTGGCCGGGTGCGTAACGTCCGATAACGTCCGCGTCCGACCGATCCGATCCTATTGCACCTATTGCGACGCTACGTTCTTTGTCGTCCTTCGTATCGTCGTGTGTGTGCCCGTGTCTGTGTGTAATTGGCGTGGCTAAATGTGTGGTTGAATTGAAGGCATCGCACAGTCGTTGTGACAATTCCCTTTTCGTAAAGAGGGAGAGAGAGAAAGAGAAAGCGCGATGTCTTATCGCCGATAAGCCACCTCGTGTATCGTGCGCGCGCGTGTGTGTGTGTGTGTGTCTGTAAGTGGTTTGTTTACCATTCCCCAGTCCCCATCGATTGTCCATCGATTGGTGCACTTTGGCACCCCTCCCCCCCCCCCCCCCCCCGGGTATTTGGCAGATTGGGAGGACAGCCTAGGAGCTGCTAGGTGCTGCTCACGAACACGAACTGCAGCAGCGGCTGGGTTTATCACAACTAAACAAACAAATGCCTTGTGTCACATTTTATCACTCTCCGCTCCCTGGCGTGCGGGCGCTCTCTCTCTCTCTCTCTCCCTCTCTCTCTTCTCTCTCTCTCTCTCTCTCTCTCTCTTTCTCTCTCTTGCAAGATAACAAAAAGGGAAAGCAAGATAGAAAGATAGAGAGAGAGAAAGAGAGCAAGCGATAGCCAATTTGGTGACGGGCGTTCGGTGGAGAGGGTGTTAATTTGAACTGGCGAGGGGGTAGGGGGTGCGGTGCTGCACTGAAGATGGTGCGCGCGCGCGCGCCCGAAGCTTCGGAAAGAAAGAGCGTGATATATCGTGATATTCTAAATTTAGGTCCCCTTTTCCCTTCTCCGTCATCGCACCACCACCTGGCGCCTCCATCATTGCATCCCATCCACCCCATCTATATACGCACATCCCCTTGGACTACCGGCGCACGCCGGCTGGCTGGCTGGCCGACTAACTGATGCGCTTGGTGTCATTGGCATCGAACCAGGGAAGTGAATCCGGATCCGAGCCGAGTGTCTCCATGTGGCTTTCCCCCACTTAGACCATCCCCCCGCGCAACCCCATCGTTTGAGAATGGCAAAAAAGCGGGAAAAGAGAGAGAGAGAGAGAGAGAGAGAGAGTGCGAACGTTGACCGAGATCGAGTCAATGGTTACTTAGAGAGAAGAGAGAGACTGTGAATGAATAACAAAAAAGTGCGCGAGAGAGAGAGAGAGAGAGAGTGCGCGGCTCTCGGTATCGGGAGACAGATAAATGCTTGCGCGGAAGGATGGTTTTGCCGGCTGGGAGCGGGGTGTATTTCTGAACACAACACACACGGGACACACACAGCACAACAACCGCAAAGGGGGGGGGGGGGGGGGCTGGTCCGGGGCGCTAACCAGACCAGACCTGCCAGACCAGACCAGCCAGCCAGCCAGTATTCAATGGACTGCGGTTGCGTCGGTCACTCTGCGCCAGCCACAGTGCACTCGTTGTCTCTGTGTGTTTGTGCTCGTGTGTGTGTTAGTGTGTTCCTGTTTCGTATCCTGTTTCGTATCCGGTCAGCCTGATCACAGCTCTCCGTCTCTCCAGCCGGCCAGGCTACTAGTGCGCCGTGTGTGTGTGTGTGCGTGCGCGCGCGTGCCTGTGTCGAAGGAGATTCTCGAGAAGACGAACTAAACGTCATTAGCCTTTTCCTCCCTTCCGGTTAGCCAGTTTTCCAAGCGCACCAGAAGCTCCTTCCAGCTACCAGGGGCTGCTGCTGCTGCTGCTGGTGTGTGTGTGTGTGAGAAAGAGAGAAAGAGTGTGTGTGCGTGTGGAAAAAGGCCAACGCACAGGGAGGGGGTGCGGAAAAACAAAAAAAAAACACAAAAAAAAGGAGGGAGCAAAGCAAGATGAGTGCGCGCGGGATGCTGCTCAAGTGCGACCTCAACTCGTCGTTCGATCAGCCGGAAGTCCCCATGTCGCCCCGTTCACCGGCCATCCTGCTCAACGACTACTTCTCACCGGAAGGTTAGTTTGCGTCGAAATACCTCCCTCCTCCCCCCCGGGTGGTGGTCGTGATTGGTCGTTTAGCGTGCACGAGCCGCGAACCATCACGCGAACAACAACAACAGTAGCAGCAGCAGCGGCAGCACCAGACAATGTGTTGTTGCCGCGATGCTTTGCTGCGCTTTGTGCCACATTGTTGCCGGTACTCGTGACACGTGATGGGGTATTACAATCTAGAACATCTTCGTCTCCGTCGCCATTTGGTGGTGGGTACCGGGGCGGGGGCTGGCTGGCTAGCTAGCTCGCTCTCTCGCTCGCTCATGCTCAACCTATGCGGCCTCTGCATTAGCCATTATCCGGGTCATTATCATCCAGCAACTCCGAGAAAACAAAACAAAAACAAAAGCAAATGGCGCTGCGCACACGCACACACACACACCAATCAATTCCGCGTCAACCTCAACCAAACCAGCACCGGAACCCCGGGTGCTGCTTATCAAGAGCCGCTCGGGCTGGGCTGGGCGCTGCGCGTACAAACACACACCTACCAGTCAACCCCAGTGTACCGGTGACCGGCGGCCAAGATGCATCGCTACCGCCCAGCGAGTGGAAAGCGGGAGATCAACTTCAACAAGCAGGACTCCCGGACGGTGCTCCAGTTCCTGGCCGATCAGCAGCTGATGGAAGCGATGAAGCAGCAGCGCCAGTCCGTTGTAGCCAGTGGCGGCGACGACGACGACGATGACGACAATGGTTTTAATTTGCTGGCTTAGAACAACGAGGCGGCCGCTCTCCGCTCCCTCTGTTCCTGTTAAGCTACACCCGACCTAACCTCTCGTTCTCTTCTTCTTATTCCTCTTTTTTTCACACACACACGCAAACACACGCACAGTACTGGGCAATGAATCACCGGCCGGTCATCATGTGCAGCAGCAGCAACCGGGACAGCTCAGCGCCTCCGGGACGGTGGGTGCCAGCGGTGGCGGCGGTGGTGCTGGTGTCGCAGGGCTCAGCGGTGGTGCGCTGAGCCTCTCGCAGGAGGACATTGCCGGTGTGCTGCCGAACGAGATTTCGGCCCCGTACGAGGTGCCCCAGTTCCCGATCGAGCAGATCGAGAAGAAGCTCCAGCTGCAGCGCCAGCTGAACGCCAAGTAAGTAAGGGAGGGGGGGAGGGAAAGGGGGGATAGGGAGGACACCATGGGTGACGACAAGGTCAACTACGTCCAATCTAGGGGAGGGAACGCGCGCACACACGAACCCTCAGCTCCCAGAGGGGGTGGGTGGGTTGGGTTGGGTGGGTTGGTTGGTGGTAATCCAATTGTAGTAGTCGTCCCCGGGTGGTGGGGACACTACCGGGACCACAGGCACCGTACCATGGTTCGATCCATGGTCATTTGCGTTCGCGGTCGCTAGCCAACCGGAGGCCTAGGCGGCAGGTTTGAACGACGACGACGACGACGACCAAAAACCGACGTCCCGGACGCCCGGACTCTCGACTCGACGGTTCTCGACTCGTACGTGGTAGTACCGGACCGGCAGGGCAGTTATGCTCGGTAGCGCCAGTGACACGAACAAGTGGCTGTCCGAGCTGGACCTGCACAGGTGTGTGTGTGTGTGTGTGCTCGTGTGTGTGCGCGTTTGTCCCTTGGGGAGGGGGTGGAGCGAAAGGATATCTGCACCATTATCGGCGTTCTTTATTGTCGTCCTCGTCCTCGTCGTCATCGTCTTGGAAGAGTGAAGGACGACGACGACGACGACGTGTGTCTTGTCTTGAAGGGCGCCACGGCGGCACTCCCCTTGATAAGCATCTCTCCCTTGTATTGAATTTGTTTGCCGTGCGCCTGGCACACCATTCTGTAGTGGGCCAGGCTCTCTAATGGCTTGCGTGTTGTGTGCTCTGTTGCTCTGTGGTGTGTTTTACTCGTCACCTTACGACCTCTCCGTGCGAAGGCGCTACCGCCTGCCTGGACCGAGATAGGAGTCGCGACGAGACGAGACGAGACGACTGACCGAACTGACCGTTCGATGCGCTGCCGCAGATAAGTGGAGCAGAGTGCTTCGCTCGCTTGCAATCGATTGCCAGGAGCGTCGCGAGGGTCGAATATAGGGGTTGTCGTGGAGCACACCTATTCCTACTGCCTATTGCTGCCTACTGCTTACATCATCCCCCCTGATCCCAGTTCCAGTACTCGAAGCCAGTTTGGATCCTGGGACCTGTACGCCAACAGCCAACTCGTTCTAACCTAGCTTTTCTTCGTTTTCCCGTTCTTCCTGTTTACTTCTTACTGCCCAACAACAACACCACCACCACCACCACCACCACCACAAAAGGGCCATGGAGCAGGACCGGTACTCGACGGCACCGGAGGTGCACCCGGAGCACGAGCAGCTACCGTTCGATGAGCACGACTTCGTGGCCCACTTCCAGCGCGTGTCGATCTCGGGCGAGGACACGAGCGGCGTACCGCTGGACGATCTCGAGCGGGCCTCCACCCTGCTGGTGAAGGCGCTCGAGCTGCGCGAGAAGTACATGCGCAACTCGCACCAATCGTTCCCGCAGACCACCGCCCGGTTCCTCAAGTCGACGCACTCGAGCGGTATCACGCACCAGGAGCGCAAATCGATCGCCGGTAAGTCGCCA
>NC_064873.1:1427500-1560000 GCF_943734745.1 Anopheles darlingi
GAGGCGGACGAGCCGAGACAGACCACAATCTCACCGTACTGTTGCATGATGTTGAGCATTTCGCGGGTCGCCTCGGCTGAGCAGTCGGTAAACAGGGACACCAGCAGCGGCACGTTGTCCACACTCTCCAGGTGCGGCCGAATGTTCTCGATGCCGCGCGGCAGCTTGGCACGGTTCGACATGTCGAAGTTGATCGGTGCGCTCTGCTCGGTGCTGTCGCTCAGGCAGCTGAGCGATCGCGAATGGCCGTTCGCACTC
Source organism: Anopheles darlingi (assembly GCF_943734745.1). Lineage (NCBI taxonomy): Eukaryota > Metazoa > Arthropoda > Insecta > Diptera > Culicidae > Anopheles > Anopheles darlingi. The sequence goes on from NC_064873.1 coordinate 1,427,759, forward strand.
AGTCCTCCACTGACCCCTCCGATCCGACCCACCATCCCATCACCGCCATGGTCACCGCCCCCATCGATAGCCGAATCAGCCGACGGGTGGCGCACCACCGACATCAGTTCCTGGGAACCATCGTGCACACTGGCGTTGCTTCTGCAGCTGCTTCTCCTGCTGATGCTGTTGCTGTTGCTGTTGCTGTTACTGTTGCTGTTGCTGTTGCTGTTGCTGTTGCTGTTACTGTTGCCCATGAGGTTCGGTTGATGGAGGCGAACGCTGGACGGGCCTACGAGGCTGCTCGAATGTGAGATCGCACCCGGGGCCGACGAACTCAGCAGCCGACTGCCCGCCATACCGCCATTGCTATGATCATCGAACAGCGGAGCCATGGTGGGACTGCGCATAGGAGGCTGGGCTGGTGCAGGCGCTGCCGTAGTTGTAGCGGCAGCCGCAGTCGCAGCCGCAGACGGATGCTGTTTGGTCGGCGAGGAGGCCCTCGTATCGCCACCATCGCTCAGCAGCGAGATGTGGCAGTTCCAGCCACTCTCGAGTCCCATCTTCTCGGAGAAGACGCGCGAACGGAGCTCGTTCTCCTTGCTGAAGTGCACGAATCGGATGCAGGCCCGTTCGAGCCGCTCGATCAACTGCACGATATCGGTCTGCGCCTGGTACTGCATCGTCACCATGCCGATGAACACCTGGTGGCTCTGCATTCGATAGCAACCCTCCACGTCCGAGATATCGTCATCCCGGGAATCGTTGAACAGTAGCGAGTCGGTGGAGATGGAATGGTGACTTGTCAGTCCCGGTACAAGCGATGGTACCGTCGGATGGAACATCTCTGCCGCTCCGGGACCGGTGCGAGGACCAGCACCAGTGCTCACGATGGACATACTAGCCCGACCTTCTTCGTCGTTGATCGGCAGCAGCACCTGATCGGCACAGCAAGCGGTCACAGCGGGGGGCACAGTTGTCGCGATTCCCTCGACCAGCCCGCTGCAACGGTCGCGCGTCTGGTACAGATCCCGCCTGTGCTTGCTCTCCGGTGGCAGCTCCAGATAGGCGACATTCCCCTGCGGCCCACCGGACAGTGCCCCGCTAATACCGTGGCGCAGCGGTCGGTAGGCGAAGGCGGTACAGTAGGCGGTGAGGGCAGACCGCTGGTAAAAGTCCTGTGCTCGCTTGCGCTCCTTCTCGGTCAGTGGCTGCAGATCGTGCCCGTCCCAGTAGTCATCGCAACAGTCCAGTACGATGTCAGCCGTGCCCTGGGTCAACAACTGCAGTGACCCGTTGTTGATCTCGCGCATCACCACCGACAGTGAGTGCGGGAACGGCACCTTCACCTTCGTTGCCAGCTGCAGCGATCTGGCGAACCGGATGTCGCGCCGTACCACATCCGGTTGCTGGGAGTGTATGAGAGAGAAAAGGAGGGAAGGGGAGGGGAGGGGGGGGGGGAGGCTTGAGAATCAGTCTGGCGGAACTTTATCAGCGCACACAACACCCCAGCTCTACATACCAGGTGTCGATAGCTGGAAATTTGGCCCTCGAGCTGAAAAATGTCGCGCGCTTGCGGCGAAAAGCCAATCTGTTTGGCCAATTCGCAAAGACAACGGCTATCATGACGAGTAACAAGAGAAAAAGAAAGGCAGAGAGAGAGAGAGAGAGAGCGCGCGAGAGAGCGAGAGAGAGAGAGAGAGAGAGAGAGCGATAGGACAAGGAGGACTGTAGTTAGAATTGCTTGATGTAAAATCACTGAAACGCACACGCCCGCGGGAGACTAGCAAGATACACTTCCGGTGGAGACGGATCTCATCTTTATCGGCATCCGATCGTAGCTCGAGCGAGCTGGTCTTTGGTGTTTGGCATTCTGTTTAGTTCCGTGACATTGCCGAAGCCGAGGCTCACGCCAACCAACCAACAAATGTACAATGCAACAATCCAGGTGATGATCAACACACGGCAACAAGTACACAAGTTCAAAAGCAGCAGCGGACCGAGTAGCAAGCAGAAGATACAGCAAAAGCGAAATAACTTACGATGATCGATTGTACAGCTAGCAAAGCAGGCGGTGCAAAAATTATATGAAATTTAAAAAGAAAATTAATAACTCTAACACACATTCACCCAAGCACAAGAGAACATACAGAAGGACGCACGCTTTAGCGACGCAAACCCTGAACAAACACCATGAGCTATTCGATCGAGAAGGTGGGAGTGAGTGCTGTACAGTCACAGCCTAGGGCTGCAGCGATATCCGTAGTGCTTGGAATCCTGCTTTCAGTACAACGTTCTGTGCACCCGGCACTATTTTCCAGATTAATCATTACAGCAAATAAACCATACCTACCGTCTCGGTTGAACACCCAGACAACCCACGCACGACGCATACTTGGTACGTTTAGAGCGATTTTGAAGCAAGTAGGAATGATAGGAGAAATAATGTATTTTTTCAGATGATTTCCCGTTAGGATAAGGGCGGAAGCGTAGTAATCCGGTACCCCGATACTCGAAAACCAACACGCCGATAACGTTACTGTGCGCAAAATGATGATAATGGATTAGGAATTTACAACAACAACGACAACAAAAAAGAGTCCCATGGATGGAAAAGGAAAGCCCATACTGAACAACCTGGTTGGATGCTGGATGTATCAACTCATCGCCACTAAGATAAGATATTTAAACCTATACCAAGCCGCGCGGTTTTGTTGTTTTGATAGATTGTTTTGTAAATTGATGACCACCGATGAGCAATGAAAAAAGGCGAGAAGCAGAACGACGCGGGTAGTATCGCAGTGAGGCACGAGTTAAGCCACGAATCGGTGCGAGCGAAAAGGGGTTTTGTGGCAAATGGAAACTAGAAGGGAACACCATGAACGCTGAACAAACGAAATGGACAAATGAAAACACAAACAAATTTATATAAGAAAAATTAATAAAAAAAAAAAGAACACCAAAAACTAGACTCGGTATGTCTAGTACATACCCATGCATAAAGCAATTCAAACTCGACTCAACAATCGCATACCGATTGGTGACCGGCACCAGGTCCTTGTCGAGCATGGCCACGGCCGTCACGTGACCGCAAAACTTGGCGTAGTGTGCTTGCGTCAGGGGGCAGCATGTGTTGACCAGGATGGCGATCCCTGGGGTGGAGTAGAAAAGCGAAATAGAAGGTTAGGTTCAACCGGGCCAGCAAAGCGACCTAGCTCTCGCCCCAGCATACCTACCTAGCGGTTTCAGCGACGTTAGGTGGTTCTTGAAGTCGTGATCGTCGAATTCCAGCCGAAACGGACTGTGCTGATCGTGAGTGAGGTCCAATACCTCCGCTATTGCACCGCTTGGTTCTTTTTGGGAGCTCTGACATCGGTGACATGAAACAGGAGTAGCCCAGGGCATCAAAGAGAAGGACAAAGGTGTGAACGGCAGTGTGAAAGTGAAACGATCACTTTGACGGGTTGGTGGGTTAGTTTGCGGGAGCGCCGAAAAACAACGGACACGTGCGATTGCAACATTGAACGAATGAACTAACGGAACTGCCAGTCCAGAAACATCAGAGATACAACCGAAGTGGAAGAGCGGATATGCGCATCGAAAACGCTACCGTAGCTTGTTATCTGTTTCTACATAACATGGACAGCGGTCCCTTGATGTGAAAGGGGTGCGTTAGCATATTGGTAACAAACTTCATGTACCCATTTGGCTATTTGATACCGCAGTACCAAAGGTAAGCCAAACACATGTATAGGTATTAATTATCTATAATATTTGTAATACTGATGGCTCTAGGACTAACTAGATCTAATGTAGAGAACAAAAAAAGAAAGAGAGAGAGAGAGAGAGAGAGAGAGAGAGAGAAAGAGCAAAGTGGTGTCGGCTAACAGTAACACACTAGCAGCGGAATTAAACACAAAAACAGAATAACTGTGAATGCAACGAAAACAAAGCATTCTCAATCAACAGTGAGAGCATAAACGTAACAACAGATTTAGGGAATTTAGTCACCAGCTCGAGTATGTGTGAGAGAGGGTGGTAATGTTCCTGGCAGCACTGGAAGAACATATTTTACAGTATTGCGTCAGTTACTGGTTGGATCAGTTACTTGGCGTGAACGAGGAGGAACGAGGCCGTGGCCAGAGCTAGGGTTGGTAATGAAACTGATCATGATTGGCATTGGGCAGGCACATTTGAAAGGGTAGCAGCTACTATGCATGGGATGTGATCCGCAACTGAATGTTGGAAGGAAGGACGGGTGACAAGATAGACAAGAGAAGAGGCAGATAATGAGAGACGTAGGGAGAGAGTGAGATAATAAAAAATGGAGAGAAGAATGAAAGGAAGATAGTCAAAAGACTCAACGGGAAGGGAGAGGTAATCGGTTGAACGTGCCGATCGGATGGAATGGTGCAGGTGCCGTGGTGTGCTGGTTGGATGGCCAGGAAATGCCCCGCAGCTTGGTCGCATCGGACCACACCCTGAATGCGAATACCTGCGAGTTGAGGCTGCTCTGCTCGGATGGCTCCGTGTTTTGGTCGCTATCCTTGGCGTTGCGCAGGAAGAACACCTTCTCCGCCGTCGGATTTGGCCACGATAGAATACCCTTTTTATCGACGCAGCACAGTGCCTACAATCGGTGCAAAGGAAAAGAAATAGGTCATGGCAAGTGAATGGCTTTATGGCGCGTTTGCAGTACCGTAATGGTGCCGAGCACCTGGACGACGTTAGCGCTGCGCCCGAGTAGCTGCGAGCGACCCTTTACCAGCTTCCACCAGTAGTGCAGCACGGCCTGGCGCGGCAACTGAACGTGATCGAGATCGCCGGTCGGTGTGTCGAGATCCTCCTGGAATGACTTCTGCGCCTGGGCACGCATGACTGCGTGTGGCGTTGCGAGGAGCGTCTCGAGTCGCGCCACCCCCCACAGATTAATTGAGACCCAAAGCAGCGGAAAGACGAGCGGTAGGATGGGCAGCACGGCAGCCGTCGGATTGAGCACCAGTACGTTCAGCCAGTCGGTCGCCAGCTTACCGTGAAAGTAGAGCCCACCGCAGCGCAGCACTCCAACGGTGACGGTGAGCAGCAGGATACAGCCGAAGCCCCACTGCTGCATACAGCGCGTAATCAGTAGCTCCCGCTGCTGGTTTATTATCGTTTCCGGTCGATTCAGGAAACAATCGAGTGAGGTGCGCAGTATGTCGAGGTAAGGTGTGGTTTCGACCATACAGTCCAGGTCCGGCAGTGGCGATCGGGCAATCGGCCGGGGCGGTGGCTCGGTCGATTGCTGCAGCCCGTACGTTTCGCCGCAGCGAAACCGACGTTTACCGGGAGATACCTCGTGGCAGGTGCCGGGTGCGACCTGACCAGGTCGCATTACGATATGGTCACCGCGCACGAGCAGCGCCCACGGTAGGTTAACGATGCGACCGTCCCGATACGTCCACTGCAGCGTAACGCACGGTGACAGTGGGCTACACAAGTGCGGGTAGTTGTCCGGTGTCCAGTCGGTGCTCAGCTCGATCCCGAGCCGGATCTCGCGCAGTACCGTGCGCACCTTGCGGTAGATCTCCGTCCTGCGGAGATTGTTCTCCCGGACGACGACGGCCAGGGTTAACAGGAGTAGCACCGCCAGCAGACCACCCGACCAGTAGTGGGCGGTGGCCACGAGCGACAATACGCACAGCCCGGTCACGACCGTCGGGAACCAACCGAGCGGGCTGGTCGAGGTGCCGGTGAACGTGGAACCAATCTTCTCCCAGCACGATAACCGTGCGAAACGATCCTCGTACCCGGCCAGCATTCCCTCGATGTCATCGTGCAGTCGCTGTAGTGCAATCGGAGTGCTCAGGCCACGGTATTCTTGCTGCTGTTGCTGTTCCTCGGTTCCGAATTGGCCAGCCGGACTAGGGGCCATGGCCGTGCGTGAACACCAACAACAAAACTTCTTGATGTCGGCGATAGCGGGTGCAGGATGGCTGGACGGCGGTAGAAGAAGAAAAAACAATAGCAGAGTTCGAAAATCTGACAGTCACAGCCTTACCCCTAAAGTCATTCACCGGTTCAAATCTGGACACGGTTGGCAATTCGAGCAGTTGGAAGATTTTTTGGAGAATATTTTTTGAGCGCCAATTTTCCAATCACAGTAGGCCGTGTTTTCTGAATTGCTTTGCGTAATAACCTCACTCACCCTTTTCTGTGGAGAGCTCCAGAGTCGTCGGTGCGTTTTTTAAGCTGTTCTGTGCGATCCGGCTAATTTCTTCTAAAAAAATCCCTAGAATCGAACAGGTAATTCGCCATCAACAGCGCAATAATCTTCTTGGTGGTTAACCAATTACCGGTGGTTTATCCAATTTTAGCTGTGAACAATGCATACTATTGTCCGTAAGGCATACCCCGACCGTCGTCGCCCAAAGGATTGGCCTAAGCAGCCACCGAACCCGCGCCTTGCGAACTGGCGCATTGCGAACCGCTACTGGGACAATCGTCCAATTGGTGGCTCACAGAACGTCTATACGGCTTCAAAATGGGTCGGATCTTACATCGTACTCATCTTGATCGTGTCCGTCGGTTCTTGGTTGTATAGCAAAATCTATAACTAATTTTGATTTGCGTGGCAGACAACAAACGATTCAATGAATCCATCAATAAACTACCATCCAAGGATGACGATGTAATTCACAAAATTATATGTGTGGTCTTATCAATTTTTTTGCCCGAAGGTGCAAACTATCGTTGAACACATTTCCTTACAGCGGACTCCATTCATCGAACATTCTTCCGGTATCTTTTACTGTGTTCGGAAAGTTTCTCTCTGTTAGCGCACGCTCAACCAACAACCAATCTTCGATTATTCCAGCGCAAGCACGGCGCAAACGCAGCGCACTTTATTTATTCAATACCACTTGTTGTCTAAAACAGGTTGCTTCTACATTCCAAACATTCTTCACATTCGTAAAATAACAAGCGAAAAGATGCCCACCCGGGAGCATCAATGTGGGATTTCATCGGGCCACTGTTTCATCATATATTCTACTAATTACATTCGGGGCATTTTCTATTTTTCTGGAGCGGCGACCTAGCGGAGCGGTGGCTACGATTCTGTTGATGTTCCTGGTGCTCCTACATTTTCATTTCGCTTGGCTTTCTTCTCATACTGAAAACCATTCGACGATGCCAGCAAATTGCAGCAAAGTTTTAGCCATTCGCCGGCTTGCTACAATTATTTGACCCTAACCTCAAAAAAGTCACACGCCCGGAACGGGCTAAACTCCGTAATATTTTGCAGCATCTGTTGGTTGATGATGATTGTTGGCGCTCGTGTTCCACCGTCCAGCGTCGAGGAACAGAAATGTATGCTTTTCGGTTCAGCTTTTGCTTCCTGCGATGCACCCGTAGCATGCGTGGTTTGCGAGGGAGGTAGCGAAGCAAGTGTTTTTAACCCAGCCATCACGTCGTCACAGCATCTTGGCGAATCTTGGCGAAGCAGCTTGGAGCTCATCCTCTCGGTACTGTGCAATTTACCAATCCGAAAAGCAACGCCGCTGGAGACGATTAATCATGCGCTGAGGGAGCGATAGAAAATAGAGCCTTTACACGCCATTAACTATTGATTACCGAAGGCAGTAATATCTCTTCCTTCGTGTATTCGGCAAGATTCTCTCTGTTAGCGCACGCTCAACCAACAACTAAGCTTCGATTATTCCAGCACAAACACAGAGCATTTTATTTATTCAATACCACTTGTTGTCTAAAACAGGTTGCTTCTACATTCCAAACATTCTTCACATTCGTAAAATAACAAGCGAAAAGATGCCCACCCGGGAGCATCAATGTGGGATTTCATCGGGCCACTGTTTCATCATATATTCCACTAATTACATTCGGGGCATTTTCTATTTTTCTGGAGCGGCGACCTAGGCTGGATCGCTTGCAGCTTACGGAGAGTGTGGATCCCTGAGCGCCTGCATTTCGTTTGAAAAAAAAATATCATTCAGACGCTGGGCCCACCCAAGCTGGCAGACTGTGGCTACGATTCTGTTGATGTTCCTGGTGCTCCTACATTTTCATTTCGCTTGGTTTTCTTCTCATGCTGAAAACCATTCGCCGATGCCAGCAAATTGCAGCAAAGTTTTAGTCATTCGCCGGCTTGCTACAATTATTGGACCCTAACCTCAAAAAAGTCACACGCCGAGAACGTGGTTTGCACTAAACTCCGTAATATGGTGCAGCATCTGTTGGTTGATGAGTTGATTGTTGGCGCTCGTGTTCCTCTGATAAGATGGATTTTAGCTGGAAATAAGTGTTTCCGGTTACTGTTTTGGCTCTGTGCAATAAGGTACCAAGATATAGTACCGGCCCATCGCTCACCTGCGCGTACTATAGATCGGTGAAGCTTTGACAATAAGTACGAACCGAACGGGCCGTGGCATGGATGCAATGCATGATCCAACGTTGAGACACAGAAATGCATGCTTTTCGGTTCAGCTTTTGCTTCGTGCGATGCACCCGTAGCATGCGTGGTTTGCGAGGGAGGTAGCGAAGCAAGTGTTTTTAACCCAGCCATCACGTCGTCACTGCATCTTGGCTAATCTCGGCGGAGCAGCTTGGAGCTCATCATCTCGGTAATCTCGGTGTCCATGCAATTTATTTATCCGAAACGTAACGCCGCTCGAGACGATCAATCATGCGCTGAGGGAGCGATAGGAAATAGAGCCATTAGGCGCCATTAAGTATAGATTATCTGTATTTTCATTCATCGGTCTATCGGATTTTGCTCACCATCGTCTCGATGTCTCGGGAAGAATCATTTGAAAACAAAAGATGATATACGGATTCACATTTTCGCATGCTCGTAAAACGTTGTCCGCACAATTCAAGAAATTTCAAGACTCGGTCGGACTCGGTTAAAAATCGGTAATTGGAAGTGGATGAAAGATTGTGTATCTTCTATTCACAATGCGATACAACTACAGCATTTCGCCTCTAAAAATATGTTATGTACACGGAAAAATCAAACGTCAGGTTGACGTTTGACAATTGGTGTACCCCTCGGTAGCTACCCGTGTAACCAAAGCCCCTGCAAGTGGCCTGGTAATGTTTAACAGACCGCAAACCGGCCACTAACAGGCCACTTAGTGTGGCGCACTGAGAAAACTGGACTGTTAGAAGCCAGTTGTCAGCGTCTTAACAGACTACTTGTAGGGCCTCTTGTTATGCGGGTAGATGGCCGCTAGGCGCTTCGTTTTCTCTCCTGCTGCGGCGTTGTGCTTTGCTGTCCTCGCCGCAAAAAAAAAAAAAAATCGGGAACAGGTTGGAAACGCTGTGCGCTGTTTTTTTTTCGGATAGTGTGGGTTCAAAATTTGCCGGATCAGTCGGGATGATAAAAATGCCTAGGCGCATTATTGCAGCTAACTCAAGAACGCGGCTTGATTAGCCTAGCGCTTAGAGCATTTGTTTTTTATTGCCTTCTGCTACTGTGTGTGGGACCGAAAGGTTGGCGTTGGCTTGACTGTGTGGACTGTGGGCAGTGTTACGATTACAAACGGGAACAGAAAAGTCGGCCAGAGGAAGTGTGGCCCGGGGTGTCCTCGTCGTCGCCTCCGCCGTCACCCTGGTCGTGCTGTCCGCAGTACCTGCACCTAGCGGGAACTGACTGCGGTTTCTTCGTAATTCCTTTCGTCGTACTGCTTCAACGAGAACCTTCGCCGTCTCCGCATGTAAACATCTTCGCCTAGAAACTCGCTCAATCTCTCTGAAACACACACACGCACACACAAACACAGGAAGCGGCTAGGATGCAGCGGCATTGGGGCCACCGGGTCTAAGATGTCGACACCGATCAAGAGTAAAATCACACTAGAACTGTCGAACAAGAAGTCCACTCTACTCAAGGATCGCCCCAGCGTATTCCAGCGGCTCGGTACGAAGAAAGTCGGACGCTCCTCGTCATCGTCTCAGCAGGCTCATCAGCAGCAACAGTACCACTCGCAGGATAGTGGCCTTACCAGTGGTGTTAGTGTCTGTTGGCGCGTATAATTCCTAACCCGTCTTCCTTATGACCTATCATCCTTTTCACTTCTCAACTTCCGTTCCTTCACTTCCCCTTTGTCGTCATGCTTTGTCTAATAAGAGTGTTGTTTGGTATCTTTGATGCAAAATAGGAAACCAAGGAGGAAATCGTGAAGCGGATCGTTTCAGCCGTTGACGAGCAGCCGAAACCGGCTGCGAATGTACCAGAAAGTGTCACTGCTCATGCCCGGATAATACAAGCACAACTAGCGGCGAAGCAACAGCAGCAACAACAGCAACAGCAGGAACAGCAGTTGCAACAAGAGCAACAGCAACAGCAGCAGGAGAAGGAACAGCAGTTCAATAGCACCAAGACTGTCGCCCCGGTGCGATCGGAACATCTGAGCGGTACGGCTAGTGGCACGAGCGGTACGAGTGGCGGTGAGGTGTCGCATGGTGGTGGTATCGAGGCCCATCAAAGCAACAATCCGCAGTACTTTCATTCGTATCACCACCGCCAGTCGAGCCACTCCAGTCTTCCCTCTCACCAGCAGCAGCAGTCTGTCGGGCGGAACAAGCTAGAAGAAGAGGAGGCTGAGGAGAACAAGCAGAAGGAAAGAGAGGAGGAAGAAGTGGAGTTGGAAGAGCAGGAACAGGAGCAAACGAAGGGGCAACAGCAGCAGCAGCAGCAGCAACATCGTTACCAGCAGCACTCGCATCAACGTCACCATCATCACTACCGCCATCAGCATCATCATCATCATCAACGCCAGGAGCGAGACAAAGAGTTAGAGGTGGACTACGAGGAGCGGGACCCGGCGGTGGTGCATCCCGGAGGCGGGCAGCAGTCGTCTTCCTACAAGAAGCTGTTGGGCGGCGGAAGCGTGGGGCGGGTTGGGCGTCGGAGGCGTTCGAATAGTAGCAGTACTAGCAGCAGTAGCAGGAGCAGAAGCAGCAACAGCAACAGCTACCGCATCCAGAGCCCGAGCAGCGGCGACGGCAGTGCCCGAGAAGGCGCAGGCGGTGCCGGTGGCACTGCAGGTGCTGGTGGTGGGGGGCCAGGCGTCGACGGAACCGGCTGGGACCAGTCGTCCCTGGAGAATGCTGACCAGGACCTGCTAGAGCGCAAGCGTAAACAACTCCAGCACGAACTGAAGCTCGAAATGGACGCGTCCAGCAAAAAGAAGGAGCGCGAGCTCGGCAAGAAGCTAAAGCGGCTAAGCGGTGGCGGTGGCAGCCAATCTAGCTCGCACCATCGGAGCCAGCACTCGCACTCGCATCATCATCATCTGCACCAGCAGCAACACCAGATACACCAATCGATGCACCACCAGGTGCAGCATCGATCCTCTTCCAGCTCGGAGACGGGCAGCAGCAGCTCGGGCACCGATTCATCCGCCTCCGAGTCGACCAGTTCGTCCAGCAGCTCGTCTCACGATTCGGCCCACCGTCGACTGAAGAAGCGCCATGCGGCGGCCGCTGTAGCTGCCGCTGCATCGCGCGCTAGGCGTGACGATTCGAGCTCTAGCTCGGATGGACCCGCTGTAACCGTCAGCGCCTCGACGAAAATGTCGAAAAAGCACGTCAAGAAACTGGTGGCCGCACACGAAGCGGTAACCAGCGGTGGTAAGCGACTGCTGGTAAAGAAGGTGGTTAGCAGCGTTGGCACCAGCAGCGCAACGATGGTAAAGAAGGCGATTCGATTGAAGAAGCTGACCGGGAGCAGCGCTAGTGTCACGCTCGGCGGCAGTAGCGGTGGTAGCGGCAGCCACACCCGAAAGTCCACCGTCGTCTCGTCCCGTGACTTATCGCCCTCATCGTCTTCGGCGGGTGGCAAGATGGGTGGTTCCTCATCCAGCAAGTACGGCACGGTAAAGACGAAACTGCTGAGCGCTAAGAAGGAGAAGCTGTCCGCTATCGATGCACGAGAGCGGGTCCGGGAGAAGGAACGTGAGCTGGTCCTGCGCGAGAAGGAACGCGAGCGGGAAAAAGAACGTGTGCGGCTGCGGGAGCGTGAGCGCGAACGGTTGAAGCTACGTGCCGTCTCACCGGGTGCCCGGCTCCTTCGTTCTACACTATCGCCGGTGCCGTCGCGTGGTTCGGTGCGCGAAAAGAAAAAGAGCCCTGAGCGGCGGCTCATTGCATCGTCACCACCCCCACCGTTATCGGCCCGCTACCGTGACATGGTACCGATTCGGCGTGAACGCTCGCCCCCCGAGCTACGCGATGATTCGCGGCGTCGGCACGAGGCACTGAAGGAACGAGAGCGACGAGAGCGGCTGGAGCAGCGCGAAAGGCAGGAACGCCAGGAGCGTGAATCGCTCGTTCGAGGCAAGGAGCGCGAGCGGGAGGAAGCGGTGCTGCTGCGGTCCCAGGATCGTCAACGTGAGCGCGACCGTTTGACGTTGAAAGAGCACCACCACCATCAGCATTTACAGCATCAGCAGCAGCACCAGCAGCAGCAACAACAACAGCAACAACAGCATCAACAACAACAGCAACAGCAGCAGCAACAACAGCAGCAACAGCAGCAACAGCAGCAACAGCAGCAGCAGCAGCAGCAGCAGCAGCAGCAACAACAGCAGCGGAGTTTGCGTGGGCGTCTGAGTGACCGCGATAACGATGGTGGACTGGAGAAGCCGGATCGTCATCGGCCAGTCGAGCGACTGTTGCCACGACCGGCTGAAAGGGCTCGCGCACTGGCAGCAGCCCGTTCGCCGGGTAAATCCGTCGACCGGGATCGCAGCCGGTCGGGCTCACCTAGAAGTGCCAGTCGGTTGCGAGATCGCGATCGCTCGTACGAGCGGCTGGACCGCGTCTACCACCTTGACCTGCACGAGTCACGGCGCAGCCGATCCCGCGAGTACGTCACGATCGGGGGACCACCGCCGATACGTGGCTCACGCCGGGACAGTCCACCCATGTACGAGCGACACATCGGTCACTCGTATCGCGATGCCGACCTGGGCTACGAGGAGCGGCTGCTGGTGCGCGGCAGTGCCGGTGGTGGCAGTGTTGTTGGAGGAAACAACGAACGGGGAGGAGGCGGGCTTGACTATGGACCACGGGACTATCCGGACGATCCACCGCCTCGGCGTGATCACAGTGAGCGCAGCGGCTGGGATCGCGAATCGCGCGTTGATATCGTGGTTGATCGCGGACCACGGTACGAGCGGATGGAACCGAGCAGTCGGGATTCCGGTCGTGATTGGGATCGAGAGCATGGACCGCCTCCGCATTCTGGCCACGGACACGATCCAGAACCCTACCGGGATCGGGAGGGTGGTGGTCCAGGTCCAGGTGAGCGGCGTACCTGGGATGAGGGTGGCCGTCCGTGGAAGGAGAGTGAACCGTGGGCGAGCGAAAAGTCGGACCGATCGATGAGTGACTGGAAGTATAGCAAAGAGCGCCATTGGGAGCACGATGAGGGACAGCGGGGCGTCATTGGTGGGCCATCGTCGTCCACTGGCTCGCACCACGGTGGGCACGGCCCGTCGCACGCTAGCGGCAGCAGTGGTGTTCCGTCAGGCGGTCCGCGGCGTTCTTGGGCACCACCACCAGCTCCTCCGGGCAGCAGTGGTGGTCCTTCCAGCGGTGGACCCTCCGATTGGCATCCGGGCAAGGGAGGTGCAGACGAGCGAGACTTTCTGCCCCATCAGCTACCACGATCCCACGGTGAACGGGCGCTTGGCTTTCGGCGACATCACGGCCCCGCCCCGTATCACACTCATGCTCGTAAACCACCGCACCTGGTGACTGGTGGTAGTGTTAATGTTAGTGGAGGTGGTGGTGCTGGTCCTAGCGGGGGCAGTGGCACCGGAGGACTGCAGACCGGTGTTGGAGTGAGTCGCTTTGGACCAAACAAGTACAGCCTAAATCGTACTCCCGGTCGCGATCCGACCGGTGGCCCACCGATGGGACCAAACCATCAGGCCATCTCCAGCCAACACCAGCACCAATTACGCCAAACGCCACCAGTTCCACCGATGAGTATTGGAAGTCCTGGTCCTGGTGTTGCCACGCCAACTGCTGCTGCTGCTGCTTCTTCTTCTGCCGCAACATCACAGCTACCACACCCACAGTCGTCGTCGTCAGTCAACCTCCATCCACACGGCCACACACACCATCCACAGCAACAGCGCGCTGGTGGACACCATGAACCGCTGGCGGCAACGGTTCATCAAACAGCAGCAGCGGTTGACGGTACTTCCGGGCTCTGCAATTCGTCTAATCAGCACCATGCGAGCCATCCAACGGCCACTGGAGTTTTGTCGCACTCGGCTGTCGACGTGGCCAGTGGCGAGGCAGCAAAGGGTCCCGAACTGATTGCGGACCAACCAAGCAGCCCCTCGCCCGAATCACCTGATCCGTCCGAAGCCGGTCAATCGAGCGACCTGCTACTGGCAGGTGTCAAAGTGGTCTCCAATGGCACCCAGGGCGCCGTTGTGTCGACCGATACGCCTAGCCTACTGCCGGACGTACGCGTTGAGGCGGCTGTGCGCGGTGAATCAATGGAGGTGGACAATCTAAGCGAAATAAGTGATGATCCGGACGAGATACTAACGCGGGATGAGGTAAGTTGCTCCGCTATTCGCTATTTGAACCGCTTCGCGCCATCCGCTAACTAATTTCGTTGTACTTGCAACCGCAGGACATTTGTGCTAACGACTCCCAGCTCGAGGGTGTTAGCCAGACGGAAGATACCAGCCAGCAGCAGCCGACCCTGGTAGCACCGGAGCCACGCATGCAAGAAACATTAGATGAACAGCAGCCGACGCTGCTGCAACCAGAGCCACGCATACAGGAGGCAGTGGATGAGCAGCAGCAGCAGCAGCCGCAGCAGCAGCAGCAGCAGCAGCAACAACAGCAGCAGGAGCAACAACAAGAACAACAAAATCATCAACAAGAACCACTAGTTGCGACGTCAGTGTCAGCAGCAGTTGTCGATAACTCCTCAACCGCCGATGGTGGTACAGGAGCGCAGTCCGATGACATCGCTCCCGCGTCCATGACAGACGAACCGACGAGCGAGGGGACTGGCAAGGCGGGTGCTCCATCAGCGGATGCTCTATCGATCCATGAGCGGGACCAACGCGATACTATAAGCAAGGAAATGAGTGGTGGTACCGTTGGAACATCCACCGCCAACAAGGAGCTCAAGGAAGAGATGAATATCGATTTCGAAGAGATCTCGGACGGCGAATTGGACGAGGAGAACCGCTGCAAGGGTTTGGGCGATCCGCTCGGTGTCGATTGGGCCGGCCTGGCCACACAGGCGACGCCACCGCGACCAATGCAGGAGCTGCAAAACTTCCCAATGTCGGCCCGGAACCGCTGGAAGGCGCATCACATCATGCTGGAAATGGGCGTGTCGGTGCGGTTGGCTGGCCTCAGCTACGCCCAGCGTGTACTCAATGAGTCGGCCGACAAGCTGGCCGAGGACATCGGTCAGTGGAAGGAGGAGTACGCTGCTTCGTTGTCTGGCAGGCAGCAGCAGGACACCAAGCCACCGCTGCTGACACCGACAACCCCGGCGAACAAGCTGAACCACGACCGCTATTACACACCGGGCGATGAGGAGGACGAAAGCAACGAGGCCCGAGCGGCGGTCGCTGCTGACGAGGAGTCGCCGAACACAGCGGAACAGCAGTCAGCCAATAACGGAGGACCAGACAGCAAACCGCTGATACGCATCAAGCATGAGGAGCTGGATGAGTCGGAACTCTCACCGGTGGAGAACCACAGCGCTGCCACGCTAGAGCATGGCACTCTCGGTAGCCCGGTAACGGCGACGACCGTCACAACGGCTGGTGCTGACGGTGCGGTCGCCTCGGTACTAGCGTCGCCTGCCACCATCACCAAGCTCGAACGGATCGAGCGTTCGTTGAAGGATCTGGAGCGGATACTTCATCCGGTTGTGGCAATGCACGTTGGTTTGCGCGAACGGGAGCAGGCTCGATCCAACCTGATCCTGCAGACAGAGGCGACGGCTGGGCAGCCACGGTACACCGGGCGTGCCCTGAGCGCTCGACGCGATCTGCAAATACGTCGCCAGCTGAACGGATATCCGCCGGCCGATCCTGACGGTCCGATGGATCCGGCTATCGGTGGCGGTACGATTAACCCATCGTTACACGAGGCCATTGCCGCGGTGCATCGGGAGCTAACGGAATGTACCATGCGGAAGAATGTGGCGTAATGAAATACCACCAGAGGTAAACAGGCAGGCAGATAGATAAAAAACACACTTCTAGAATATTTTCCATTCATTACGTTGTCCCGGAGCATAGCATAATCATTGGTCCTTCGTCTGATATAAATGTTTTCATTGAGTTATTGTAAATATTGCCGTGGCAAAGACCAGTTGCATGCGAGTTTTAAAATAATAATCAGAAGTAGTTGTTAATCATAATATGAATCGCAAATAATAATCAATAAATTATCATATGTTTCATTGATTAGTTTCAGCTTTGATGGTTCGATTTTGATGCGCTCATGCACCTCTTAGCTAGGCCTGGGATCATGCTCTTCTCATCATGTGTGAAAGAAGTTCGCTTCGGTATTTACCTATTTATTGGTTTTCAGTTTTTCTCGCACCTCGAAAATCGCCAAAAGCCTGTGCCTGCGTGTATTGGTAGAGTGTGTGAATTTGTCTGGGGGAAACGCATTTCTCAGACAGGTGCTCCGGCGGACGCAACAATCGCCGTTGTCGTGGACGGGTATGGACGAATAACCCTAGACTGTATCGTAGCCACAATCTGCCCGTCATCGTCAACCTCTCCCCCTCCCCCCATCCCCTCCCGTTCATCCTCTGGCTCTACACTAATTACTAGATGGTTGGTAGGAAGGATGTAGTTGGGAGTACTCATATTGCTAGTGCAGTGTGATGCGATGTGTGATGTGTATGGTATGTAGTAGCCAACACAAATATTGGCTGCGTGTATGCATGTATGTGTGTGTGTTTGTGTATTGATGGTTTCCCTATGATTTGATTAATAGAACCCTTCTTCTCTTCTGCCCCTACTGTCTCCACCGCTCATTTTTCGGTGGTTGTCTGTCGACGTATTAGTCGCTTCCTTTACTTTCCTATACCCCTTATGATGTTTCAGAGTGTCCCACGATCTGTGCCCCGATAACCAGAAACCTCTTAATCTACTGTGGTTTGTGAGGAGATTAGGAGGGAGGGTGGGGGGGGGAAGAGGAATTTCATGCTCGATACCTGCTTACTTGTACCGTATTGCTTGCACCGATCAACACCCACAAACACAGACACACACACACACACACACACACACACACACACACACACATTAACCAAAAACGACTTCAATGCCGGGAGGCCGTTTTCAGATTTCTTTTGCTTCATTTTGTTTTCTTTCTTTACTAAATTCTTAAGTTGAAATCGAGACGAATAACGCAAAGAATGACCTTTGGTGCATCACGAACAAGCGGATACGTTTTGGATGTGAGGTTGGGTTGCAGCTGAACGTTACGCTAAATGGTGTTTCCCGGAGCTGGAGCTTACAACGAAGAGCCCCTGCTTTTGTGCTGCACTTCGCCTTTTCACATCGACCCCACCACTCAACATACAGCCCACTCCATGAAAAGAATTTTGTTTTTTTTTAAACATATATAAGGACGGACGAGCCGTACGTTTAGAAAAGGATTTTGTTGTGAGATTAGGATCGCTCTAAGCGGTGCGGTAATCCAGGAATAATTTTCCCAGCATTCCCGATGCCTTGACACTCACAAGTTTGCACAGCGATTCACGCGACAGAGGCAACACGACAGCAAAAGAGGAGTGAGCAGAGAGTAGGAGAAAAAGAAAGAAGAAGTGTGAGTGACCACAACAAAAAAAAAAAAAACAGAACGGTAGTAAAATTGGGAGTACGAAAAGGGACACCTCGTAGGGAAACATTTCGTTCGTGTTTGGTTATTTAATATCAAAGCCCACCTGAATGAACACGCTTCACTTTAACCGGTCTTTCCTTGTGCCTCGCACCTAACCTAATCTATTTCGCTAGTTCGATCTATTAGGGGCGAAACGATGCTTGCCAAGTCTGCTGCTACCGTAATTGCAGCACCGGTGTCGAAGCGAATGTGTACCACGTGTACCAATAACCCGCCGAAACGCGCGTTCCGGTTGCTTCGGTCTTCGGGGGGAGTAAATAACTTATCAAAATTACCCCGTAGTGTAGAGATGGTCGAGGTTAACCGAAATATGTCATCTGCCTGTCTGCAGTCTGACCTGACTTAATCTTGCTTTACCTACCAACTAATCTAATAGAATAAACCTAGATGTAGGAGTAGATGCACGTACTCGTATGAAGTGCGAAAGCGACGCAAAACGGTCGCACGATATGAACAAATGAAAAATGGAGCAATGAGAAGAAAAGACTGAACCGTGCCGAGGGCCAATCGGTTCTGAATACAACAAATTAAGAAATAGAGAGATGGTGAGCGCAGCCGAGGCAGCACTTCCCCGATGGGAAGAGTGGAGGGGCCCGTGACACGCCTTACACCGTCACCGGCGGACGTCCTGCTGCGACGACTTTCTGTACGACGTAGAACTTGTTCTTCTTACCGATCAGCCCCCAGATGACGGCCACATTCTCGATGACCACATTGATCGGGATAGTGCAGAGGGCCCCGACCACACAGGCCAGGAACTTGACCACGCCCGACCGGTAAAGGGAGAACGACTTGATCACCCCGAACACGTACATGTAGATGTTGAAGCCCGCAATGAAACCGCACACGAAGTCGATCAGGTTCGGGCAGGGGATCGGGTAGAGCGCGGCAAAGACCATGTTGGAGGTCGAGAGCGGCATTGTGATCCACGAGCAGAGGCTGATGCCGAGCAGCAGCTTGTTGCGCAGCGGGATAAGCGGTGAGCGAACGACCAGCAGGATGCCCTGCAGCCATCGCTTGCGCTGCTGCAGGAAATCCACCAGCGTGAACGGCGATTTCTCGTACATCTCGCCCTCGATGAAGTCGAACGTGTAGCCCTCGGCGAACGCACGCATCGCAAAGAAGCAATCCTCGGCGACAGAACCGTCAATGCCATTGTCGAACGAGACAGTACGTTCGGCATGGAGCTGAACGAGAGCGTGCAGGGAAACGAAATGTTAGAACAGGAGGCGAACACTACACCACATCCGCCGTTTGTTTCATAGGGCGAACATTACCTGAGTCACGACGTAGCTACCCTTCCAGCTGAAGAACGGCTTGTGGAACAGCTTGAATTGGAGGCGCAGCTTACCCATATCGTCGGCCACTCGGAAGCTGTCGGCCAGCGTCGTCAGCCAGTTGACCACGTTCTCATTGGCGTAGGTGATCAGACCCTGACCGAACGGGTGCTTGCCGTCCAGCACGAAGTTAATGATGCCGCGCACGCTGTTCTCCGTCAGCAGCGTCTCCTCGTCCAGGTGCACCACCCAGTCGTTGCTGTTCAGTACGTTGACGCGGTCCTCGAGGCAGTACTGCAGGGCGCGGGCCTTGAACATGGCGCCACTGGCGGTCTGATATTCGCGCGGTACGACAATTTCCCGCGTCCGGCGATGCTTCGGCAGCCCGATCGGCTTGTCCGTCACCACCTCGATTAGGAAATTTTCCAGCCCCGTGTCCAGACAGGTGTTCATGTTGCGCAACACGTTCGACTGCACCAACTCGGCGTAGTCTCCGCGCGTCACTACCCGGATGCAGATGAACGGTGCTAGCAGGGGCGAACCTTTCAGCACCACCTTCTCCGGGAACGCATTGTACAGCGTGAGACCGAAGAAGTTGAACAGCACCTGTGGCAGCGTTAGAAAGGTGAGCAACCGCAGCAGGTACAGAATGACCGTGGCCACCGTACCGTACTCGGCCCACGGATCGACCGCCACGAACGAGTTCTCGTTCACCTTTATGCCCCCGGAGAACAGCTCGAATATGAGCAGCATCGACAGCAGTAGGGTGCAGTGCAGCAGGTGCTTCGTCGTGGAGCTAAGCATCCTGATCGATCTTGCAGCTACGTTGCAAACGGTTGCCCAAGGATGAATGATCGCGCCCGGCCCAAAAAGTGGAAGAACGAAAGGATGACGATTGTGATCCGCGGTTGGGACGATTTGTGATCGTTGTACGCGGCTCTAGTTTCTTTGCATATGTGTTCGCTGTTGCTATTGCTGCTGCTGCTGTTGCTTCTATTCGCGTGATGGTTATCGTTGACTTCCCAATGAGATCGTAGGTGTCCTCGACGAAACTTCACTTCTAGTGCTTTCTCGCTGACACGCTGCAGGCCAAGGAGTATCGGCCGAATCCTAATCCCTCCTAGTCAGCAACTGGCGTTCGCTAGAAGTGGAAAGAGAGAAAGAAGATGGTACATCACGCACACGGTTTGACATTAGTAACATTACCAGTTGATCAGCACCAGCGCCAGCATGCTGGTGCGAGTGGAAGCGATTAGATAGATACCCGAGCACGTCGTACTCCCTACGGCTAAATGACGCTAAGGAAGAGGAAGGGAAAGGATTTTACGGCGATTAGTGAGGAGGAAAAAGAGAAAGAGCGTACTGGTACTGTGCCAGTGCGCCTACGACTGGTCATCGGCGTCCGTGGCCGGTTAGTTCCGACAATTCGAGGCGAAAGGTGATAACCAGAGCGAAGCCAAAGAAGCGATTCAAAACCCAATCCAATGCACGGTGGTGCCCCGTTATCACGAAACACGCTCGCTCATCGGGATCGGATGTAGCGGCAGCAGCAGTAGTAGCAACCGAGCTATTCGACGAAAAACGGAATGATTCACACGAGTACCCGTGACTCACGGGATGCGATCGCCACCGTGAAGGGCGTACCCGACGGTTATGATGAGGGTGATGGTGATGTAATCACTTGTCTCCAACGGGGAGGGAGGGACAATGAAGCTTATCAGCGACAGGCTGCATTCGCCGCCATCGAGTACTGATATAGAAAGGATGCTGGTCGTAAAAGGGGAAAGACGCGGCTTGGTTGGATTCGATCACGAGGTCGCCACCTAACGCTCTGCTCACGCGACTACAGCCCCCTCTCCGTTGCTCTCTTCTCCCACTGCTATGGAATTCCCTATCTTATCATATGAGCCCGGTTTGTCGCCGAGAGTACGAAGTCTCGGTTCTGAGGTGGCCCGGTGTGTCTTGGCTTTATTGACCTTTCCTCCCTTTTCCGGCCAGTATCCTCCAAGCTCTCTCACTATCTTTCTTTGCCACACACACATAGATTATTGGGCTGAACAGTCATCTCCAGTCCCGATCCCGATCTCCATCTCATTCCCGATACCCGGGGAAACGTTGGTCGATTTACGCCGACACTCTCGCCGTATAGTAGATCGGAGACTCGGTTCGAAAGGTCACAAGCTATCGTCCAGCAATGGTGTGTGTGTGTGTGTGTGTGTGTGAGAGAGAGAGAGAGAGAGAGAGATATAGAGATAGCGAGATAGAGAGAGAGAGAGAAACGAGAGGAAACGATTGGACGCCCGAATTTTGTGCTAAAAATAGCTTTAAATAGTGTGGATAGAATAGATGCAGATAGATGGGCGATAGTATAGATAGAACCAATCGTCTACTACATTCCGAAAACGCTCAGATGTAAATGGGGATGTAACATATTTTAAATACATGTTTAGTCGAAGCATGTGTTGGTGCCATACCTCCAGTGAGGCCTGCCTAAAACAGCTCAAGTGGATCCCAACAATATTTACCGATAGCTGACAGCTAAAAAGTGTCGCCTAGGTCTACGTAAGAGGTTGCTCACGGCCGAAGGCGATTGTAGCCTTGTGCCTCTGCATAGTATCAGCTGCTTCCGGTTGGCGTACAGGTGCGCGAAGGGAAGCGCGATGAGAGGGCTTCGAAGGGGTTCTGCTCTGAACAATAGTGACCGAATTACGGGCCACGATGGTTGGACGATTACCGGGTAGCGCACGCAATTCCACCAACCATTGTATTGCGCTAATTGGTAACCCGCCTTTCCTCCCTTTTGGCGAACCAGACCCAGGACAGCGGAACATGCAGTACTTGCGGTTAAGATAAGCCGGTCGGCCCGCCCGCGATAAGCGCGAGGTATACTGCGGCTCATCCATACTGATAGCCTAGCTAGAACAGGCATAGGGCAGGGCGGTGGCGGTGTATGCCACCATCGGAACCTCGTGACAAAACCCGCATCGTTCGGTGCGCAAGGCGTTGCGACCGACAATAAACCGCGCCGGGACCAATAGATAGCAACTACGAGAGGGTGAGGTTAGGGGCCACCCAATTGTTAAGCGAACGCCGCGCGTACCGCAGCGATTCGTCACCCATCATCATAATCATCATCATCATCATCATCCGGGTCCGCGAGTGAGTTCACATCAACGCCATCAAGCGATTGTTCGTGTAAAGGTCGTTTGCTTGGTGGCCTTACTTGGGAAACAGGGGAAAAGAAGAAGGTGGGTGGTAACCAGACCCCAGGCCCAGGCCACGAGGGCCTCATGTGCTTATGGTGCGTGATCGCGCTCGCGCAAGCGCCCTCCTCTGTCTGCTTGTGTTTGTAAGTTAGCGCGTAATGGGCATTCTCCACACTCCCGTGGGCCGGGGAAGCTGGAAGATCTGGAACCCCATCACGCGGGGTTCTTATCGCTCGTTGCTGCCGCTTACTCGGTGTGCATCATTGCCATGCTTGGGCCAAAGACTTCAGATCTTTAGCCCGCGGTCTCAACAGTGACACGTATTTCAGTAACCGGCGAACGGTCGGTTCCCAGGCCCCTAATGCACATATGGGGGGACGCACACCCCGCGGGCTGGAAGGTCGCCCTTGACCGACACGCAGGCATGTTGCAATCTTGTAATCTAATATGCCGTGTATGTCACCCACAAAGAAGGCGGCTAGAATGATAGAACGAGAGAGACATAGAGTGAGAGAGAAAGTGAGATGGACACTCGTCAACAAAGGTGTGACGTAATGGGCAACAGTAGAGTGGAGATGGCAGTGTCAACTCCCGGAAATCACATCCTGGCCATCCATTCTGACCGTTTCCATATCCCTTCTTTGGAGGAAGGTTGTAGACCATTCTCTATCTCTCGCTCTTCCCCTCTCGCGCGCACCCCCCCCCCCCCCCCTTCCAGGCGTCGATGATCAGTCAAAACAATGCGCGGGCATCCGCGCGAGGGTCGCGCACGGAACCGGCAGCACCGGAATGCCGTATCGTCGTCGTCGTCGTCGTGGCCTACCTCTTCTGCTGCTGGCGGCTGGCTTGGAATGGCTGGTGATGAGGGTACGCTGGATGGGTAGATGGGAGGTCTTCTCTCCGCCGCTTCGCTCTGATGATGCCTGCCAGTGGTTGGTGGCCTAGAAATCGGTCGGAAGCTGGTGCAGCATTCAAACCAGGCCAGGCGTTCACCTCCTGCTCCTCCTTGCGCTCCTCGCTTTCACTCGCTCGGACAGTAGTAGTGGGGCTTCACCGCCGTGGGAGGTGGTCCACGATTTCACCCACTCACACTCACACACACACACACACACACGCACAAGCCCGCGCAAAGAGGGGTGTAGATGGTTGATGGGCGCGCGCGCGCCCGCGCGGATAACGATTGACCGATGCCGGAACGGGTTGATGGCGGTGCTTCTCTTCTTCTGCTCCTTCCCGTGGTGGCCACACCGGAATAGTTCGCCACTGGATGACGAACGGCGGATACGGGGAGGGCCCACGGGATTGTCCACGGTTGCCTGGCCTCTCTGCCCCCTTGATCTCCACTTCCGCTGCGGCTGCCGCTGCGGGTACGGGTTGTAGGTGTGTGTATGTGTGTGTGTGTGTGTTTGTGACGGGCCGCTCCTTAATTGTCTTCGATGTTTGCACATCGATTTCCCACCGTTTCCTTCTTCTGTGTCTCCTTCCTAGCTCACACACCTCACCTTGCTGCACACATACACACCGTATACACATACAAGGTGCCGAGCGTTCAAACCCCAAAAACACCACACACGCGCGCGCGCTAGGTTGGGAGAGGTGGTAGGGGAGGCCAACGGATGAGAGGATGCACAGAACAGACTCGCACACACTTTCACCCGCGGAGGCGCGCACGCGTCGCGCTTTACTAGGCCGCTGGCCCCTAGCCCTTCCGCCACGATCAACCCGGCCAGGGCGTTCCGACCTCTTCCACTCACGAATGGCAAATTGCGGTGGGTTTGCGCGCGGCCAAACCGGCGGCTCCAGGCAATCGGAACCTCGTCCGTTCGTCGGTCGTCGGTTCCGTTGGTTTCGGGCGCAGGTTGTACGTGCGACGGGTATACGGCTGTCCCCGCCCGAAAACGGGTCGCCGAGGTGGATCGTCCGGGCGTCGTCCGGTTCTACCGCTGCGCTTCTGTTGTGTTGTGTTGCGGTGTAACCTCTCACATGCCGCCTATTGCGGACTCCACCAGCTCGGATTGCGCACAGCCGCGGATGTCGTTGGTGTTGCTGGAGGCGAAGCGAGGCGGCGCGGAAACCTCCGCGGACCAGGCGAAATCATACCGAAACAAAGAAGAAGCTTGAAAATGAGTGGAACATTTTTGACAGCTGAGGGTAATTTTTGTACAACGCTTTTGGTAAAACGATTTTCAGCCTTAAAAATACAATACCGTACAAGTCGTGTGCAAAGTTAAATAAAATTGAACTGTTTTTTTTTAATATCATGCAGCGTCCCTAACATGCGGATGTTATTGCCTTTTGCCTTTTGCGTCTAGAGCAAGGTACTTTAAAAAGACAGGTAGCATCTTAACCGCTTTGACAGGTCACCATTTTGAATTTGTTTGACATTCATAGGAGGGCGCTTTTATAAACAAAACCACGTGAGTTTCAAGAAGAAGAAGAAGAAGATATGGGCAAGTTTGGTGGTTTTATCAGGGAAAGTACCTGATTTCACTCTTTTTCGGATGTTTAAATGATTCATCTCTCTATTTAAGATCATTCGAGCGACCGAGTTGTGTTTTACAGCGAGTGAGCACGGTCCAGGAACGCTAGCTAGCTCTTGTTCTAGGCCGGGTGGCAAGACCTACGGACCGATACCATATTGAAACACTAGGAAGAATTTTGAGAATATTTGCATAAACTTTAACTTTCGTGCCACTTTTCGTGAATTTGAACTGTCGTAATACCACAGAAAAGCGAAAACAGCTCCGAAAAGAGCGTTCCCGAAGTAAACATCCCACCATCCCGTGAATGTCAAACTCTGAAGTTTTTTCTAAAATAAAATCGGGGATTTATTCTGGATAAAGCTACCTGTCTTTTTAAAGTACCTTGGTCTAGAGACGGCGTTTTTTTTTTAACACCCTGGGTATGCTAGAAACAAAATAAGGGAAGATGAAGGGAATTCGAGCAAGCGAACTCGAAAAATCCTTTCACGTTGCAAGCGAATTCTTGGCCTAGCAAAGAACTAATAGCAATGTGGATATATTATGCTGCAGGAGCTGCGCGGCGAAAGCCACCTGGGAAATCGCGAATTTTTATGTAAATTTGCTCGAGTAGTCTCGATTGTTTTTTTTTTGTTATGCTTCATTTCACGGTGAAGAACAGCTGTAAAGTTTCGCTTGAGTTGTGAAGCGAATGCCACAATTTTCTTGCTGTTCGAGTTCAGCGAGAAGTCCGTTGCTCGAATGTTTTTTTTTTGTTATGCTTCATTTCACGGTGAAGAACAGCTGTAAAGTTTCGCTTGAGTTGTGAAGCGCATGCCAAAATTTTCTTGCCATTCGAGTTCAGCGAGTAGTCCGTTGCTCGAATGTTTTTTGTGTAGAGTTTTGGTTGAGTTGTGAAGCACATGTCACAATTTTCTTGTTGTTCGAGTTCAACGCGTTTGAAATGAGCGGTGGTTTTCGAAAATGAAAATTTTCCTTTTTTTCCCCTTTTTTATTGAAAGTGTGAACCATCGGGTGGGCTGCAAATTTATTTTAAAATTGTTAATTGAATGGAGCGAAGCAATAGGTTATTCGCAATTCGCGAATCGAATCGACCCCAGGATCGGCTAATGCGTGCCTGCCAGGCATCACGCCTCAAAACATAACACATCTAGTAAATAATACTACAATTAGTTTCAATAATAAAAGTAATTGGGCTAAAAGTCAAGTTCAAGGAAATCCAGCGAGGGAGGCAGCTCCCAGCGCTTATAGCCTGCTTCGATTGTGTCCGGAATTCGTCAATCGATTGTTTGTCGTTACAGATATGCTGCATCTGCCGGGTTTCCGCACACACCACGGTCCTACGGTCGCTCCAAATCTCCAGCTTAAGCATTAACGGTGGACGGAGCGTGAGGTTTTGGGGCCCGTTTCATCTCCCGAAGTCAACCTTCCTGCCTTGCCCGCGCTTGCGGCTTGCTGCTTGCTGCTTCAATTAATGCATTATGGATGGTAAGCCGATTATCGGAAGCGGTAGTAGCCGCCACCGGAACGCGACTACCAATGTTATGCCACCTGAAAGGGTTAATGGGTGACAGGGGGGAAGGACGGATGGTGTCGCGTGTTAGTCCGCCGGTAGCTCGGAATCAAGCTGGGTCCCCCCCCCCCCCCCCCCCCTTCCCCTTCCCCCACCGTTAAGGTGGCGAATGCTGCGGTGTTGTTGTTGTTGTTGTTGGTGTCCACCGCTAATTCTTTGCGATTTCTTGTTTCTCTAAGCAGCTTTGGACAGTCGTAAACAGTGGTAAACGGTGTTGCTTTGCTCGCCGACAGTGGCCCAGCAGCTCGCTAAGCCGCTTCCCTCTCGCGGTTGGAACGATTTGCATATAAAAGACCTGCAGCGGGAAGGCCGGGTGGAGGTTGGTGCACGTGCCAGAACGCCTCGCTCCAGATCCGACGAAGCGAAGCGAAGCACAACAGCGGCGATTGTTCCGGCCAACCGGTCTGGTGGTCCGGCGAATCGGATATTACACAAATGCGCTGGAACGACCTCCGGTGGTAAGGATTTTCCGGATCCGCAACCGGGCTTTCTACTACCGGGGGCCCCCGTTGCCTTTATGTCGTAGGTAGATCCGCACCTGCACCTCAAACTGATTGCTAGATCGGAACCCAGAACCAGAAGCCTCTCCTCTTCACGGTACCTTTTCGTCAGTCGAAATTGGAAGAAACAGTAATACGGCATTCGACAGTTGCAGGACAAGGGCTTGCGGGCAGGATTACGGCAGCAAGCGCGCACTCCACTCACGTATGTATCAAGTGGTTCGGCCAATCGGCAGCACGCCAGAATGTAAGTTCACTTCCCGGAGGCATCCGTTCTGGGGGCAGAACTCATAATTTCTCTCTCTGTTTCTCTGTTTCTTTGTGTCTTTTTTTTAGGCTGTTATCTTGGCGTATCTTCTGGCCCTGTCTAGACGAACGAGAGGTCTGCGGTGCGGCGCCACGTAACGGCAGCCCTACCTGCGATGCCGTTACCTGATCTGCTTCCACCCGAACAGATGCTCTCGATGGGTTGGATGGGTTTTCGGACATGATCAAATCCGATCAGTTCCGTCGCGTCGCGCAGCTGCACCTGATGCACAAAACCCCAAAAGTATCTAGTCGCCATTCCCACCATTGGCACATCTTCTCTTCTAACGATGGAGGGGTTTCGTGTTGCGAGCGATCATCGACAGTGGTGACGACCCGTTTTTAAGGATGTCTTTCCAAACGTTTGGACGTACCACGCTGTTGTATGTGTGTGCTGGTTGTGCGATTCAATGCCCTCCATTATGGTTCCTTGGCAGGCTGAGAAACGCAAGGGGAGAATGCGAGCCAGACCTTGATGAGCTGAGGCTTGTGCTCTGGTGCATAATAAGATTGTTATCGCTGGCAACCTAGTTCCTTTGGAACTACGCAACAGGACGCTGACAGGACTAGAGAGGCCGAGGCCACCCCCAAACACCAGCCGCTCTCTTGTTTGCACACGGTACACACACACCAGCTCATGCTCATAGAACGGGTTAGCTGGTTAAGAAAAGGATGTTCCTCTTAAATGCCGATGCGGAAGATTGCGGAAGACAGGGACAGGCAGGCACGTGCATGGGTTGTAGAACAGCAAAGGCGGCCGCTCGAGGCGAAACCGAATAATTACTCCGGCACAATTTCGGTCCGATCGTGGACGGCCGATAAGCCGGCGAGTGTTCCCGTGCCCGTGCCCGTGCCTTGCTCCACAAGATGCTACCGACTGGCAGGCGGGAATAGACTGACTTCCTCGGAGGCCCACCACACGCAACCGCATCTTCTTCGCAATCTGGGTCACGGATGATCGTTATCGCACCGAGAGGCTACGGAGGCTAAACACTCCACGCGCCAAGCACACAACGGGCGATGCTGCCCATTAGCTGCTCATAGGCTGTCATAAGTGGTGTTTGCTCCCCCCGTTTGCCATGCCATGCCATGCCCCGTGTAACCATTCTCTGCGTAGGATGGGACAGTGTAGCAGCTTCTTAAGACGTAGTGTAAGTGTTGCACCGTTTTTTTTTTTCAATTTTCCAATTGTAAGGAGGATGAAAAACTCCCACGAAATGTACGCCGGGTTCACGAGCACACTTAACACTTGCTCAAGTATTATACTTTCTTACAAAACTGTGCACTAGGAAACGGCTTGACCAGATCTTGAGGAAGCTGTTCTAGGTATTCTAGTAGTTTAGTTTAAAACCGGTCAGCAGCTGTTAATTTTTACGAATATCGATTCGATTTTTTTGTACTTCATGGGATGTAGTTGAGAAGAAGATGCATTTCGATGAATATCGATAACGGTGATGAGTGATCAGGACGAAGCTGATAATCACAATGAGATGCATTATAAGGACAGGCTGGGATAGACTATAGGCAGGCTAGGGATGTCTTTGAATAGAATGTTAAAATTAAATGCACACTGCTTGAATAGTCTTTTTTCGTACAAAAATCCAAAGAAAGCGACTAATTTGGCATTTCGAAAGGAACATTCCCGCATTGCTGCTGCTGCTGCTGGTGCTGTTGCTGTGGGGTTTTGCTGGATCAGCGCGCGCGCGCCTCAACGGTTTGATGGACAGGAGCGTCTGTGATCATCGCTTCGTGTCCCTTTGCAGCGTGTTCGCTCACGCACGGCATTTGATATTTTCTATAAATACAGCGACACCGGCGGCGGTTCCCGGTTCGCAAGGGAACACATGAAGGTTTCAGAAGGTTTTCACCGGTTCGGAGACAGCGGCAACGGCAACGAGCTGAACGAGCGCACTGAATGAAATGAAATTTAATGAATCGAAGGCGCGTGGTGCGCATGGTATGTTTGCGAATTTCTAAATTTACTCCGCGACTCTTGGCGAATGCATTGGCGGCGTCCTCCTGTTTTGTTTCCATTTTCCATTTTGCGCCCTTCCGTTCTTCGCCGCTTCGCTCGCGTTCTCGCGTTTTTGCACCTTTTGCTGCACCGCCAAAATGCCAGAGGTTGAGATGTATGAACTCTAGCATGAGCACATTCATTCAATCGGCGGGCGAAGTCGGGCTCATTCAATTAATTGCAGCGTGGCCGACTGCCTTTCCCTCAAACTGCCAATGCCATACCTGCCAGGAGAGGTGCTAACATAGGCGGTAGTAGGCTGCAACAGGCAAACTAACTAAATTAGTAATTATCTTACTTTCAGCTTTAGATAGAGCTATCAAATTTCAACTAAATGTGAATGATGAAACTAAATAATTAAAAGCAATTGTAGATACACGTCATGAAGAACAATTGAGCGATCAAACGACGTAATAAAATGGGTTACAAACGATGAACCTGAACTGATTACATAAAGTAATGGAACGAGCCAACCAACGAATACTAAAAAGAAAAGGGTTGGTTTGCATTCGGTTCTGCAGGCAGTTATGTCGATTTATATTGGTCGATATTTAGTGAGACTATCGTATTGAAATAACCGTTTCTTTCTGTTTTTGTTTTTTTTGGGCAGAAAATAAAAGGACTAAAGTAAAAATAATTGCCTTTTCGTCAAATCTATCAATGGAGAGAGTATGTTTTCTTCTTGGTAGGTTACAAAATGTAACCTTTGCAACGAAATTACGCGTTTAAGCCATCAGCAAGCGAAGCCAGTTCGATGTTTTGCTAACAACAAGTGCCTTCAGGAATCCAATTCTGCTTCAAACACTTCTATGAGGAGATGTTTTTGTTTTTTTTTGTTATGTAGCGATTTGCAGCTGCCCTCGTTGTAGCGATCGATCGATGATCGATGGAGGGATTTTATGCTGTAATTAAAGAGAATCATGATCATCATTTGAAACACAATAGTCAAGCGACAGCTACCAACATGATTCGTGATTCGTGGTGGCGGGTAGCGGTAGCGGTAGCGGTGGCGGCGGTGGCTGACCGATGCAGGGGAACCTTGGTAAATGATGTTCCACGACTGGAACAGGGACTTCTGGGAATTTATCGCGCAAGGCCAACCCATCCCTCACATGCGCTCTTGTGTGTGTGTGTGTGTGTGTGTTGGGTAGAGGACCCAAGAAACAAAAAAAAAAACACGGGAAAAGAAGGGATACGGGAAAGACCTTGACGCAGAACAGAACAGCAGACCCAGAACGCCACAGGAGGGAAAGTTTGTAGACGTTGCGCTGCGTTGCGTTGCGTTGCTGGGAAGCTGACCGGTTACCGAGCTGGTGCTGGTGAAGCTGAATGGTAAAGCAACAATGGCAGTAGTTTGCTCAGCAGTGCCGCTCCGTTTCTCTCTTGCTGTAGTGCTCAGAACCTTGAGGTGAAGCGCAGCCTGTTTGAGCTGTTTGTTGGCATCTTAAAACGACTTAATTATCGTAAGGCTGCAGCGCCTCTCGGAAGTAATTGGTGGACCATTTGCCTCCTGCAGCACCACCACCACTCCACCATCGTCATCATCATCATCATCATCATCATTTAGGGTGTTGCTTTTAATTGAAACGTTGTCTTCCGGGATCGCCCTTATCGCGGATCGCTCTGCTCTATCCGGTTAAGGTGCAGCGATGGCGGCGACGGCAGAGGAGTCACTACATCTCACTACACACCCCCTAGCCAGACCCAGAGGGGTTGGTTTCTGAATTCTTTTTTTTTCTTTTCTTTCTATTAAGGGGTTGGCTAAGCGAAAACGTCAAAAAAGGGCGCGATCGGTAAGCCCGGCGCTCGATCTCACGATCAATTTCGTCGTCGTCGTCCACCGAAAACCTCGGAACGGAACGCACCGAATCGCTCAATTTCCGCTCGATCGGCGGCCGGCTTCAAACAATTTCATCCCCCCTCCCTCATTCCTCGCTCCCTTCACTCCCTACCTCTCGGTCGGTGGCATCTCGTAACAGTAGCAGCAGTAGCAGCAGCAATCGAAGCGGTTTGAAGACAAGACACCGACAAGAAGCGGAACGAAACGAAAGATGACGAAGGAGAAAGAGAAGAAGAGAGAGGAGGAGAAAGAGGAGCAGAAGGAGTGAGCATTCTGCGTGAGTGCGCGCGCGACCGCGATCATCATAATTAACTTTGGAACGCGCACCGCGTACCGGAAGGTGAGAAAATATCTGGTGAGACATTTCCGACCGGTGCCGCGCCGGGATCCAGCCGGAATATCTGCCGTTTTTTCCCTGCACTACCTACCTGCACACGAAAAAACACATTAAAAAAAAAAACACACACACACACACTAAAGGTTTAATCGCGCCTGGGACACTGGACGTGCCAATCGAGATCGACAGGTTTGAGGGGGGGGGGGGGGGGGGGTGGAGGCGGCTTCTCCAGGATAGACAGGATAGGGATAGCTAGAATGTATCTAGGAAGGCAGAAGGAGAATTAATACACACACGCACACACACGCACACACACACACACACGATTAATGAACTCCCTATTCAACGCCGCCACCGCCACCGATCATAATGAAGCGGAAGGTGCAGAGGTGGTGGTGGTGTTGAGGGTGAAGGAGAGGGGAAACCTCTCCTCCTTCGTCATCGTTCGTGGTCCGGTGGTCCGCGGTCCGTTGACGACCAAATCGATTACGATTCGCTTCCGGAGCAACCATTCACAATAGCCTTGTTCTACTCTTCAAGCCTTCAAGGGTTGTTACTGGGGGGGTTCTAGGGGGTTAGGGTAGACGGTGTTAGGCAGAGGAGGAGGTGGAGAACGAGGAGAAGAAGTAGAAGCCACAGCAGCAGCAGCAGCAGCAGCAGCAGAAACTCTGCTCCGGGAGGTGACGTGCGATTTAGAGGCCGAGCAACACCAACACCAACCTTTGGACGGAAGGAGACGCGGACAGACGGACTGTTCGATGATGGAAGGATGATGATCGTTGCTGCTGCTGCTGCTGCTGCTGTTGCTGCTGTTGCTGCTGCTGTTGAAACGACAGCTGGCGCTGGTGAAGACGATTAAATCAATTTTCGCAGACAATGCGCCTCTCTCTGTGCGTGTGTGTGTGTGTGTGTGTGTGTGTGTGTGTGTGTGTGTGTGTCGGGTGGCCAATTTTCGGCTCGAACGCCTCGTCTTCACAAATTATCGAACTCCTCGCCACCTGCCACCCCGTGCGCTATCGATGTCCGATGCTGTTGGATGAAGGATGAAAGCGGTATCGAGAGGAGGAGGAGGAGGAGGAGAAAGAGGAGAGGTGGGCGGTGGTGGAGGGTAGCAGACGGAGGGAACCCACATTTTCGAACAGCGCCCAATCTTCCCCCCAAAAACCGTCACCCTCCCTCTCTCCCTGGTCGCATTCTAACAGCGCAATCGTTTGTCTAATCGTTTCGATCGCAGCGAAGCGAGTGGTGGATGCGGTGCGGTTGTGGTCATGTGCCCATGCCTTGATTGCCCTATACCCGGCGCAATCCTCAGCCACACGGCACAGATGACGTGCCCGCCGTGCCTGGCCGCGATAACGTGTAAAATGGTTCCAACGGTTGCTGCTGCTGCTGCTGCTGCTGCTGCTGCTGCTGTAGGTTGTTTGGCGATTACCGGACCGGCATTAAGAGCGTCTGCTTTTTTTTCCTAGGTCAGTACCACTGTCCTTTACTATTGTGTTTAAAATTTGAACGGAATCCGTCAACCCGTTTGCTTGCAGCAATTTTTTAAAGTATTGTCAATATCAGTATAAATGGTGATTTTTGTTTTATGGCTAAAATCGACTCAAAACGAATGTCGAGAACGGGCAAAGAAAGTTTTTTTGAGAAAGGAAAAAGTCGCAGGGAACTAATTCTGGGTAGTACGGTGTACGGCTGTTCGATGATATTTTTGTTTTAGTTTTAGCTCGAAAAATAGAAAATATATATATATTTTTAAACAACCCTCTTCTGGAACGAGTCCCGCTGCAAACACGTTTCATGGCCGAAAAAATCAATCAAAATGTTACGAACCGATATGTTAAGCTCATGAAACAAGTCTCTCTCAAGCTATAAGGATGATTTTCGAACACCATATCTTTCACATTATCGAAATTTTTTCATCGGCTGAGGACGTTTATGAACGACTAGAGACAAGGGAAACGGGGTAACAACAGAAGGCTCTCATATGCACGAGTTTTCGATAAAGTGTTATTGCCAAAGACCTTTTATTGTTATTGCCAAAGACAAAACTTTAAGGTAAATTCTTTGTTCAACTGCGTCAACGGCGGTGATAACAAATCTCCGCCTACTACTGACATCGACTTACTTAAAAAATTGCTGTAAACGAACGGGTTGACGGATTCCGCTCAAATTTTGCACAATAGTAAAGGACAGTTGTACCAACCTAGGAAAAAAATATTTACCCGATCCGACTTCAGCCCAGTCAGATTTAAATCGATTATTCCCGGGTACTTTTTTTTTACTGACAGAATGTATATATGCCAGGGGGCTGAAGTAAGGAAGGCGTAAGGAGGAAGGAGTGAAACCGTTTGCTGATTGCTGTGCATACATATGATGATCTGGAAGCGCATCGTCCGACCGTTGCGCGCTGGTGCCGGTGTGTGTGTGTGTTGTCCTTTTTTTGTTTCGTTTTTAATTTTTTGCGTAACGTAGTGCATCTGTTGCGTCGCGTAGCGCTTCCAAGTTCCAGACCTAGCGCAGACTCTCTCGCAGCAGCACCAGATGACGGCGGTCCGACCCAAGGCCCGTCTGCTCTTCCTTCTCCTTCTCCTCCTTCTCGCAAGAGCCAAACACGTCAAACGCATGAGACGCATCAAAGCGGAATCATATAATCCGTGGTGCATACCACATGCATACCGTGACAGTGCAGAAAGGGATATCTTCTCCTTATCCTTTCCCGGCATCCTTCGGTGTCTTCCTTCGGTGTCTTCCTTCGGTGGGCGGGTGCCTCTTGTCGAACCTCTCGTGTCTTCTAGGAAGTGGTCCCCGTAGCCCTTGGGAACAGTAGGTCCAAGGGGTCTCCCTAAACGAAACCGCTTAGCGTAATTGCAGGCCTCTCTAAGCGGTCCCGGGTTAGGGTATGTGTGTGTGTGTGTGTTTGGTTGCCTCTGCTTTGCCTGTTTCGCCTTCTTCTCCTCGACACATTCCACACTTTGGTGATCGAAATCGAGCGATAGCGCAGATGATGGATGCCCGATAGCCATCTTGAGCCAGCTTCAGCAGAGCCTTTGGGGGGAGCTTGGGAAGTGCCTGCAGTACCTGAGTGCTTCCTTCCATCGCCTTTTGCGATTATGCTGCTGCTGCTGCTGTTGATGATGATGACGATGATGAGCCTAGGGGCTTTCGCCGACTGCGATAAGGCGTAGCGATGACCCATTTGGCGACACCGATGATGGTGGTGGTGCGAAAAGCATGCCACTCTTGCACTTCTGCCGCGCGCCCTGAATAGCAGGCCTGTAAATGAGCAAACAGGATTGCAATTGACATTTGCGCGTACCAGGGCCTCACGGCAAACGCAAATG
The DNA here is from genome assembly GCF_943734745.1 of Anopheles darlingi. Lineage (NCBI taxonomy): Eukaryota > Metazoa > Arthropoda > Insecta > Diptera > Culicidae > Anopheles > Anopheles darlingi. The sequence continues at coordinate 1,462,531 of NC_064873.1, forward strand.
AGGTCACACGCACACACACACACGCACCGGGGGCTCCTGGTTAGAAGGTATATCCTTGGCCCACTCTGGCTGCAATCTGCTCGTCTCTGCGCTGGATTATTTATAGTATTTACACACACGCGCGCGCACACAGACGGTGTACTGAAGGCTGCTCACTTAGTAATTGGTCCGTTTGCTTTGCAGTGCGTGCGTGTCCGTGTGTGTGTGTGTGTGGATCTATCGCTTCTAAATCGGCACCCCGGAGCCTCGGAGTGCAGGTGGAAAGAGATGTTCTCTTGATGTTCTCTTGATGATATGCCATTCGAAGCCACCCGGAAGAGAGGATGTGTGGGAATGGAAAACTAAAAAAAATCGTTGTCGTCGGTCATAGACCAACAGTCCGTTGGTTCTTTGCGCCTCTCGACAGCAGCAGCAGCAGCAACAGCTCATCGCGGACCAACAAACTTGCAGTCGATGACGCAGTTTCTCTCTTTCTCTATCTCTTTCTCTTTTTTTTGTGAAAAGGAAACCCTAAATCCCTTTTAGGGGTGTGAGAGATAAGATAAGACAGCCGACGACGACAACGATGAGGAGGGCGACTGCTACTCGCTGGCTTCTTACTTCAACCGAAGCGCTATCCGCTACGATCCAAGATTGATGATGGTTGCTGTGTGCGTGAGCTAATACGGGGGAACAAGCGAAGTAGTGCATTCCCTCTCTTCATAATTAATGGTACCAGCACCCAGGGCCAGGTGCGCGACCGCACCATCATGCGTGTGACGAATCCTCGGGTGGATGGAACGAATGTCGGCTCGCGGGCCGGCGTTCTTTGGAGAAGGGCTCCAAGGAATGGGGGTTTTTTTTATGCACACTTGAAACTGTTTCGCACAAGACAAAGCGAACCGAGCTGTGTGAGAAATAAAACAAAAAAACGAAAAACAAAACAAAACACACACTGACAAAATACAATTTCAGGGGCCGCTAGTTTGCTGAGTAGATACGGCCATCGACCGAAACCTGGCCGTGCAAATGTGTTTGCGCAGGTCGAAACCCTCCGGCCGGCCGCCATTATCTGGTGCACAGGCATTCATCTCGGGGTCCTGCGACCTGCGTGCGGACGAACGTGCTCAAGTGCTGCAGTGCACTGTGTGGCAAAGCATTAGCAGGCTCGTAAGGCTGGCTGCGCAAACACAAGCGCGCAGCTAGCAAGCAAGAAGCAAGCATGTCAAAAAAAAACATGGCGCGACGTCTAGGTCGGCTTAATTGTGCAGCAAATCGCGGCCAAAGCACGTACCACGGGACGGGAATTTCCAGCTAAATGGATCTTCACACCCACCACGAAACGCGCGAGCGAAAAAAGGAAAAAGAGAGAAAGAAAGAGACGACGACCAGACAAAGTGTGAAGTCAGAGCGTGAGGGATCGCGCGCGTGACAAGTTGGTTTGTTTACCTGCTGGGGGCACTTTCGTTTCTCTCTCTCTCTCTGGCTCTCAATCGGAACTGTTTGCAGACATTTTGAAACCTATCCGATACTGCCCATTGAGCACGTACAACGACTGACCGATCAGTGGCTGTGTTGTGTTGACATGACCCCGGGGGGGAAGCAGCCTGATGAGTGATTGGTCTGTTTCACACACACAGACACACATACGCACACGTCGTTTGTTACCTGGAGCGCTACTCGTTCGGAGCGCTGATGAACCAATCAATTAGTAGTGTTGGCCGCAGCGGCGTGGGGTACGAGGATCAAGCAGGGGGGGGCACATTGATTGGATTAGGCACGCCCGCCGGCCGTCGATCGATCGGAAATTCCCGGAATTCCCGGATGATTCCGCTTCGGGCACGAACGCATCACGCATTAGGTGCGCGCATTAGGCTGTTTTTTGGTGGTTGGTGCGCGGCGTGGCGAATCAATTTGACAGCGGGCGTCCCATTAGTCGACCCTCAATGACTGCCTAATGAGTGGACCCTTTCTGTTGCCCTTTTTTCTCCTTTGGATCTCGCTCTCGACAGACTACAGAGAGTGCAGCAGTGAGCGAGCGCCGTGAGAAGTGTAGCCATTGACCCGGGTGGGAGTGCTACTGCTTCTGCTGCTGACTTCTGTGTCGACTGACTGGTTCGGCGCCAACGGGCTACTATCTTTCTACTTACACTTTGCGATTGCAAATGCGTTGCGTGAATAGAACGTCATAAGGGATAAGATGTGGACAAAATGGCGCCCGAAAAAATAAACCCCTCCAGACTCTAGGGGTTCATATAATGTATGTGTGTGTGCAGCAACAGCAGCAGCACCAGGAACAACAAACAAAACAAAAAGAACACAACAGCAACAACAACATCAAAAATGAGGGAGGAGATTCAAAAGCCTACCACTCGACGACGACGACAACGTACCCAGTGCTTGGCTGCGTTGTCTTGGTAGTGGTACTCGTCGTCGTCACACGTCATCGTCGATGTCAAGTGGCCTGCTAGAGGCGCAACAAAAAAAAAGGGGGATATTACCTGAGGGGACATTACCAGTGCACGCAGGAGGATCGCATTACAAAAGGAGTCTGCCGACTTCTGCTGCTGCTCCTGTTGCTGAAAATGAGGGAAAGTCTCAAGCATCCTGGATCCTGCGGGCCCTGAAGGGGAGCTGCGAGAAGCTGCGGTACATGCACACACATGTAGCAAAGTGCTACACACACACACACACACACACATTTGGCTGCCATTGTTTGTGCTGGATGCAGCAGTACTGCCCGGCACCATTATGCTGATTGGCTTCGCAGAACGGAACGGAAACTGCAGCAGAAAGGGGGGAGGGGGGGGGCAGGATTCGGGGCCGGGGCCGGAGAAATCTGAAGAGAGCTCCCGGAAAAAAAAACTGCAGGGCATGCACGCGTTGCATACGCTGCACAAAAGGGACATAGTGTACTTCCTCCACCTCTTCCGGTGGTCTGCGTATTCAAGGTTCCTGCTCGTTCCATTGTTTGGTTTGAAGAAAGGGTGGTAAGGGGGGGAGGGGGAAAGGGCAGGAAGATGGAAGGGTTGGTAGGGCCCGCAGCAGCAGCAGCAGCAGCCTGACTGACTGACTCCGCCTTCTATTTGTTGTGGTGGCGCCTCCAAACCATCTCTTCCCTTCGCAAATCCGTTTCCATAATTCACCCCTTTTTTGTGCATCCCCCACCCCCCTGGGTGCATGTTCGGATGATGTCCTGTCAGGCCGCTTATCAGGGCGGCACTCCTCGGTCATAGTCGTAGTGTTCCGCGTGCGCCTCCACTCGGGCGCCATTGTTTATTATTGTTTACAACGCTGGATTGGAAATTACAAATTGTATGTCACGTTAGCCTTCTCTCTATTTCTTTCGCTCTCTCTCTCTCTCTCTCTCTCTCTCTTGCTCTCTCTCTCTCTCTCTCTCTCTCTCTATCTCTCTCTCTCTCTCTCTCTAGACTCTAGTTTGAGTCCTTACTTTTCGGTCGACCGATAAATCGATGATCGATCCAGGACTATCCAAGTATGCGAAATGACGTCATGGTTTTGTTTTTGGCAGCTACATATCCCCCTTTAACCCCCCTTCCTTATCGGCACAATTCTATCGGCTATTGCTTTTCCGGTTCGCTGCCTCTAACACTGAAGGAAGCAATCAGTATCTTGGGGATCCTTTCTTCTGAACCTTCTGAAGAGTTCCCACTTCCCGTTCCATATTTTCAATAGAAAGAGAGAGAAGGAGAGAGAGAAGAAGTGCAAGCCATCCAGTGCAAGCGGAAGCGGACGAATATTGCAGTCTGACGCCGTTGCTGGCGGGAGAAGCGCTTCTAAGCTTATTCGCGGAAGTTGTTTCTTTTCGGGTTCGACTCCTTAAGGGGGGGGGCTTCGGTATTTTATTTTATTTCTTCGCATATACTTTTTACAATTTTTAATGAGTGCTTATCCTTTCAAGAGTATTGTGTGAAATTTTGGGATCAATCGAAGCCAAACTGACAAAGATATTGATTTTTGAAGGCTGGGAATGCATCTCGCGACTTTGAGTCACGTTTCCCAAAACCAAAGTCGGTGCCCATCGTAGCATAAAAACGACTGGACCGATCGATTTGCAATTTTGAACACACAATCTGTGCACTGTTTGCCAGGTAGCCCCGTCGAGTTTTTATAAAAATTGTTGATACTTTTTTTTTGAATAATTTTTTGAATTATGTAAAATGTGGTTTTTTGACGCAATATCGAAAAAAGCATCACTTTTTCAACTTCAAAAATCTGCCAAAAATCGAAAAGTTGGAAATTTAACAAAAACTCGACGGAGCTACCTGGGCAAACTTATAATCTAACAAAAGAATATTCATTTCAATATTTCTGATGACCCAGCACGTGGCTACGATGTGCAGCGTGCAAAAAGTACATTTTTGCAAACTTACCCTTTCTAGATTGGATGCCATGAACGTAGTTTTAAATAAATCTTCCCCAACATATAATCAAATATTCCTGAAAAGTTGTAGTTTAATATGACATTATTTTGAAAAAATTAATTTGGATAGTTTCTTCATTAAAAATCGTCAAAAATAAGCCCTTTTTTGACCCCAAAATAACCAAAGCCCCCCCTCCTTAAGGTATTGGTGGATTGTTTGAAAGTTTGATCCAGTTTCTTCACCCTATCTCTCTCTCGCGCGCGCTGTCTCCCTTTGAACCTATCTACTGCTAGAACGACTGCTATAACCCTTAAAGACCCGGAAGACGAACCTCGGCATCGATTTTGTCAAAAAGCAGAATAATAATAATAAAAGAAATGAAAAAAAAAACAAAACACAACACGATTATGCTAGCTATGGCGCATGGCCGATCATGTCTCGTTTCCCCTCTTCCTCTCCTGCCTCCCTTCCCTATTTTTCGCTACTGTGCGCGCTATTTACAAATTTGCAAACACCCCTCGTTCCCTTCCCGCTACCCCCTGCTTAGACGTGCAGAATGTCCACCAGCAGCTCGTTCTCGACGAGCACGTCCCGCAGTGCTCCCGGGTCACCACCGGTAGTGCCACCGGGTCGCCACCGAACCACCAGTACCGATGATGCGAGCAGCAGGAGGAGCAGCAGCGCGACGAAGCCGGCCAGCAGAAGGAGCTCCCGGGAGCTTCCCCCTGCCTCTGCCCCTGCACCTGCCCTCACCGCAGACGGCGGTGGACGGCGGTGCAGTCGATGCGATGCGTCGATCGCGGCCGCCAGTGACTCATCGTCGTCACCCTCGGCGATCTCGGTGAGCCAGCCAGGCTGGGGGTCACGGGGCGGTCGGGCGGTGGGGGTCACCGCTGTTGACGTGTTGAGCTCGAGGGCCGCTGCCGATCGCACCAAGGAACTAGTGTGCTAGTGTGTGGGGGAGAAGGGGGTGGGCTGATGTTAGTAGAGGGTGGGGATGGGATGGCAATGGGGGAGGGGAGCACTTACCTTGTCACGGCAGGTGACCTGCACGCGATAGCTGGTGTCGGTCCAGAGCGAGAGTTCGGCGTTGCTGGTGGCCTCGGTCAGCAGATTGCCCATCAGGCCACCCCCCGATACCTCCCACGTCACCAGACACTGGTCGTCGCGGCCGGGCCGGCCGGTGGCATCGCAACGCCCGCCGTCGGGCCGCCAGCTCCAACCGATCCTGGCCAGCACCAGTGACTCGTTGCGTACCAGCCGCTGGACGGTGAGGTGCAGCTGGCAGGCGGCCGGGACCGGTACCAGACCTGGAGGACAGCGGTTCCAACACTGCGAATTGAAATTGTTCTTTTTTTTGGTTTTATTGGGAATTTTTTTCAAAACATTTTTTCCCATTGTCGATAAATTTTCGATAATTTTCATAGAAGAATAATATAATCTAGCAACAGAATATCTGAGATTTGTGTATTCCTGACGGCATGGACGTACATGTTGTTTGCAAACCCATCCACAACAATGCTACCAAATGCTTTCTTTTGCCAAATTGTAATTTTTTTATATAACATCCATTGGCTAATCGAAAAGAAATTTTATTGTTTTTTTTTGCATCAAGACAAATTTTTCCCAAAAGTGATTGGAGATGATGAACCTCAATTCGGTTGTATCTATATTTGATTTTGTTTCAAATAAACGAAGAAGAAGATGCAAAACGAGAGAAGAAGAAAAAAAAACAGATGGTCGAATCACAAACACCAATTTTCTCTTCTCTCTCTCTCTTTCTCTCTCTCTCTCTCTCTCTCACACACACACACACACTCTCTCTCTCTTAGTTGTTCCGTTTGTTATCGTTGATCAGAGAATGTCGAACGGCGCAATAGATCATGAAAACCTGCCACGGAATACGAAAGACTTGAGCAAGTGACGAACCCCCCCCTCATTTTGGTAAGTGTTTAGTTTTTATTTTTCAAAAATTGTTGTCACTCCCGTGTAGTAGGTCGAAGGGTGGAAGAGGGGAAGGGGGGATCTGATCTTGTTATGTCAATTTAGCTAGTGTGTGCGTGTGCACGTGTGTGTGTGTACGCGGTTGCAATTGAAGAGCTATTTTCTCTCCACAAAAAAAAACAGAAACGAAAAACGAAAAACCAACAACTGGTGCGCAGTCAGCAGCATACTCCAAAAGCTGCTGCCACCTGCTTCCATCCCCCAACCTACCCTCGCTCCCCCCCCCTCCTTGCTGATGATTCTATAAATGATTCCACTCCGCGACGGGCCTCGCGCGTAATCTTTTATTTTCCGATTACGAATTGCCCCGATTACCTTCTCGAGCATCGCGAGCCGTTCTAGTGGCCGTTCTCCAAAGCTAGACCCCCCCAAAAACGGCCCCCAAAAGAGAGAGAGAGAGAGAGAGAGAAAAAAAAAAGAGAAAGAGAAAGGATGGAAACAAAACAAGATGTTTGCCAGCGAAGCAATCAAGCTGCCGATCAGCCCAAAACCAAGCAACCAACGAACCAACCAGCAGCAGGCGAAGTAGAAGAAGAAGCAGAAGTTGAAGAAGAAGCAGCACCGGACAGACGGACGGACGGACGGACGGTGAAGGCGTTATAAATGGCAAATCGATTAAAGCATTTCATGGTCGAGCCATAATGAGCAATGATTAGGCTAATCTGTGCACCTATCGTCCCCCACGGCGGCTGGCCACGTCCGGTGTGCCTGCTCGTGCGGGAGCGCGCGCCCGCGTGTGTGTGTGTGTGTGCCGCGAAGACGATTGAGAGCTCACGCCGCTAGCGATTAACGAATCCGCGGGCGCTTCCCGGTGAAGACACAAAGCAGAAGAGCAGAAGAAGGGGGGTTGATGTGGATGCTGGAAAAATAAACTAAACCACAAACACACACACACACACACATGCGCCCCTGGAGAAGACTCGGGGTGTTTTGGGACCCCAAAATGTTAACGATTAAATTAGGCTGATCTGGTTCGCTGTGTTCACCGTAGAAGGGAGGGTGGAGGAGAGGAGAGGGGGGGGGGGTGGCAAAAGGGGCATAAAACACCGAGGTAGCAGTGGTGGCGGCGGCGACCGCGAGCGACCGTTGAATGCCCGTTGACATGCTCGTTGACAAACGATAACGCGAGAGCACGGGAGAGAGGGAGAGAGAGAGAGAGAGAGAGAGAAAGAGAGAGGAAGAGGGAGGCGCTGGCTTAAGCCGACATCTAAGCAGGTGCCGCCACGTGCTCAATTTAAACCCCAAGAAGGGGTGCAAGGGGATGAGGGGGTGAGGAGGTTGAACGACAGCGATTTAGATAATCTTAGTGACGGAACGGGGGGGGAGCGGTGGCGAGGAAGGCTCCCAAAAACCTGTTCCGTTCCACCCTTCTCCCCTCGCCCTCCTCCTCCTCCCCCTCTGCAGCCGTTTTGAGTGATGAGAGTGCAAGGGATGATGCGGCAGTGAGGGTAAGTAAGGGAGTGGGGGGTGCTGGAGACGGGGAAATTATCATATTAGGCGGACCTCCTTCCCTCTCCTCCTCCCCCGCAGTGCGCATTTTAATCGCGTTTGCTCCCCAGAACCTCGCTCGAAATCGCTCGAAAAATCGGAGGAGGTAGCTGAGGCGAGGGGGAAAGGGAAAGGGGGAGTACCGGGCTGCTACTTCTGCCGTTTTTTGCGCGTTCACAGAGAGCGAGACAGCGATAGCGAGAGAGAGAAGCAGATTTCGATAGCAAGATCTAGGAGCTTGACCGATGGTCAGACCTGACCTTGTGTGCTGCTGTGTCCGGGTCTCCAATCTAGCTCGCCTTAAACACACACACACACACGGACACACACACGGACATGCCGCATCCCACCGGTTACCGTTCGGCTGCTGTTTCTATTTTGTTTCTGATTTGCCTTTTTGACATTTTAATTGATTATACTCCGGCGGCAGTTGCTAACCGCTTTATATTTACATAGCCATTGACTGCGCTCTGGCGTGCTCCAAGAAAAAAAAAACAAAAAAAAAGAAATGCCATCATTCCCCGAGAGAGAGAGAGTGAGAGAGAGACAGCCTCCTGATGATCCTCGATTAGTCATCAGCGGCAGCGTCGTGGCTGCGTGCCCCCAATTGCTCACTCTTTTTCACTTTTATTTCTCTTCATCTCTCTCTCTCTCTCTCTCTCTCTCTCTCTCTCTCTCTCTCTTTCTTATGAATTTACTATGAATTAAGAAACCCACAAGTGGGACCCCTTCAAAGGGTTTTCCTTAGACCAGTAAACGTTAATCTGTGTGCGCGCGTGTGTGTGTGTGTAGAACTACATCTAGACGTAGTGGTTAGCGGATAGGTAGCGGAAGGTACTCTGTGGGATCAGAAATCAGTTCAAAGGTCTGCGAACCGACCGCCCCGAAACCGCCCTTCTTCCGGCCCTCCGGGAGGCTCGACACTCGCATGAAAGCAGGAAGCCGCCGCCGCCACCGCCAACCGCGACCGCCTTAGTCATCCTTAGTGGCGCAGTAGCAGCATCATCATCAAAAAGGCCGATGCCGCCCGATGGATTTGGGGTGGAAAAACGCTTCAGAATGACGCGAACGGTTTTGCGCGCAACAGTAGAAGAGAGAGAGAGAGGGAGAGGCTTGAAGGCTTAAGGGATGGCCACCTCGCGCCGCCAGAACCTAGGCCAAGCAGAAGCCAAGATATGGCAGAAAGCAAAAAAAAAAGAAGCGAAACAATAATAATAATAAACCAGAAGAAGCAGAAGAAGAAGCAGTCGGAACAAACAAACGGCTGAACGGATTGACGATTGCGATGCGATCCTCTTCTTCTCCTCTTCCTCTTCTTCTTTTTCTTCTTCCTCTTCTTCTTTTTCTTCTTGTCCTCCGCTATTCTCCGGCGAAGTGTGCAGACGGAGGCCACGGCCACGCCACGTTGGTGCCTGCAGGCCAGGCCGGGCCAGGCCAGGCGTGTTGTCGCAGCATTCCAAAACCAAAAAACCGCCGCCGACAACACCGAGCAGCAGCAACAACAACTTGTGTGTGTGTGTGTGGAAACCGAAAACCCAACGAAACGAACGGCGAGAACGGTACACACAGGGGAACAGAAGAGAAAGAGAAAGAGAGAGACCAGAGAGAAGAAGGTGTAAGAAGATCGAACCGCGAGCGTAAGCGGACAGCCAGCCAGCCAGCCAGCCAGCCAGATCAGAAGCCAGAGCTCTAACACACCAGAAAAACCTCCTATGACACGCCGGTGCTGCTGCTGCTGTTGATGCCTTTCCTTCTGCACACACAGTGACAGCTCTGTCGGCTGCTGTGTGTGGATGTGGCCGGCAGAATGAGAAACGGGTTTAATTACTTCCTCGCCTCGGTCTTCCCGGCGGTCATCAGCGGCTTTCGCATTGTACCTGAGAGCGTCGTTGCGCTCCGTTTGTGTGAGTAGACCCCGGGTATGGTATGGAGAAGAGGCAGAGCCAGAGGGTCAGAGGCGGGGGGAAGGAAAGGATTAATAAATTTAAATGCATTAATTTCATTGCTCATGCATTATAATTTAAGTCAATTTAGATAGGTTATATCTAAAATATTCCTTTGACTTGTTCCGCAATGTTCACCGTCGTCGTCTGGCGGGCGGGCGGTGTCGACACAGAGAGCTTCTGCCTTTTGCTTCGCCTCCTTCTCTCTCTCTCTCTCTCGCTCTCTCTCTCTCTCTTAAATGGTTTTGTTTTTTTTTTTTGTTTTTTTCGGGGGTTGTTGGGGCAGTTCAGCTTCTTCGGTTGTTCGGTTTTTATTGTTCCTTCTGTACTGCCTCCACCCCACCACCCCCTCACCCCCTCTCCTGCCCTGAGGCCTGTCAACAACCAGATCCCCCGGAGCCTAGCAAGCATTGCTGCTTTCTGTTGCTTTGGGGTTGCGCTCGTCGCTTAGGCTTCTGCCTCTAAGGTACAACGTGTGCCGACAAACACACACACAGACACACACACACACACAGTAATGAAATCCTTCCTCTCGAGTACCGCGGATATTCGCGGCCATAATTGTCCTACTACTACAACAGTATCTACTTCCCGCGTGTGGTTGACTGGTAGGACCCCCAGTATAGCTTCGTACCCGGGGCAGAACCGATCCGAAGACCGATCATGATGCTGCATTACCAGAGCATTATATAAAAAAAAACCAAACTAAGCATCGTTGCAGTGAGAGCCGTGAGCACTCTTTTTCCTTTTTTTAATTATTTAAAATAAAACTTTTCGGAGAAGGAGAGGGGAAGGGAGTGTGCTGTGGCCTCGAGATTAACCCCTCCACCCTTCTCCATCCCCCCCTGGGAATCCTTCGCCTTTCAGAATTTGCAGTGTCCTTTTGCGATTCGAGCAATTCGTTCTGGACGCGCACATCGCGATGTCTCGCAATCGTGCGCCTGCGCGCGCGCACACACACACACACACACACACACACACAGACACACACACTCAACCACCCATGGATCCTTCTAATTATAATGGAGCGCTCGCCGTGCGCGTCGTTTGGCGCTGCGCTGCGCAATCGTCTTCATTATCTGCTTCGTTGCGAGCGTCGCGAACGTTCAAACACGCACACGCGGATATGCGCGCACACTGGGACCATGCAGGCGATGCCGGAGCATGGCAAAGACAGAAAGAAAGAGAGAGAGAGAGAGAGTGTGTGTGTGTGTATGCATCCAAATTAGCGCGATTCCAAATCAACGGATTTAAGCGCAACCCGCATCGGCGCAGCGGCAACGCTGCTACACAAATGCCTCTGTTGCGCGTGAGTGTGTGTGTGTGTGTGTGTGTGTGTGTGTGTGCACCCCAAGCAGCGAGTCTCCTGGTGCCTGTTGCGACTCCTAATGGGCGGGATTCTTGGGAGAAAAGGAAGAAATTGGCAAACGGTTGTAGTAGTAGTAGCAGCAGCAGCAGCAGCAGCAGCAGTAGTGTAAGTAGCAATAATAGTAGTAGCTTAGACGGTAAGCCAGCCAGAGGAACTGGAACCCGGGAGCACAATCGGATTACGTCGGAGGCCGTCGGACAGAGAGAGAGAGAGAGAGAGAGAGAGTGGAGCGGCTTCTAATTGATTTCGCGTCGTCGCGATGCGCGATGGACGCGCTCCGCGCTCCGCAAAAGGGATTAACCCTTTCATTGGTCGTGGTCGCGCCCCGGTGTGTGGGGGGGACTACCGGGCAAGTCCCTTATCTTTCTTCTTCTTCCTCTTCTTCCTCTTCTTCCACTCCTTTTGCCGTCGCTTTTGCGCTTTTCTCGGTTCGGTGGGTGGTCTCCGTTTGTCAGTCGCCGTTGAGCCGAGCCAGGGAAAGACAAAGAGAGAGCGACAGAGACAGAGAGAGAGAGAGAGAGAGAGAGCGAGAGAGAGAGGAAGAGAGAGAGGTAGGGAGAGCGTGCGCTAGAGATCGTGCCGAGAGACGACCGACACCGGGGTTTTCAGATGAGAAACATGAGCTTCGAGCTCCCCCCCGAGAACGCCAGAAAGCAGTCATACCAGTTTGTTCGCCCCCCTTTCCCTCTGTTCCCGTGGATACCGATAGACCGCAAACCGGCTGCCGGCTGCCTCTAATAGCCTCCTAACATCTTCTTTTTTTTTTGTCGAATGTCTTACTACTACTTACGGTTACTGCTTCTTCCGAGACTAAAGAACCTCCACGTCCTTCTCGGTGAGTTATGGGTGTCCCGTCTGTGCACACACAGACACCCGCTCCTGGGGGTGTAGGAGAAGGACCTTGAGCCGAGATGCAGGAGCCTTGAGCCAGCGCCGGAAATACGATCCAGCGGCTTTGTGAAAGCTAAAAACAGGGGGGATCAAGTCCTGTCGGCCTTGATGGCGGCACAGACTCGGAATGTGCGCGGACCCTGTCCCTTGAGGAGTAGTCTCTTGGGCAACTCTCTTGGGAGCCGAAAAGAGCCGAGAATTCATCCGGTTTTTTGATGTTAGTTTGCTGGTTTGGAACTGTTTATTGGAGAGAAGTTTCAGAGCAATAGACAGAAAGAGACAGAGAGACGAGAGAGAGAGAGAGAGCGGCGTGAGGGCTACAACACAGGCAATAACACAACAACATCCGGTGTGCGTGTGTGTGTGTGTGTATGAGCGGGTATCATCAATGGGAGACCTCTAGGAGACCGGCCCATAAACATTAACGGCCTTCTTCCGTCGCCATAAGATTTCTTTCGCTATTATAGTTCATTCCCGATGCAGAGGAGCAGGAACAGAGAACGGAACGGAACGAAAAAAAAACAAACCCCCCGCCTGTGGCCTGTGGTTCCGTTCGCCCCGGCAAAAAAGGGCCAAAAGGAAGGCCGGAAAGGAGGCAACGGAAGTGACGGTTTTACGCTATTTAAAGACCCATTTAGCAGCAGCAGCAGCAACAGCAACACCGGCATGCGTGCAGCCAGCCGCACACAAGGCCACAAGGAAGGTTGGTTGGGTAGGAGGTCGTAAATTATCGTCACTTACGGCGTCCCGGGCGAGGGCGAGTTGCCGGAAGCGTCAAGCGGCGTAAGGGGGAAGCATAGTACTGGCTCGTCGCTGGCTGGTTCCTGGTTCCTGTGTGTGTGTGGGTGTAGAGAGTGTTCCAGCACAAATAGGAACTGGATCCTGGACCGTTACTCTAGCAACAGAGGGCGCGCAGGGCAGAGTCCTGCAAACGCCTCCTGCTGACACAACCTTGGATCAGACACTAAGCGATTGTCAGATTGTGTTTATGTGTGTGTACAACGCATTGTCTCGCCAAGCCGTGTAAGGATGTAAGCAAATGAGATGCATTACATTCCGGCAGACAGGCCCGTTCCATGGTCTCTCGCTCGCTCTCTCTCTCTCTCTTCGCTTTCGTTTCGTTCTTGTTCGCTCACATCGTTGCACGTTTGTTTGACATTGGATACCGATACCAGCACTTCTGTTGTTTTGTTTTGTTTTTGTTTGCTCATCTCTTGACCGACCGTCCGACCGCCGCCGTCTGGTACGAAGTATCTCTCTCTTTTCTCTCTTCTCTCTCTTTGTCTCTCGACTGTCAACTCGACGGCTGGCACCTTTTTGGGGACACCGAGACAGAGACCGAGAAGGAAGGTTTGGAGAATGAACGAACGAACGACCGATGCTACTGCTGCGTCCGCGTGCGGGATCTGACGTCCAAAAAGGGAGGTTCCGGCGACTCCACCGCCAGCCGGGCTACATCATCAGGGCCTCATACTTGACTCAGGGTGTCAACAATGCGCGATCTCTCTCTCTCGCGCGCACGCTGTTTGTTGTTTGGAACCAAAAAAAAAAACAAAAACAAGACGAAGGAGATACTGTCGTGAACCAATAAGTGACCGCACACTACACCGGCACTCTGGAGAGTGTGTGTTCCGGCGTGGCCCTGGACCCCAGGACATACACACCGCATCGGTCGGTCGGTCGGTCAATATTGGGCTAGCCGAGCCACCAATGCTAGGGTGCAGGAAACAATCTAAAGAAAAACAACACACACAAGCGCGCATGTTAAGGCGTGAAGAGCAAACGAGCAAATACAGCCGAGCAATCGAGCCGCCTCGATCGCCTGGATCCTGACCACCACCTCGTCACCTGGCTGGCTTCCTGGCTGGTTGGATTTGGAGCGAGGCGCGGAAAGGGGGCTTTGTTTGTGTTGTGTTGTGCTGTGCTGTGCTGTGGTGGTTAGCATCCCGACCGACACATCTTCTGCTGCTGCTCTCACTGCCAGTGCGTGTGTCCGTGTCCGTGTGTGTGTGTCCGTGTGTTTCCGTGTGGTTTACCTTACTCATTGTCGCTCATTATCTGCTTGACACCTCCGTGCATCGGCCAGCGAGACAGAGAGAGAGAGTTAACTGAGTCACGTTCACACCTTTCTGTGGGGGACGTTATCCGGATCCTCAGGGAATTAAGAAGAATCCCGGCGGTCACAGGCTATGCTATACACCAACCAGCCAGCTCGCCAGCTTTTTACGCGTTTTTTTACTTGGAAACCGCGTTTTTCTCGTCGTCGGCGGCCTTCTGGGAATGTCATGGCCTGCGGAGGAGTTCAATTCCATTTGGGTATTCAGCCGTGGACTTGGAGGTGCCGAAATGTAATCAAAAATCAACAAAGGAAGCCGAGGGAGTGCCCGTGCCAAAGCGTTCATTCACACACAGGCACACACACAAGTTCAAGGATCCCTACTACTACTACTCCTCCTCTGCCATCGCTCCCTCTCTTCCACTTTCTTTTTAAATGCAAATTTCCTCGCGTACACACACACACACACACTTCTCGGCCAACCTCCGAAGTCGAAGTCTGGGTAATTGAAATTCGATCAATCGTATACCGAAGAGACAGAAAGCGCGCGCGACAGAGGGAGAGAGGGAGAGCACGAGAGGCTAGGCCGAGAACCGCGTCCTTTTGACACCTCCCCCGTCCTCTGGCATCCCCTCTCTTGCCTCTAAAGGATGCTGCCTGCCGATGAACGACGCCCGGAAAATTTCTTCTCCCAGAAGTTAGCCCAAGAAAAACTTATTCCGGCGATCCGGCTGGTGATGGGGTGGCTTGGACTGCGGATGGGGTGCAGGATAAGGAGCCGGGGACAAGGTGCTTTTGGGAGTATGGTGTTCACGAAAACAATGGCCAAACAATCCGGGGGGAGAATGACCGGGCCCCCGGGGGTGCGGCGCTGCTCGAGGGCGCTCTGCAATTAACGTTGCAGGACCCCGGGCACACACACACACACACACACATGCAGACGTGCGGCACACATACGATACGCCGCTGATGTCGAAAAGTTTTCCGGTTTCGGGATGGGTTTTCCTGGGAAGTCGTCCAAGTTCGTGGATCCCCTTTCGCTAGGGCGCGGGGGTTGGGGGTTTGAGGGGGGGGGGGGGGGGCTGGTAAAATGCCGGGTCCAAATCTGCGCCAAAAACCGGGACAGGGACCGAGCGAGGGGTGAGACTAAACGGAAGTTTTCTCCTTCAACTTCAAAGGTCGCTGCTCCCTCCCCTAGAGGAGTAAAGGGGGTGGGTAAAGGGAGGGAATGAGCACGTGAAGTGTGTGTGTGTGTGAGATGGTGCAAAGTTAAACCTTTTGTCGCAGTCCGCGCTTTGCCGGAGAGAGAGAGAGAGAGTGACGAGGAAATTTCATCTTTATCGCTCGCTCTCTCTTACTCTCTCTCTCGCCGAGATAATCAAGGGTAAGGGTCTTAGCAGCACCATCATTTGTCGGTGCGTCAGCTTGCCAGCTTGTTCGTTTCACTTCACCCACACAAAAATCAATATGGCGTCAGCCCGTGGAAAAAAGGACGCGTGGAGTGCGTAGACTCTCCTAGCGCCTCCTCTGATTAGCCTGCCTGCCTGCCTGATGTCTTGAATCCTGAGCGCAGTGCCATCTTTCCGTTGGCTTGCCCAGCTCTTCCTCTTCCACTGCTTCGGTATCGGCACTTCCTCGAGAGTCAAAGACAAGAGGGAGGAGGACATTCCACTCTCCGGGAAGAGGACACCCCCCGGGGGGGGAGGAATGTCCCTCTTTCCTCCCAAGCAGCACGTGAGCAGCAGACCAAGCAGCAAATTTGGTGGGCGCTTCGGGAGTTTTTGGGGAGTTTTCCCGGAAGGGGTTGCTCCTTATGGCTCTTCCCTTCAGCGTCCTTTCGTCTATAATATCCCGCATCCCCTTTCTCTCTACCCTTGCATCTAACACACACAGACACACACACACACACACACACACACACACACACACACACAGAGGCACATAGTTTCGTCTGAACCATCATCGTCAGCATGAACGTGAAGTGAAGGCTGTGTTGGTGTTGTTGTGGTAGACGATGGTTGTGGAATACGCAATCAGGTGCATGAGATGGTGCTGACGAGCTGCTGACAACCAGCAGATTAGACTATCCCTTCCACCGCCCCCTCCCCACACCCCCCCTCGGGGTGGTCGATTGATTGGTGAGGGAGAAGGGAGCAGTGTAAACGGGGTACGTGAATGGCGTGCGGAATGCGCTGCGATGAGCTAGCCCCCCCCTGGGAAGCCACACTCTTTGTAGCTCTCTCTCTGTCTCTCTGTCTCTCTCTCTTTCTCTCTCTCTCATTCTCTCTCTCTCTCTCATTTTTTTCTTTCTCATTCTCTTTCCCTTGATCGAAGTAATCCTCTTTTTGCAATTAAATCTCGATACGGCTGCCTGCCTCGACGATGACGACACACACACACACACACACACGCACGCGCATGCACGGTGCAGGTCACACGAGATCCGATCCGATCCGAGTCGCCCCATATATCAATCCAAGTAGAGGGCGCGATGCGATCTCAATGGCATCTAAATTTATTTAAAACAGATCATCTACCCACCTCCCCCTAACGCCACCACGCCACCTGCGACATAAATCAGTGTTCCACCACCACCCTGCACCCCGCACCACACTCTGCCTTTGGGACCAGATCAGAGGTCAGAGCAGAGCGTTAATAGAATTAGCGCGTTAGTATGAATGCGACGGGAGGGATCGTGGGCGTCTCTGTTTAGACGTCAGAATGGGATCCCTCCCTGTGATTGATCGATCCAACGGTGGGGTGGTGGGGATGTAGGAATGTCGCTCTCGAGGTATCCCGGCCATTATGCAGCTGCTGCGAACCAATAAAGGAACCCAAAAAAAAACGAAAAAAAACCATTGGATCGACACCGGGCAGCCGGATTAGCAAGGGAGGGGGTGGTGGTGGTGGGGATGAGGGTGCGGGATTAACGCACTGGCACCTTGGGGCGGGGCCAATGGCGTCAATGTCAACGACGACGAGTACGACGAGTCTCTCTCTCTCTCTCAATTCAATAACCATAGCTCACCCGGGCTTACGAGCGTCAGCGTCGGCGTTTGACGTTTGACAGTAATGACAGTAGCGCCATCAATTATGTGTCGAGCAAGCGACCCCCCCAAAATCCTGGATTGATGGCCGGCAAGTGGTGTGTGGCAGTAGTAGTAGTAGTAGTAGTCCGGGTCCGGGAGGGGTTTAAGGAAAGGCGATCAGCATGATCAGCGATGATAAGGAGATGAGGGTGCGCGCATGCGTTAAATTGTTTAGTGTGTGTGTGTGTGTGTGTGTGTGTGTGTGTGTGTGTGTGTGTGTGTGTGTGTGTGAGAGAGAGAGAGAGAGAGATCGGTCGCATCGATGGGTGTTACCTTAGCCGGTTAATGGTGATAGCGGACTGACCAGCGGACAGAGTGGCGCACACACACACGCACACTCTCTCTCTATCTCTCACTGGTGGAGCAAATTTTGAAAATAGAACACCGAGCACCAGCTAGGGACACCGAGCATATTGCGCGCGTGCGTGCGTGCGTGCGCGCGCCTGTGTGTGTGTGTGTGTGCTTGGGATACCACACCTGCCTCTCGCACAAACCCCCTTGCCTTGCCCCCTGAATGTTGCAGGGCAGGGCGTTGCCAGGGCAAAGGCATCACCCTGCTGTCCTGCTGTTGTTTGTTTGTTTGTTTGTGACCTTTTGACCGGACCGGCATTCCATGTCTGTGGGTGGGCATTGTCAGCGTTTTGATATAATAATTTCCCTCGCACCCTTTTTGGACTTGACGTTTGACCGGAGCGCTTTGGAGTGCTCGTTCAAATTCAATTGAGGGAGGGAGGGAGGGATGATGGGGCGATGCGGCTGATGGCGTGCTTGCTAGTGTCTGGAGCACTCAGCAGCGGTAAGTTTTCGTTAAATTGATTTTTCATCCAGCTCCACATCGTGGCACGGGCGGTGCTGAGGAGGGGATCGAGGTTGAATTGTTTGACGTGTTGACCGGAAGTGAGCCTTCAGCTGCAGCGCAGCCCCCCGGGTATGGGTGCGAAAACAATGGCAAAAAACGGACTGGGGGGGGGGCCCTAAACAAACAAACACGCCACAAAAACTAACGAACCTCGCAATCAACCCCCAAGTGACGGCCGGTACGTCTCCTAGTATTGAGTCAGCCCTCGGCGCGGCTGACAGGACGACCAGTTGAAGTCGCGGGCGTCAGCCGCGATTTTCAAATTAATTTCCTATTGAAATAGATCATTCCGCAAACCGACCATGCCACCATCTTGTGTCTAATCTCGGCTGCTCGATCGGCTGGAGCTGCCCTGTCACTGGGGCTGGAGCTGGGAACGGAACGGAAGCGACAAGCGTCTCCTTAAAACGAATCGAATCATCGTCTTACGAACTGAACACAGCGACGGACGTCGCGTCGTCGCCGTCGTCGTCGCCGTCGGATCGGTGTATCGCTAGCGCCGGATTGGGGTAGGTCGGTCTCGGACATTCAAGACGACAGCAGAGAGCAGCACAGCACAGCACACACAGACACAGAGTGCAACTCGAGCGCTGGCTGTCCGGCTCGCATTACGGCGCGCGCGCGATCATGATGCGCGTGTCAAGCCACCCTTTCGGTGTGTGCGCGCGTGTGTGTGTGCATCGAATTGTGATCCGTTTCTCCCAAGAACTTGATATCCCTCCTTTGCCGGCGTGCAGCAGCAGCAGCAGCAGCAGCCACCGTTTCCTATGTATGTTCCTCTGGCACCGTAATTCGAGCTGTCATCCCGGTCATCTAGAGATCGTGAGCCCTACCAGAGAGCCTCGATGAACGATCCATCACCGCGTTGACTGTTGACTGGTCGGGTGCGCCCGCGCGCGCGCGCCTCGATCGGTCGGCCTGGATGGAGCGATGGAGGCGCTTCCTTCGGGCAACAACTTCTGTTGACAACGAGGCCAACGTGCTGTGTGCTGCGCGTTAATGATTGTAATTAGCCGGCACACAATATCTAATTCGCACCCTTTTGCCTCGCTCTCTTGCTTGCTCTCTCTCTCTCTCTCTCCCTCTCTTGCTCGCTAAAGATGGAGCTGGAACGGGATTGTGTAATTATAGATCCGTGCAGGGAACAACGCCCCCGACCCAGCAAAAGTGCAGTGCGTGTATATGTACGTGTGTGTGTGTGTGTGTGTGGGTCTTCTCGTGTGTCTCGAGTATCCGAGATCCGGCGACCGGAAAGCCGGACCACTGCCGTTGATGTGACGTCGTCAAATATCTCGATCTCGATGTACCCGAGAAGCGCTTTACAAACACGACGTGAAGAGTGAAACAGAAAATTAAACAGCACTCACTCACTCACTCATTCCTTTTCTTCTTCTTTTTCTTCTCCTCCTTTTTCTTCTTCTTCTTTTTGGGCCAGCAGGTAAGGATTACTTTTCCTTGTACATGGAAGCTGCTTTACGCACAGAAAGTGACAGTAAAAGCAATAGCAAACAAAAAAAAAACAAACCATTTTCCCAAACGAGATTTCGTTAATCAGCTGATTGGCGCGCGACCTCTTAACCTCACCAACAACAAAAAAACCACCAACAACCCTCCCCCGGTGCAGTGTACAGTGACGTCACTGCTAACGGCTCCCTCTTGATGTGTTGCATTGCATCCCTCTTTTTTTCCCCCGCCCCAATATGTTGATGCTGCTGCTGGTCTGAAGCATTCTACGGGAATTCCCTCCCACCCCCGATCAACACGCCCGCAACCCTATCTAGATCATTTAATGGGATTATAATTACCTGCGCGACCTGGCAGCCTTCGCGGCAGCGGTTGATGGCAGCGGCGGCGGCGGCGTCGTCGTTGATGGGACCGGTGATGGTCCCGGTTGATGAGGTGCCTGAGGTTGAGCTTGTTGTTGCTGCTGCTGCTGTTGTTGTGTCCACTGCGGGCAGCGGATGCCGCTGCGTCGCCTCCTGTCGACCGGTCGCCGTGATTGGCTGAGCCAGCAACGGCAGTAGCAGCAACAGCAGCAGCAGCAACAGGAGCTGCTGCTTCTGCAGTCCTGCGACAATGGGCGGCTTCATATAGCTGCTGCTGTTGTTGTTACTGCTGCTGCTGCGGCTGCTGCTGCGGCTGCTGCTGCTGTGTTCACCAAAACAATATCCGCAACACACATTCAAACCTCCACACACACATTCACACCCACACACACTTACTAAAGCTACGCGTAGAAGTTAGCGAGAGGAATCTGATGTGTGATCTGAAGGTTGGTGCACACCGTGCACGTTAACACAGCTACGCGCACCACGCCACTATCACACGCACTCTCTGTTGCTGCTTCCTCTGTGCTCTCTCTGCTCTCTATCTCACTCTCCCTCTGTGTCTTTCTTCGCTCCACTGTGGACGGAGTGTCGCCTGACGACGATATTGATCCGTGCTTCCGGTCGGTCGAGCGTCCGCTCCGGTGGAGGCTGCTGGCGTTGCTGCACAGCTCTCTCTCTCTCACTCTCTCTGTCTTTGGCCACACGCGCACCGTGTTTGTGTGAGTGCGCGTGTCCGGAGCAAAACAAACAAAGAGCCACAACAACAATAGCAGCTGCAGCAGCAGCAACAACAACAAGCGCTAGTACGCGCGCAGTCCTTGCTGATAATGTTTCGCAAGCTGTTCGGAACGGGAACAGAGGAGAGAGAGAGAGAGAGAGAGAGATAGAGAGAGAGGGCGCGTGTCCCGTCGGTCCCGTCAAGCGCTCGACACTGAAGTGCTTGCATCGTCATGTATGCATCGTACACATATCGTTTCGTGTGTCGTGTGTCGTCGTGGTCCAGGAGGTTACTCCGGACATCCTGCTGCTGCTGCTGCTGCTGCTGAGCCGCCGCGAGAGTCCGAGTTTCTAGAGCAACCCGTGTCCCGAAATGTCGCAACAGTCGCTAGCTGGGGCCATCGGGCGATGTCCGCCCTGTTTGCAAATATGTGCGCAATGCTAGCCACGCCAAGGCCGCTCCGCTCTTTCCTTGGATGCTGTTTTTCGGTTGTGGGGGGAGGGGTGGGGGATCAGCACGCTCTCTCTCTCTCTCAGAGAGAGAGTCTCTCTCAATTGCTACCACGGGAAGCGCTGCCACCCGAGAGCAAGAGAGTATAGCGCATGCGGCACTCATCACTCACCTCCTGGGAGTCGATGTTCTCTCGCGCACTCTCTCTCTCTCTAGCTCTCTCTCTCTCTCTCTCTCTCTCTCTCTCTCTCGCAGATCTTGCGAAGAGTCACTCTTTCGACGACAATTTCGGTTTTATAGCAACTGTTATAGCCTCATCGACATCGCGACATCCACGACGGGGACTCTCCCTCGTCTCGACCGTAGTCCTGGCACCGTAGCCGGTCCACCAGTGAATAGAGGTGCAGATAAAGGCTGCTAGAAACGCTACAAACGGGAATGCCAGACAAGGGTGCAATGTGCAATGTGACCTTACCGTGCGGTGCCGGTGATGAGCCTTCCGGTTGAGCAAGACTCGGCGACTCGACTCGTCCCTTGCTACTGCGAAACGGGGAAATGCTGGTCCAGGGTCCACCAATCATAATACTCACCATCCCATCGATCGGAACCGTTTCGAATTTGTTTGATTGTCTACTGATCTGTTTCTGTTGCACAAAAAAACCTGCAAACAACCTAACCGAAGAGTGTTGCTTTGCGTAGCTCAGATAATTCAGTTTCGATACATAAATGGGTCGTTTATTTTTGCTTCATTTCAACAATGCTCAACGAGAGACAACGGGACGGTAAACGGAGCGAACGGAGAGAACGCCTCACTATTCTCTTACTTACTATCCTATTACTAGCAATCCTTAACTATTCTATGACTTAACGCATGCGTTACTAAGTGGTCTACTGAGTGGTAGTACTGAGTACCAGAAGTAAGCGAATAATCTTCCGCCCCTATCCTACTGTTTGTCATTTTCCTGATCGATTGTATCCTGGTAGCAATGACTGGACGTTTACCGGCACAAGACACAAGTATCGCTTGTGCTCGCTTGTACTGCTGAGCTGCCTACACTAGGCAAACGCTTCGATTGCTTACAAGCGAAAGCAATCCTTCTAAATCTCACCCTGAGCATGGTGCACGAACACTCACACGGTCGCGCATCGCGCCGACATTAAGCATCGTTGCTGATGCGAGGATATTGTCCCTAACCAGCTGCAGTAAACGCACTATATGAACAACTAATTTATAACGATCGAAGGCAAGCAATTGGAGCAGAGCAAGAGAGCAATAAGGTTGGAAAAGCGGCCATATCATGCCATATCATAGGTAGGCTGGTGTTGAGCAGGAGGCTAAGTGCAGTTGCCATCAGCGACTCTTAAACTGCTTCCAAACGACACCCAAAGTTATCGCGATAACTTCTCGACGGATTTGTATGGGATGACGTTTAATTTAGAAGTTCTCGTCGGGAAGTTCTCCAACATTCGTCGTCGTGTGGACGCCGTTTTACGCCAAAACCTCCAGCACCATCACCGGTGGGTACTGACTCTTCCCTTGTTCTTAGATACACAAAGAACGGGTGTGCCGTACGTTTTGTTTGAAAGCAAAGGCTTAGTTTGAGCAATAGTAGCGATAGTGAATGGCAGTTTGTGTAGATGAGCAGAAAGGGAAGTTGCGAAAATAACAACAACAGCAAGAACAATCAAACAACGAACGATCAAAGTGCTTCAGACAACGGAAAGACTAGTAGAATATATTGTTCGTTAGCCGTAAACGTAATTGTTGTTGCCCAAGGCTGGCTACTTTGCGATCGGTTTTGCAACTGGAATTGAAGCAAGACCTATGGGCACAGCATCAGAGGCAAACAGCTCTCGTGTTATGGTAGGTTTCACTCCAGTGCATTGATCTGGAAAACTAACCGTTGCACTTTATGTGATAGGCGCTCAAAAATAAAGGAAAAGAAATAGCTTCCAAAATAAAAATCGCTAATAAAGAAGAAGTAATTGTTATTGTCCAAGGCAACAAAAAAACGTCGCGACAGAGACTCCGACTGTTGCACAAGGCCCTTAATGTGTTATTAAAAGGAGCCGACAAACGAGATCCATAGTCTAAGGCATATGAAACTCCTGAACAGCTTAGCGAGGTGATGAACGAGCAGCGAGAAATCAGAGAAAAAGAATTCTCTACCATTGTATCCTGGAATACCGATTGGCTCACCGCTGCTATTGAACCACAAATGGATACTCCATTGGTCCTGGTGAACAGTGTAGCAGTGTAGGTTTCAATCCAGTAAATTGATCTGGAAAACTAACCGTTGCACTTTGTGTGATAGATGATCAACAACAATCAAATGATAGCATTTGCTTCAAGGAATAACCTTCTAGCATAAGTGAAACGCGATTGAAAGGTGTTATCATACGCGTGACGAATAGAAAATATTAGCTTTCAAAATAAGAATCGCCAATAAAGAAGAAATAATTGTTATTGTCCAAGGCAACAAAAAAACGTCGCGACAGAGACTCCGACTGTTGCACAAGGCCCTTAATGTGTTATTAAAAGGAGCCGACAAACGAGATCCATAGTCTAAGGCATCTAAAACTCCTGAACAGCTTAGCGAGGTGATGAACGAGCAGCGAGAAATCAGAGAAAAAGAATTCTCTACCATTGTATCCTGGAATACCGACTGGCTCACCGCTGCTATTGAACCACAAATGGATACTCCATTGGTCCTGGTGAACAGTGTAGCAGTGTAGGTTTCAATCCAGTAAATTGATCTGGAAAACTAACCGTTGCACTTTGTGTGATAGATGATCAACAACAATCAAATGATAGCATTTGCTTCAAGGAATAACCTTCTAGCATAAGTGAAACGCGATTGAAAGGTGTTATCATACGCGTGACGAATAGAAAATATTAGCTTTCAAAATAAGAATCGCCAATAAAGAAGAAATAATTGTTATTGTCCAAGGCAACAAAAAAACGTCGCGACAGAGACTCCGACTGTTGCACAAGGCCCTTAATGTGTTATTAAAAGGAGCCGACAAACGAGATCCATAGTCTGCGACATCTAAAACTCCTGAACAGCTTAGCGAGGTGATGAACGAGCAGCGAGAAATCAGAGAAAAAGAATTCTCTACCATTGTATCCTGGAATACCGATTGGCTCACCGCTGCTATTGAACCACAAATGGATACTCCATTGGTCCTGGTGAACAGTGTAGCAGTGTAGGTTTCAATCCAGTAAATTGATCTGGAAAACTAACCGTTGCACTTTGTGTGATAGATGATCAACAACAATCAAATGATAGCATTTGCTTCAAGGAATAACCTTCTAGCATAAGTGAAACGCGATTGAAAGGTGTTATCATACGCGTGACGAATAGAAAAGTTTAGCTTTCGAAATAAGAATCGCTAATAAAGAAGAGGTAATTGTTTTTGTCCAAGGCAACAAAAAAACGTCGCGACAGAGACTCCGACTGTTGCACAAGGCCCTTAATGTGTTATTAAAAGGAGCCGACAAACGAGATCCATAGTCTAAGGCATATGAAACTCCTGAACAGCTTAGCGAGGTGATGAACGAGCAGCGAGAAATCAGAGAAAAAGAATTCTCTACCATTGTATCCTGGAATACCGATTGGCTCATCGCTGCTATTGAATCACAAATGGATACTCCATTGGTCCCAATCAACAGTGTAGCACAAGGCATGCGTTCCAGATTACTTACGCCCTGGAAGAGTTACGCAGCAATAAAAACGCAGCGCGATCTCCGTCCACGGCAGCAAGGCGCAATTCTTGCGTGGCCGAAAGTTGGAAAAGAGTCGAAGATGTACATCTTCACAACATTTGAAAGGGTTAAGAGTGGTGCGGGAAAATGGCTAAAACAAATGGATGTTTTGGCTTGCTTATGCATTTCCGGAATCGGATGAGAACAATAAAACAGCAGCAGAAGAATCTGCCGCAACAGCAACCGGTGCTAAGCAAGAAACACAGAATGCACTACAAAGGATGCACAAAGAAACAACCAAAATACCAGCGTTTGGTGCTCAAAGCTGCATATATTAATGTCGCATATTCCTGGGAAAATCGACGGTAATTCTTCACTAGCTCTTCTATCTTTGCTGCGCAAGAAAGATGCATACAAAGTGCATCGATCCAGATGCACATTGCGCATAGCGATTGGCCAAAAGCGTTGCGTTGATTTGTCACCACCGTGCAATTGAAAGAAGAAATTACCGCTACACGAAGCAACGTGATACACGAGGCAATCAATCGAAATTCGTCTGCACTGACAAAGATAACGATTTGATTATCTTCATGATTCCGTTAGCAGGACTGCTGAGTAGTTTTTCTAATTCGCTGACGACTCGATTCCAATAGAATGACTCGATTGCAACCGGTCAGAGATTACTGGGCGCCTCGATTAGTAATGCACTTCACTGGTATCCTCATCATGGAAGGTTCTACTTCTTCGACGCCATAAGAGTGAAACATACCTCCATATCAGAAATTTGTGTAGTTGAGCAGTAGTCGTAGTAGTGTATAAAAAGCAGCAACAAATGAACGCCCAGAGTGCTTTAGACAACGGAAAGATTAGTGGAATTACAATTGATCTGGAAAACTAACCGTTGCACTTTATATGATAGATGATCAACAACAATCAAATGATAGCATTTGCTTCAAGGAATAGCCTTCTAGCATAAGTGAAACGCGATTGAAAGGTGTTATCATACGCGTGACGAATAGAAAATATTAGCTTTCAAAATAAGAATCGCCAATAAAGAAGAAATAATTGTTATTGTCCAAGGCAACAAAAAAACGTCGCGACAGAGACTCCGACTGTTGCACAAGGCCCTTAATGTGTTATTAAAAGGAGCCGACAAACGAGATCCATAGTCTGCGACATCTAAAACTCCTGAACAGCTTAGCGAGGTGATGAACGAGCAGCGAGAAATCAGAGAAAAAGAATTCTCTACCATTGTATCCTGGAATACCGATTGGCTCACCGCTGCTATTGAACCACAAATGGATACTCCATTGGTCCTGGTGAACAGTGTAGCAGTGTAGGTTTCAATCCAGTAAATTGATCTGGAAAACTAACCGTTGCACTTTGTGTGATAGATGATCAACAACAATCAAATGATAGCATTTGCTTCAAGGAATAACCTTCTAGCATAAGTGAAACGCGATTGAAAGGTGTTATCATACGCGTGACGAATAGAAAATATTAGCTTTCAAAATAAGAATCGCCAATAAAGAAGAAATAATTGTTATTGTCCAAGGCAACAAAAAAACGTCGCGACAGAGACTCCGACTGTTGCACAAGGCCCTTAATGTGTTATTAAAAGGAGCCGACAAACGAGATCCATAGTCTAAGGCATATGAAACTCCTGAACAGCTTAGCGAGGTGATGAACGAGCAGCGAGAAATCAGAGAAAAAGAATTCTCTACCATTGTATCCTGGAATACCGATTGGCTCATCGCTGCTATTGAATCACAAATGGATACTCCATTGGTCCCAATCAACAGTGTAGCACAAGGCATGCGTTCCAGATTACTTACGCCCTGGAAGAGTTACGCAGCAATAAAAACGCAGCGCGATCTCCGTCCACGGCAGCAAAGCGCAATTCTTGCGTGGCCGAAAGTTGGAAAAGAGTCGAAGATGTACATCTTCACAACATTTGAAAGGGTTAAGAGTGGTGCGGGAAAATGGCTAAAACAAATGGATGTTTTGGCTTGCTTATGCATTTCCGGAATCGGATGAGAACAATAAAACAGCAGCAGAAGAATCTGCTGCAACAGCAACCGGTGCTAAGCAAGAAACACAGAATGCGCTACAAAGGATGCACAAGGAAACAACCAAAATACCAGCGTTTGGTGCTCAAAGCTGCATATATTAATGTCGCATATTCCTGGGAAAATCGACGGTAATTCTTCACTAGCTCTTCTATCTTTGCTGCGCAAGAAAGATGCATACAAAGTGCATCGATCCAGATGCACATTGCGCATAGCGATTGGCCAAAAGCGTTGCGTTGATTTGTCACCACCGTGCAATTGAAAGAAGAAATTACCGCTACACGAAGCAACGTGATACACGAGGCAATCAATCGAAATTCGTCTGCACTGACAAAGATAACGATTTGATTATCTTCATGATTCCGTTAGCAGGACTGCTAAGAAGTTTTTCTAATTCGATGGCGACTCGATTCCAATGGAATGACTCGATTGCAACCGGTCAGAGATTACTGGGCGCCTCGATTAGTAATGCACTTCACTGATATCCTCATCATGGAAGGTTCTACTTCTTCGACGCCATAAGAGTGAAACAAACCTCCATATCAGAAATTTGTGTAGTTGAGCAGTAGTCGTAGTAGTGTATAAAAAGCAGCAACAAATGAACGCCCAGAGTGCTTTAGACAACGGAAAGATTAGTGGAATTACAATTGATCTGGAAAACTACTTTATATGATAGATGATCAACAACAATCAAATGATAGCATTTGCTTCAAGGAATAACCTTCTAGCATAAGTGAAACGCGATTGAATGGTGATATCATACGCGTGACGAATAGAAAAGTTTAGCTTTCGAAATAAGAATCGCTAATAAAGAAGAGATAATTGTTTTTGTCCAAGGCAACAAAAAAACGTCGCGACAGAGACTCCGACTGTTGCACAAGGCCCTTAATGTGTTATTAAAAGGAGCCGACAAACGAAATCCATAGTCTAAGGCATCTAAAACTCCTGAACAGCTTAGCGAGGTGATGAACGAGCAGCGAGAAATCAGAGAAAAAGAATTCTCTACCATTGTATCCTGGAATACCGATTGGCTCACCGCCACACCGGCCAATAGGACCCCTATTGCGAACAAGTCGATAACGCTATCGATCGCCAAGAGATGAACTTTTGATCATTTTGGTTCACTCCCTGACGATCGATAAGGTAATAATCGACTCCTACTATCATCCGATACATTTTTTCGAACAATCGACAAAATGTCATTGCGCACGCACATTTATCGATCGATTAGTTATGAATTAAAAAGAATGAGCGAGAGGATCATTACCGGTACGTGCTTCCCGGGACCTCTAGGTTCTATCAAGTTCTAGTGATAACAGTTCGAGTGAGTCCCACAATCGCTCGAGATCCTTCTACATGCTTCGCACGCAGAGTTGGCTAAGAAACATCGCTTTTCTTCTTCTCGAGAGAGAGAGAGAGAGAGAGAGAATGGTGCAATTGGCACTAGACGAGACAATAGCCACGTTAGTAATCTCCTATCAGAGATTTTGCAGCAATAAGCCTTCTAGCATAAGTGAAACCCGATTGAAAGGTGTTAACATGCGCGTGACGAACTAAAAAAACAAATAGCTTCCAAAATAAGCATAAGGAAGAAGAAGTTACTGTTGATGCCCAAGGCAACAAAAAAAAAACGTCGTGACAGAGACTCCAACTATAGCACAGGAATGTGTCCGAGTTAAAACGCATGATCGAGGGGATCTTCAAATGGAATAGACCGTCAAAATCAGAAATTCGTGTGGTTGGAAAGAGGCGTCCGTTGATGTGCTGTTACTCAAGCCTTCTGCCTGAACTGATAGACAATTCCGGTGATATGAGCCAAAATCACATGCTCGGACGCACCAATTGCTTCGATCGATGTACCTACGTGTGCACCAGTGTCGTAGCTACGGTAGCTGAAGCTCGCACATTTTTCGCACATTCTTGTTCAGTTTCTGTTGCATCTAACATCCTCATATCTATTCTATTCTGTCAGCTAACCGGCCCCTACTTATCCTATTAAACCAAAGCCAAGGAACATTGGACCTGATTTTACCCTTTTCGAGCGAATGTACATGTGTAGGTAAAAGAAAAAAAACGAAACTAAGCTAACTTACTATTCCGCTACTCGATGGTGGAATGGTGAGGCGAGCGGTTTGATCTCTCGGTTGAACGCCAGACGGGGAATGTGGCACTACTTCGTGTGTGTGTCGAGGGTCACCACTGTTCGGTTGATTGTAGGCTGTGGTTGTGGACGGTGGCATGATTGTTGATGGTGGCTCGCGCTGCTGTTCGGTTTCATCTGTTTGAGAGAGAGAGCGAGAGAACAACCGGAGAGAAGGATTCCCATTTGGGGATCAATGCGGGTTCCACTGCGAGGATCGAGCACGGATGTCGGGCTACGGGCTACTTACCAAAATGTGTCGCACCAGCGCTGCCTAATGGAGGACAGGCGGAAGGTCTGACTAGCTGCAGTTTCACTTGCAGTGCGCTTGGCGACCTTCCAGGACCTCCAGCTACCGTCCTCCGTGCCGTGATAGCACTGCATCCGGTTGGCTTGGGTCCGGGCCGAGGTGACGGAATGGTCTGGATCTGGCAAACAATGATAACATCAACGGAAAACTACGTTAACGTAAGCACAAGTTTAATATATGAAATATTTAACACTAGAGAAGAGGCATCCGTTTTCACCAAAAAGGTTGTGAGAATAAGTTATACGTGTTTCAGTTGCAAAATTGCACAGTTACAGTTGTACATCACAAAACGTAATCAAACCACTTTGTTACTTCGAAATAGACTAATAAAAGCGTTTCCAGCGATACCAGGCAGTGGACAGTGGATTATTTTTGATCGCAAAAACGTATGTTAATGGCATAAGAAACATAAATCTAATGTTACCTTTGTTTTTTTTCTTCCGGGACACAGATGGTGGTGGTGGTGGTGGTTCAGGAACAACTTAGGAACACTTTACACATACACCCGGGGTTTTTCCAGTGGGACGATCCGGGTTATGAACGGATCCTTTTTCCTATTTTGTACACCACACAGCTTCTATCAGTCGCTTCGATTTCCCGATTGTCTCGTGAACACACACACGAACACACACACTTTGGTCACTAACGAGAAGCGTGGAGCAAGTAGTTTGCTGTTGTAGCTGCCCCTCCTTCCTTCCTTCCGATGACAGACACTTTTCAAGTCAGGTTGAGTTGCTGGCAGCACGTTGCTGACGCCCATCCGGTGTCGATCAGTATCGATAGTGAAGTGGCACGGCTTCTGTGATCGCGGCTCCTTCTTAAACAAGGCTCGCCAGTCAGTCAGTCCCCTCTCCCCCCCGCCGGGCCCCCCCAAACCCCCGGTGGAAGACGCAGATCGAAGAATCGGCGCCGCGCCCGCGAGTTTTCCGTGGAAGTCATAAAATGGTCCGCGCGAGACCGGACGAGCCTCTTTTTCGCACGGTTTTGCACGGTGGTTTTTGGGCACAAGCGGACCCCGGTGTGCCATAAAAATCGTCGCGTTCGTCCGGTTCGTAACAATACCACGCGGTCCTCCACGATCTGCCACGATGACGATGTGTGTTGATGGTGGTGGATCGTCATCTCGCACAAACCGAAGCCCAACATCCCAACGGCCGCGGATTTATGAGCAAATTGATTTATGTCGCTAGCGTCTGGCGCATCTGCATGCTGCACGAATCGATCGTCGCCATCGAAGCGATGGTGTGGGATGGTGTGGCACTCATTTGGCATGCGTAAACCCATGACCAAGAAAATCTCATTAGCAGTAAAAACCGGCGGCGCGGCCTTTTGGTCCTTTTGGGTACGCACTATTTCTGTTTGTCCTGTTTGACATCCGTCCGTCTGCTTTTTCTACTTTTCTGTTTCTGTTCTTCGTCTTCGTCTTCTTTTCTTCACCTTCTTCTGCGGTGCCCACATTCCGGAGGCTCTAGCTTTTCGGTTTCTGTTATTTTATTGGTTTTGTTTTTACTCCTTCCTTTGGGGTGTGGATCCACTTTTGCTGCTGCTGCTGCTACTTCTTTAGTACAGTGTAGGGTTGTGGCTCGGTTTCAAATGTTCGGTTTTTAGTATCCCTCTTCATCTCTCTCTCTTTCCATTCTTCTCCTTCTTCTGCTGCTGCATTATCGTTCCCGCGCAGAAGGACCATCGCAAAGCGTACGGTCCGTTTATGGCGGATAATTTGCTGTTCGAATCCGTTCGGTGGACGGTGTGTTCTGGGCGTATCTGCCAAGCACCTCCAGTGGATCCTTGGACCAAGTCCTTGAGAAGACATTGCACGTGCACGTGCTCGTTTCGGTGTGCGGTCGGTCGTCGGTGTTTGTAGCCCTTTTTTTTGCTGTTTTGCTGGTCGGCAAAATTCCACAATGCTCCAACTAATTAGCTTCTCGCGAGGGGCCACGGACACCAAAAAACATGTTCGGTCATGTTCCTCCTGAACCTCGTGACGGAAGGGGGTGTCCCTGAGTGCGCCGAGTCGTGCGGTGCGGAACCATAATTGTGTGCCATAAAACGAACGCACGAGCGGACACACGATGGAATGCAGGTCTTTTAAGGGGTCTTCGCCGTGTCCGTGTGTCCGCGCGCGCGGATCACCAGGATCTCCCGATCGTGTACCGATGAGCCGCGGTACCACAGGATACCCACTGGGCACTGTCTTGGGCCCGGACTTGCGCCGACCGACCGACCGTGGAGGTGCTATTTGCATTTATGACATCCTGGGTGTCACCTTGGGGCGCAACACGAGCAATGACCTCAAAAAATGCACCCCCTCCCCACCAGCAGACA
The DNA here is from genome assembly GCF_943734745.1 of Anopheles darlingi. Classification (NCBI taxonomy): domain Eukaryota; kingdom Metazoa; phylum Arthropoda; class Insecta; order Diptera; family Culicidae; genus Anopheles; species Anopheles darlingi. The sequence goes on from NC_064873.1 coordinate 1,494,141, forward strand.
CTCGCTGATCACGTGAACACACGCTGCGATCCTTGCAGATCGTACTCCGCTGCTGCAGCTCTAACCCTGGAAGTAGAAAGGAACGATTGAAAGACGGCCATTAGCAGAAGCAAGACCCGCGTCTAGCGGGTTGGTTGTTGGTTGGTTGGTGGTGTGAGAAGGTGGAAAACTGCGCAGGAGGGACATCGGGATTGGATTAGCCTGGTGTGGAAGTTGAAGAAGCATGTGTGCGAGTATAAAGAGAGAGAGTCACATATTGTACGAAGAGGTTAAAAGGTGTTCGCTAGAAATAAAAAACAATAAATAAACATAAAACCGTGCACATCCGTTGCAACATTGGCCCCTGGCCCCCTAGCCGAACCCGGAGGGAAAGTACATGATGTGATGTGTGTGTGTGTTTTTGTTCCTACTCTCACTGCTGCAGAAAAAAAAACTGCGCTCGAGAACGTCAAAGCGAAAAAAATGTCGCGTTGCATACTAAAGCATAACATTTGCGATCGAGGATGCGATCCGTATGTGCGTGTGTGTGTGTGTGTGTGTGTGTGTACTTGAAGGTCAAAGAACGCCAAGAGAGAGCAAGAGATAAAAAGGTAAAAATAAAAATGAAAAAAAAAAACTAGTAGTTATCAATATGTTTGTAACTCGACAAACCCATCATCAGAAGCACAACTCCGTCAAGTCGGAGTCGTTTGTTTTTTTTTCGTTACAAATGCCAGTCGAGTCGAGTAGTCTCTTTTCGCTTGGGGACACATTTCAGGCGGGATTCCAGGATCTATATTCGGGCGTGAAATCCGCTCGTAATGTCTGGATCCTTCCCACAAAAAGCAATTTATCAAAAATCGATAAACAAAATCAGCATTCGGACTCGTTCGTCTAGGAGTTATGATGGGGGTGGGGGATGAGGAGGTGAAGCCGCCCCCTGATGAAGATTTATCTCGCCATTTATGTCGCGCCCCCCCGATCGGCTTTGATGTTTTGATGATGGAGGCCGGGGTCGGCTTGTTGACAACTAACGTGAGGTGTGTATGTGTGTGCGCGTGTAGGCGAGGCTGCGCATTGCGCGGTCCCCTTATCCCCATCCCCCGAGCGAGCGGGATTACGCCAACGCCAACGCCAACACCGCGCGGTAAGCCTCTTGAGGTGCTGCTGCTGCTGCTGGAGGTGACCGCTGGAGAGATGCCAACACTCAAGAAGAAGAAGAAGAAGAAGAAGAAGAAGGAGGAGAAGAAGGAGAAGAGCAGTCGCAAGTCGCGTCTTAGTGGTCCATCGCCTGTCAGGCCGCCGCCTCACGGCTTCAACTTGACGAACACACACACACGTGACTACGACTACGAAGCCGCCATGCCCGTTCGGGCTACTGCTGCTGCTGCTGCTAGTGCTGCTAGTGCCGCCGGTCCTTTTCCGGGAAAAGCAAAACCTCCTTCACCACAAACACTGCCACCGTGACAGCGAGCGATAACGATCGACAGTGTGTATGTGTATGTGCGTGTGCGAGGCATGGGCGCGCTTATCTGTCGATGGTAATCAGCGTCGAGAGCTCTTCATTCACCTCGGCGCTGTTGCTGTTGTTGTTGTTGTTGTTGTTGTGGGGAGTGTGTTGCTGCCGGACGCTTCTCGAGTGTTGCTGTTGCTGCTGCTGCCTGGGGAGCTCATGAAAGAGGAAACACTGACGCAAAACAAAGACGCTCTCTACACTCCATAAGGTCTCTTCCAAGGTGCGTGCGTGCGTGCGCGCGTGCACTCCAAACCAGCTCCCACTCCACACCTCCACTGTGGGAAGTGAAGGCCCTCCTCCCCTCCATCCACCTGCTCACCCTGCGTGGTTAAAGAAGCGACCATAGAACCGAAGCATCGATTAGTTCCAACTCCTTCACTTATGGAGGTTATGGATGCAAAACCGGCTCACCACCGGCGTTTTTTTGCGACCAGCGTTTCGGCGCACGGCCACTAGCCGGAGCGAGGGGGAAAAAAACACTCACTAATCACCCCCCGCAGCGACAGGCAAACCGCCAGCGGCAGCAGCAGCGGCGGCAACGGCGGCGGCTGCTAGTTTCTAATGTCCGATAGACAGAACCGTTTGGTATTTGAAGTGGAGCAAAAGCAGCAACTGTTTGGCCGGGTGTACGTGTAAGAAGAGAGAGAGAGAGAGAGAGAGAGAGAGAGAGAGAGAGAGAGAGAGAGAGAGAGCGAGAAAGCGACGCGCGCGCCTCGAGATGATGAAGATGGTGATGGAAAAAAATGATGAAGATGATGCTGATGTGTTGTGGCGGTGACTGCGCGGCTTGCTTTCTGCTTTCGACGGATGGATGGATGGATGGATGGATTGGTGGATGGAACGCTGTGGACGGTGGTTGTTGCTTTGTTTTTTTTTACTTTTGCTTCTAAAATTTATTCCAATCGATTCCAGTTCCAGTCGTCGTCGGCGTTGGAATACTGAATAATGCATTTCGGTCTATTTTGGAGCGTAGTAGGTTGACGGGCTCAGCCTGTCCCTCCCTCGATCGCCAATCGCACTTGATACTTGCAACGCTTTTGCGTTTGTTTTAAGCAGATAACTATTCATTATCACGATATTAACTATAGCAAACGGCTGATACCATCACGGTTTGGTTATTTCGGGTCAAAAAAGGGCTTATTTTTAACGATTTTTAGTCAAGAAACCAGTCAACTTTAATTTTTCAAAACTAATCTCATATTAAACTACAACTTTTCAAGAATATTTGGTTCTATTTTGGGAAACATTTATTCAAAACTACGTTCATGGTATCCAATCTAGAAAGGGTAAGTTTGCAAAAATGTACTTTTTGCGCGGTGCCCATCGTAGCCACGTGCTGGGTCATCAGAAACACACAAATGAATATTCTTTCGTTAGATTATCAGTTTATCCAGGTAGCCCCGTCGAGTTTTTATAAAATTTCCCATTTTTCGATTTTTGGCAGATTTTTTAAGTTGAAAAAGCGATGCTTTTGCGATATTGCCTTAAAAAACGATACTTTACATAATTCAAAAAATTATTTTAAAAAAAGTACTAAGATTTTTTATAAAAACTCGACGGGGCTACCAGGCAAATAGTGTACAGATGATATGTTTAAAATTTCAAATCGATCGGTCCAGTAGTTTTCAGGCTACGATGGGCACCGTCTTTGAAAACGTTGGTTTTTGGGAAAACGGGATTCAAAGTCGCGAAATGCGTTGAGCCTTATATGAAAGGTTGATTTTCAAAAATTCATATCTTTGTCAGTTTTGCTTCGATTGATCCCAAAATTTCACACAATACTCTTGAAAGGATAAGCACTCGTAAAAAATTGTAAAAAGCAAATGCGAGGATTGAAATTAAATACCGAAGCCCCCCCTAAAGTCGCGAGTTGCTTTGAGCCTTGTATGAAAGGCAGATTTTCAAAAATTCATATCTTTGTCAGTTTTGCTCCGATTGATCACAAAATTTCACACAATACTCTTGAAAGGGTAAGCACTTGTAAAAAAATGTAAAAAGTAAATGCGAAAAAATAAAATAAAATACCGAAGCCCCCCCTTAACGGGCGAATCAAATAGCGATTGAAGTGCGAGTGTTACCCGGGAGGATGGATCCTCCGGAGGATCTCTTATTCTTCTTCCAATTTAAGAAACAGAAAGAGAGTGTGTGTGTGTGTGTGTTTCACGTGTCCCACACGGCACGGCTCCTACCTATTTCCTAGCCTTGCTCCCCTCCACCCCCTTTTGCGACGGTTATTATCGGTTGTCGTTGTAGCCCAAAATAAAATAAAATAAAAACCATCGCGCCTCTGGATCGGTTTCGATATCGATACCGATCGATTAAGGCTGAGAGAGAGAGAGAGAGAGAGGGTTTGAGGGGTGACGGTGGCGACCGAGGACCGCCCGTTCGGTGGTTTTATGAGTAGAAACCTCCCCCCCCCCCCCCCCCCCCAATAAGGCAGCGGCAGAGCGCTGATCGCGTCTTCGATTCAAATCGATCGTTCGTTCGATCGATCGACGGCCATCTCGACCGGCTCTATGACGTACGCGCGAGAAGGGAGAAGGTCGCAGCGAGGGTCGGTTGAGGATCGATAAAATATCATTCCAAATATCATCTTCCCTGCGGTTCGCGTCGCCGCCGAGATCGATCGTAAAAATCTCGATGCCGGCCGGCGATGCTCCACTCCGAATAGAGGAAAGCAAGGGCATGTGGAGTAGGAGGGAGTAGAGTTCATCATCCACCGCTGCACCGATTGATTGCCACCCCCACCCCCTTGGGGACCATTTTTGGAGAAGGAGCCCCTTGGGGAGCTTTTATTGCCTGCCGGTGTGGCCCGCTGGAGGACACCGAAAGGATGTCGCGCGCGATCGAATATGTTCGCCCCACCCACCACTAGAGGTGGCCCCCGGGAAGGGGGGGGTGGAGAGGAAGCTAAACCCCTGGGACATGATTTATGGAAACCGTTCCCGTTGGGGGGGAGTTGTTGGCTTTTTTTGGAGGTTTTGTTTTGTTTCGTGGATACGCCCGGACGCCCCGGGGGGATGGGGGACCGGAGAGAGAGAGAACCGAAGGAACGGTTAATCGGTTTTTATGACGTCATTTACCTCCCGGTCGGTCGCTCGTTCCCGCTCACGGCGCGACACTTTTATTGCGGTTATTTTTACCTTATGAATCCGTTTTGTTTCTCATTCCTCAACCCCGCGCGCACACACACACACACACGCGCGTGCGAGTTAACTTTTTTAAGCGTTCTTAGAAACAGTGCAGTGTTGGATTCGCTTTTCTGAAGACAAGCGCTGTCTTCGCCGTGACGGCAAAGCGTAAAGTAAGTTCCTTTTTCCTTCCTCGAAAAGGTTCCCATAAGTTTTTGGAGCATATTGAGAAGAAGGTAACGTTCTGAAGAATGAAAGGGTGAAGGCAGGATACGAAGAAGAAGAAATAACGAGTAGAATATTTTGCAGTGTCTCTCTTTGTGGTCCGAAGTAGAACAATAGCTACAGTTTTTAGTATGAAAAGGAAGTACAAATTTACTCTTTTTCAATATGACTTTGGAAAGGGAAAAAGAAAAACAAAGTATAAGTGTTTAAAAAAGAGTAAATTTATACTTTAGTTTTCGCACAAAAGGCTGGCCAGAAATTTTGCCGGTACATGATAGAGCTAGAGTCTCGAGAACATGAAAACCAATCGAAACTATTCCTCCTTGGTTCCTTTTGACAAAATGTTTCGATTTTGTTTTCTTCCGAGAAAAATGGGTTTTCCCGGGCATTTTTAGTGTGTAATTTCTGTGCTTACTTTCATTTGCGTCACCTATTCCCTAAGCAATACTTGTGCCAGATATGTTGAGGAGAAAGAAGCACTAACAACGTATGTTGAGGAGAACGAAGCACTAACCGGAACCGGAAATCTACCCGGATTCCGTTATCCTGCGCGTTCGCGTTCGCCTGCTGGTGTGTCGGCGCCATATTTGTGCGAGAGCATGTATGTGTGTGTGCCCGGTATGCGCGGTACGGATACACTTTGCTGCTACATATTTTATATTAATGAATATTTAATCACATTTGCATGCATAATAGTGGTGCAGTCAGCCAGCCAGCAGGCCAGGCGTGTGTGGCGCGAAGACGAGAAGGAGGAAAAAGAAAGAGGAAGAAGGAGGGGGTATGGTGCAATTGAAAAGGGTTTTGCGGTGCGGAAGAAGAAAGAAAACGAAACAGATTGGTGATGGCCGGTCGTCCCCCCTCTTGGCAGACACCACACAGGGAGCAGGGTGCAGAGACACAGAAGAAGACACAGGGAGGGGGCGGGGAGGGCTGGCAGTAAGGTACACACACACACACAGCATGCCACCAGCCAGCACGCGGCAGCAAGTGCAGCAGCATATCTGTTATGTTGATTGTTATGCGCGTAATTGCAGCGCAGGGGCTCTCTTCTACCGTCCCCCCACCCCCCAACCCCCTCCTTGGAACTTCTTGGGACCCCGGGGGCGAATGATGGATGGATGACTGCATCAGTAGCGGCGAGCAGTGGCGCTGGAGACGAAGACACACCAGACGTAGCAGAATGGGGCGCGCGAAGGGGATGAGGGTATGATGGGGGTAGCAGGAGTAGGGGTACCAATCGGTTGGATTAGAGCGCAACAATCGCAACGCGCACGACAGTAAGGTTAAGGGCAAGTGTCAAATAGCCACCACGGGCCTGTGTGTGTCCGTGTGTGTGTGTGTGTGCACTGATTCATATCGAAGGCAAGGACCACCTCGGAATTGGCTTCCCATTGGTGGGGGGAGGGTGGCTCATTTGTCAAATTAATACACCACCTCGCCACCCCCCCTTCTCGTTCACATCTACTGGTAACATCGCAAGAGAAAGAAAAAAGAGAGCGAAAAGAGAGAGAGAGAGAGAAAGAAAAGAAGAAAAGGAGACTGCGGCTTTGTGTTTTTTGGGTGGAAGGGTGCCTCGCTATCAAACGGTTCGGAAAATGGAATTCCACCGACGAGTTCTCTCTCTCTTCTTCTCTCTCTCTCTCTCTCTTTTTCTCGACCGGCTAAAACGACCACGGGAGCACGGCGCCCCGAAGTTTACAGTCAATTTGCCGCAGCATAATGCGCACCACTCCCACCCACCCACCCCCCTTTGCCCTCCCCCCTACTTCTCTTCATATTTCATCTTTCGTCCTTGCGGCCGGCCGTGCTCGTCGTCGTTCGCTCGTCGTCGAGCAAATTACCGCCGGAAGCAATGATTCAACGTAACACACACACACACACGCACACGCACGTCGCTTCCGATGATGTATTCGACCGTACGGGACAACTTTGAGTCACTTGGGTGCGCATTTGGACCATCAAAGCTTCGATCTAACGTTGGAACGTGTGCTGCTGGTTGTGTGTGTGTGTGTGTGTGTGTGTGTGTGTGTGTGTATGTGTGTGTGTGTGTGTGTGTGTGTGCGGTCCGATCCCTTTTGTTATCGGACGCGCGAAACGAACTGCACAACATAAATGTTTTCCCTACGCATCGATCATTTGATTGGATCTCTAGGCTTAGAGAGAGCGAGAGAGAGAGAGAGAGAGAGAGAGAGAGAGAGAGAGAGAGAGAGAGAGAGAGAGAGAGAGAAAGGAGATGTGGAAGGCGTCCTGCTCCCCCCCCCTCCCCGATTTGAACGATTTGTCAAAATCGAAAATCAAATCAAAAGGTAAACAATCGTTATGTCGCCCTTCGCAGGAGGGAGGAGGGGCTGAGATTTAGTCCGGAAACGTCGGGCACCTTTACCTTCTACGTTTGGCTTTGTGTGTGTATGTGTGTGTGCACGCGCTCATCATTAGCATATGCTCGAGACCGAATTGTCATATCCCTTTTAGCAGATGATGTCCATGTGCGACACTGAGCGCATATGTGAAGGTGTGTGTATGTGTGAGTCCATTACTGGGGAAGGGATGACCTTCAACCAACCTGGTGGCGTATCCAGCAAACCGAACTCCGTGATTGACCGGAAATCACGTCCGATATTCCTTTTGTCCTTATTTGCACCAAATCCTGCGTTTCGCCTGGCAGATCTGGCCTCAAGGCCTCAGACAACACTCCCGTAAGGTGCGGCGCTATCGCAACGGTATCGCAACAGTTTGCGAGACATTTTTTGTGTTTTTTTTTTGGCTTTAGTAGACGTAGACTTGTGCTAAATACTAAACACAAAACAAAAAAAAATCGATGCTAAAGAATAACTTGAACGTACAAAACGAGCAAAGTTTTTACGTTACTTCAACCTTTGTTGTCACAGTTGTTCTTGTGTCTGGAACTGGCAATGATGCTATGCGTGGCCCTGCGCGCACTACCACACGGGGACAGGAAGATAGAGTACAAAGGATTGGTGCGCGGAGCCTTCCTACCTTCGACCAGCAAGCGACAAGTCTGCGGTGCGCGCCAGACAGGAACCCGGTCTGGCAGAACTTGGACTTGGCAGAAGGAACCGCCAGAGGGGGGCTCATTCAATTGATATGAGATTTATTTATTTGTTTTGCTCCCCAAAAGCCGGCCGGGCGGCCGGCCGGTCCCCATTCATGCGTCAATCATTCTCGATATGCATATAATTATAACTCAGACGGCGGCGGCGCGAGAAGCCCGGCGGCGGTGCAATGCGGCGGTAGTGCGCCGTCATTGCCGGACATTGTCGTCACTCCGTCATACGCTCTCTCTCTTTCTGTTTCGCTTTCGCTGGCGAACGTAATATAGGAAGTGCGGTATAATGTGAGAGAGAGAGAGCGAGCGCAGAAGAACAGAGCAGAGTAGTAGAGCAGAGCAGGGCAGTAGGCAGTTGATGCTGGCGAGGAGGAGCTGTTCTTCGCTTCGCTTCGCTTGCTCCCCAAAAACGGGGTGGTTCTGATGTCGCCGACGCCCTTACGCTTCTGACACTAACGAGATGCAGCATGGGAAGAGCCCGGAAGCGAATGCGGAGCGAATGTGCATCGAGGTCAGGACGACCTGACGACGACTGACGGTCTGAGGGTAATTAGGCCCCTCGAGGCCACGAGAAGGAGGCCTCGATGCCGGAACCCGTCTTATCCGGCAGTATATTGAGCCACAGAACAGTCGAGACGAGTCGAGACGAGTCGAGTCGACGCTCACTTGCCTAAGTGCCTATTGCCTATTGATTTCTGGCACGCCAAGGATGTCCCGCGTCGCCCGGGCGTGACAAATATGGCCGGGCCGGGGCCACAGTTAATCAAGACGCACCCTCGCAGTTACTATAGAGTTATAATTCTCACATATACACACAGAGTAGTGATCATCCTAAATCCAGCGATTGACAAAAATCCAAAGGACGCTGAGTGTCCGAGCCGTAATTCAGAATGAGAAGAGGACGTAGCAGCAGCATCAACAGCCGGAGCAGCAGCAGGAACACGAGCTTGATAGGCATCTTGGAAGCAGCAGCAGCAGACGATGGAAAGGTGATGGCTTAACGAACGAAACGAACGCATTAATCTGGACCTCGGTATGCCCTCCCCTTTAGTCTAGGACACGACAGATGTAACAGATACGGCTTGTGTGTGTGTGTGCCTGCACCCGGGAGTAACACGAGAGGCGATACCGTGGCGAGCGCGTGCCGCATAGCGCAAGGGGCAAAGGGATTTACGGATTTTTCCCCGTTTTTGCTTTGCGCGTTTTTGCCATTGTTGTGTGCCCGTGCGTGCGTGTGTGTGTGCGTGCTTTACCCTCCTTATATCGCACGTAGCCCGACGGGGAGGGGATGAGTTATTTATCATTTCGTTCCAGTACTCTCACTTCATTTATTTAGATTTATTGTCCCCGTTCCCGGCGTCGTGTTTAGCTTGTCCGGTCGGTTCTGTGGTGCCCAGTCCAGTCCAGCGAGTCCACAACAATGTAGCTCCGTGGGGCGGGCGGGCGCGCGTGAAGGTATAGTAGCAAGGAATCCCGTGCTTGCATTCCCGTGCTGTGCCGGGCTCTAATTCGTCCCTGCAGCCGGAAGAGAGATAAATGGAGTGACCTATTGGCTACGCTGCTCATCAGTGGCAGTGGTCTCGGTCGATCGAGTGCACTGCCAGTGTGCCGCGCGACCTAGCCCCTAGTGGGTTGGCCCTTTGGTGTCGCCATTTCCACCAAAAAAACGAGTACCACATTGGCACTCCCCTAACCCTTGATTGCTGGATCGAAGTAGATCGTTTCGTGTTTATTAGGTGTCCTTGTCCTACACACAGGTCGAGCAGTCGCGTCTAAGGTCAGTCGCGGAGAGACTGGCTTAAGCGCTGGACCCTTAAGGGTGTCATAAATCACACCATACCCGCACACACACACACACACACACACACCTCTCGCACCCTTCGGATCGCTTCCGAAGGAATCGAAATCCCATATCCCGCTGCTGCTGGTGCTGCAGATGATGCAGATGACTCCCGGTAGGATGCAACTACCCCCTCCCCCGGGGGCCATTATCGCCCAAAAACCTGCCTCCGATAAGTGAGGGTTCCCATATTTTTGAGGGTCCTATAGGACGTGCAGACGACACCACAAATACCCTTGGGACGGCGAGCTCAACGTAGGGGAATTCTCTGAGGGAAACTAAAGGGAATCAAGTGAAAGACAGTGCAGAAGAGAGACATAGATAGAGAGCACCAGAGAAAGAGAAAGAGAGGAAGGGAGACAATTTATGGTAACCGGAACTTATGAGCGGCTGTAGTAATCAAAGTAGCTCTAATCATTAGCAGAGGGTACTGCCGCAGCATTCTCAAGGGCCCATGGGTACTGTATCTCTGCTCTACGTGGCGTTAATCGTGGCGTTTGTTGGCGTTAATCGGCCACACGTGGCCCAAACACTCCCGATATGGATGCTCAATCCTTCACCCGAGAGCAGCGCATCAACCGATATCGATATCCCACCACGGATAAAAGCCTAACCCATTAACAGCCCACCAAAAAATAAAACCAAAACAAAAAAAAAAACCCCCGAGTGCCGTGGCTGTGTGTTTCCGCGATTCCGCGGGCGTACGGGAAATAGAAAGAAAACAACCGGCACCGGGTGCGTGATGTGTGTGCGATGCGGTTTGTTGTTGTTTCATTTCCCCAAAAATTCGATCAAAAGCCGAACAAGCAGAACGCGAGCGCGCGCACAACACCACCATTTGGTGACACAAACGCACGCGCACACACACACATACATCCCTGCATCGCGCTGGTAGGGTGTGGTGGCGGTATGTAAATCAAATGTATTCTCTGCATCGATCGCGGATGCTGCTGCTGCTGCTGCTGCTGCTGGTCATTATACGCAGCTGTTCGATTCGCGCACCCTCGCGCTTTAAACGACACCTTCGAGGGCACCTTCTTTCGTAGCCTCTCTCGCGCACACACACACACACACACACAGTGCAGTGCATTGCGATCAGAGATCAGATCTCGTCTCCGATGTCGATTTTCGGCATAAAAAATCTCGGCTTCCTCGGCTTTTGAGGGGGGCATTTGTTTGTGCAGGAGGCACATTTCACGGAAGTCCGTCACACACACACACGCACACACGCACGCGTACGCGACGATGGTGGTCTCCGTGGCTTCCGGGCTGGTTGGATGGATTTAAAAATAAATCCCGGTAGTAAAGATGAAAGACAACACGCTGCTCGTGCACCAAAGTGCTGATGCATGAGCACACACACGCACACACACACACACTCGCAGCAGAGAGTGTGCCTTCTCGACTAAAAACTTCCAACTCCTTTCGCGTGGGAACGGAGGCTCCGCTCGAGGTGGGAGCCTCGAGTAAAGGCGCGACACATTGTTTTGTCCCGACGAAGGGAAGGTGAGGAGGCTGGTGGGAGAAGGACAGTTGGGCGCAAAATTTGCAACAACGCAACAATCGATGCTCGAACATCGCATCGCAAGCGATCAGTGATCGGTGATCACAATGTCCCAGCACCCTTAGCCGGTCCTAGCGCGTTATTGTGTGTGTGTCTGTGTGTGTCTCGGGTTCCTCGGCCCAGCAGGTGTCTGTGCGGTCAGGTAAGAGTGTTTGCGAGTTTTGTCCACAGCACGCAGGCCTTTCTTCGACCTTCGACCCACCTCCTCGCAATGCCGCAATTGTTCCGGCAGTGTTCCGGCTGGTTTCGGCTGGCCATGGCCATGGGTCGTGGGAACTGTTTGCCCTTTTTCGCAAGTCCAAAAAAGTGCAAAAAAAAAACTCCTTAGACAGAAGGGCACCCTGTCTGTCGGAGCAACCTTCTTCACTGTTCAGCGTATTAGCATCATAGCGACCAAAGAGAGAGAGAGACCAAAAAGGCTATAACACTCTTTGGTACGAGGCAGCCATCTTGAAGGCGGCAGCCATCTTGAATATTTCCATAAGTGTGTGAAATAGACAAGGTTTTTCTTTTTTCGGACGAACAAAAAAACACACACACAACACCCCAACAATTCAGAACGATGATTTAATTTTTCCGATCATTTGTTTCGTTAAAAATGTTTCAGACAAAAACCAAAGAATAACAGAATAAGACAAGGTTTACAAGTGGATGGAATGTATGGCGTTTAGGAGAGCAACAAGGCAATCTGGTTAAGACTGGAAGATGGGGGTGTGAATGTTAGATGCATGAAATACTGATCACTTACCAGTCGAAAGCAGCTACGAACGCTTGTTGTCGTTGTCGTTTTCACTTTCGTTTGTTGCACCAAACGCCAGAGAAGTCGTTAATCTGCGCTCCTAACACTGAGTCTAATGAAGAGCTAGATGCACACACACACCTACGCACCACTCATGCACGGTTTTACTTTTTCGTTTTTTTTTCGCCTCTTCCGCTTCCGCTTCTTAAAACCACCTTCACGCCGCGGATTGTCTCGCGACGTCGCCTCATCGCCGAACAACACCCGGCGGGCCCGGCACCGGTTCAGGCAATTAAAGTTTTATTATCCTCGCACCGAACAAGCGTTTTGGAACGCGACGCACACGAGCACAAACACTGCACACTGCACACTGCACTTCAGGGGATCTTCTGCACGACTGTCTTGAATTTCATGGCCCTGGTGCCTCGGCACCAGGTTGAAGAAGTTCACCAGAAATGGTCCACCAGACGCCAGCACACACGCACAAAACACTGCACTCCGAAGGGGAACCTATTGAAGGCTATCTCGAATTTCACTGTCTTGGTGCATTGGCACAACTGCTTGCCACGTCACTGGAAGACACTTGTCACTGCTGGCACTTCACTTGTTACTGCTGCGAGCTGCGTACTAACGGTGCACTTGGGAGACTGTTCACTTCACATAGTAGGACGACGAAATGAGTCGCTTGCATCGACGCACCGTATTTATACCAGTGCTAGTGGCAAACTAATACTAATTGATGTTTACTTAGTATGCACAAACACTAGCTCACTTGTTCTGGAAAGATGTTACGCGGATGAGTCATAAGCTCCACTTGAACAAAGAAACTTCTCGATCGAGTTAAGTGCGTAATCGACAATCGGTTGCTTGTGTGCAAGTGGCTGCTCTGAAAGATTTGTCTGTGTGCGTGGCGTGGGGTCTGTGGCGTCACCCACGATGAGTAATTTTTTCCGGATTAACATCAACGCTATCGCTTGCCTGTTGAAGTGATCTGATTACGATCCTCGCCAGGAAACGCCCCAATGGATCGTCGTCCTTCTGGATTGCAGCATAGCAACCCACGAGGACTATTCTGAATGAAAAACATAAGCTACTATTCTTTTCAATGTTTTAATCTCGGTGTCGATTGCATCATCACATCGGAATGCAGTACGCACTAAACGCATACTAATGCATTTGGATGTTTACTCAGTATAAACAGCATAATTTTATTCTAACGAAAAATCGCTAAGGGATTGAATCAGAAACTCCACTTGAACAAAGAAACTTCTCGATCGAGTTAAGTAAGTAAACGACAATCGGTTGCTTGTGTGCAAGTGGCTGCTCTGAAAGATTTGTCTGTGTGCGTGGCGTGGGGTCTGTGGCGTCACCCACGATGAGTAATTTTTTCCGGATTAACATCAACGCTATCGCTTGCCTGTTGAAGTGATCTGATTACGATCCTCGCCAGGAAACGCCCCAATGGATCGTCGTCCTTCTGGATTGCAGCATAGCAACCCACGAGGACTATTCTGAATGAAAAACATAAGCTACTATTCTTTTCAATGTTTTAATCTCGGTGTCGATTGCATCATCACATCGGAATGCAGTACGCACTAAACGCATACTAATGCATTTGGATGTTTACTCAGTATAAACAGCATAATTTTATTCTAACGAAAAATCGCTAAGGGATTGAATCAGAAACTCCACTTGAACAAAGAAACTTCTCGATCGAGTTAAGTAAGTAAACGACAATCGGTTGCTTGTGTGCAAGTGGCTGCTCTGAAAGATTTGTCTGTGTGCGTGGCGTGGGGTCTGTGGCGTCACCCACGATGAGTAATTTTTTCCGGATTAACATCAACGCTATCGCTTGCCTGTTGAAGTGATCTGATTACGATCCTCGCCAGGAAACGCCCCAATGGATCGTCGTCCTTCTGGATTGCAGCATAGCAACCCACGAGGACTATTCTGAATGAAAAACATAAGCTACTATTCTTTTCAATGTTTTAATCTCGGTGTCGATTGCATCATCACATCGGAATGCAGTACGCACTAAACGCATACTAATGCATTTGGATGTTTACTCAGTATAAACAGCATAATTTTATTCTAACGAAAAATCGCTAAGGGATTGAATCAGAAACTCCACTTGAACAAAGAAACTTCTCGATCGAGTTAAGTAAGTAAACGACAATCGGTTGCTTGTGTGCAAGTGGCTGCTCTGAAAGATTTGTCTGTGTGCGTGGCGTGGGGTCTGTGGCGTCACCCACGATGAGTAATTTTTTCCGGATTAACATCAACGCTATCGCTTGCCTGTTGAAGTGATCTGATTACGATCCTCGCCAGGAAACGCCCCAATGGATCGTCGTCCTTCTGGATTGCAGCATAGCAACCCACGAGGACTATTCTGAATGAAAAACATAAGCTACTATTCTTTTCAATGTTTTAATCTCGGTGTCGATTGCATCATCACATCGGAATGCAGTACGCACTAAACGCATACTAATGCATTTGGATGTTTACTCAGTATAAACAGCATAATTTTATTCTAACGAAAAATCGCTAAGGGATTGAATCAGAAACTCCACTTGAACAAAGAAACTTCTCGATCGAGTTAAGTAAGTAAACGACAATCGGTTGCTTGTGTGCAAGTGGCTGCTCTGAAAGATTTGTCTGTGTGCGTGGCGTGGGGTCTGTGGCGTCACCCACGATGAGTAATTTTTTCCGGATTAACATCAACGCTATCGCTTGCCTGTTGAAGTGATCTGATTACGATCCTCGCCAGGAAACGCCCCAATGGATCGTCGTCCTTCTGGATTGCAGCATAGCAACCCACGAGGACTATTCTGAATGAAAAACATAAGCTACTATTCTTTTCAATGTTTTAATCTCGGTGTCGATTGCATCATCACATCGGAATGCAGTACGCACTAAACGCATACTAATGCATTTGGATGTTTACTCAGTATAAACAGCATAATTTTATTCTAACGAAAAATCGCTAAGGGATTGAATCAGAAACTCCACTTGAACAAAGAAACTTCTCGATCGAGTTAAGTAAGTAAACGACAATCGGTTGCTTGTGTGCAAGTGGCTGCTCTGAAAGATTTGTCTGTGTGCGTGGCGTGGGGTCTGTGGCGTCACCCACGATGAGTAATTTTTTCCGGATTAACATCAACGCTATCGCTTGCCTGTTGAAGTGATCTGATTACGATCCTCGCCCGGAAACGCCCCAATGGATCATCGTCCTTTTAGATAGCAGCATAGCAACCCACGAGGACTATTTTGAATGAAAAACATAAGTTACTATTGATTTCTATGGTTAAAACTCGGTGTCGATTGCATCATCACATCGGAATGCAGTACGCACTAAACGCATACTAATACATTTGGATGTTTACTCAGTATAAGCATCATAATTTTATGCTAACGAAAAATCGCTATGGGAATGAATCAGAAACTCCACTTGAACAAAGAAACTTCTCGATCGAGTTAAGTAAGTAAACGACAATCGGCTGCTTGTGTGCGAGTGGCTGCTCTGAAAGATTTGTCTGTGTGCGTGGCGTGGGGTCTGTGGCGTCACCCACGATGAGTAATTTTTTCCGGATTAACATCAACGCTATCGCTTGCCTGTTGAATGATCTGATTACGATCCTCGCCAGGAAACGCCCCAATGGATCATCGTCCTTTTAGATAGCAGCATAGAAACCCACGAGGACTATTCTGAATGAAAAACATAAGTTACTATTGATTTCTATGGTTAAAACTCGGTGTCGATTGCATCATCACATCGGAATGCAGTACGCACTAAACGCATACTAATGCATTTGGATGTTTACTCAGTATAAACAGCATAATTTTATTCTAACGAAAAATCGCTATGGGATTGAATCAGAAACTCCACTTGAACAAAGAAACTTCTCGATCGGGTTAAGTAAGTAAACGACAATCGGTTGCTTGTGTGCAAGTGGCTGCTCTGAAAGATTTGTCTGTGTGCGTGGCGTGGGGTCTGTGGCGTCACCCACGATGAGTAATTTTTTCCGAATTAACATCAACGCTATCGCTTGCCTGTTGAAGTGATCTGATTACGATCCTCGCCCGGAAACGCCCCAATGGATCATCGTCCTTTTAGATAGCAGCATAGCAACCCACGAGGACTATTTTGAATGAAAAACATAAGTTACTATTGATTTCTATGGTTAAAACTCGGTGTCGATTGCATCATCACATCGGAATGCAGTACGCACTAAACGCATACTAATACATTTGGATGTTTACTCAGTATAAGCATCATAATTTTATTCTAACGAAAAATCGCTAAGGGATTGAATCATAAACTTCACTTGAACAAAGAAACTTCTCGATCGAGTTAAGTAAGTAAACGACAATCGGCTGCTTGTGTGCGAGTGGCTGATCTGAAAGATTTGTCTGTGTGCGTGGCGTGGGGTCTGTGGCGTCACCCACGATGAGTAATTTTTTCCGGATTAACATCAACGCTATCGCTTGCCTGTGAATGATCTGATTACGATCCTCGCCAGGAAACGCCCCAATTGATCATCGTCCTTTTAGATAGCAGCATAGCAACCTACGAGGACTGACGCTAACGGAAAATAAGCAGTTTAGATAGCTCGTGTAAGGAAAACATCAAACGAAAACGGCTCGATGAGATCAGCATCAGCCAAGAACGCTTCTTCCCTCGCGTGACGTGAGCTGCATCATCGGTTTTGCACAGTTGCCAGCTCATTACGTCATCCTATCCGGCTTGATTGGGGGACTTTTCACACCTTTCGGGGTGAACGTTTTTTTTTCCTTTTCCAGCCGCGGGCATAACACCGGAGCTGCCAATGCCAGCGGCAACCGGAACCCGGAGAAGGTGCGCGAAATGAGAAGACCCGGGGTCTAAGATTTCAAGGCCTGCCACGGCTAAACAGCCCGCCTGATCTTCCTTCCTCCCGGGGGCACAAAAGGCCACCAACACACGAACAGGCGATCGTTTGGCGATAGGCGATGCGCGATGCGGTCCCTATTTGTCACAATCTGCAGCTGCCCTGCCCTAATCCGGTCCGTGCCCTTGGTGGACCCCCTGAATATACCTGATCCGTACTGCCTGCCGGGGCTGCGCTCCTGCTAATGGTGCGGAACGCGGGTAACATCGCACCGTTCCACCTTTCCCCTTGATCCCCAGACCAGACCAGACCAGACCAGCCCGTGCATTGTCACCTAATCCAGTGTCAGGGGGCGCTGAAAGGCATCATGAAAGCGCGGCATCGGTGACAGTGATCGCTCCCTGGTTCCTTCTCGGCTCGGCTTCGCGTCCCTCCGTTCGGTTTGGCTGCTAATTGAAGTCCGTCCAGTCCGTCCGAACGCAAACCCTATGGGGATAATGGCAAGCGATTTATTGGCCTGTGTGTGTGTGTGTTTCCAGGGATTTCTTTCATAGAAATTCCTAAACCGAACCGGAATAAAGGAAGGACTCTACTCCATAAGGTCCTTTTATTCCGAATCTGTTATTGCTTTTCGGCAGCGCAGCCTTTGCGCAGCGCAGCGGAGGGAACAAAGCGGCCGGAGCGGAAAAGGCGGGTTTGGGAGATGGTCACCGGCACGGGATGGCACGCGGGTACCCGGGAACGGACCGAAAACAAACAAAAGATAGGAAAGAACTTGGAAGTAACTGCGGGCAATGAGACTCTGCTCGGATGGAATACCCCGATGAAGTGAATGGAGTGTGTGTGTGTGTGTGTGTGTGTGAATAGCGCGCCCGTCTCTGCATTATGCCCTGCCCTGCCCTGGCCTGCCAGTCACAGCGGGACTCATTATTTGGGGTGTTTTCTTTTTTTTTTGGCCGCTCCGGAGCCCTGAAGGAAGCCCATGGTTGTGTGTGTGCGTGTGTGTGTGTGTGCGTCCCTTTTGTTACCGCGTTTACCTTCCGTTGCATCCGTGACGTCACGGGCTAATCGATGCCGATCAATAGACCAAAGAAAGAGAGAAAGAAAGAGAAAGAAAGAGAGAGAGAGAGAGAGAGAGAGAGAGAGAGAGAGAGAGAGAGAGAGAGAGAAAACCGAAACCGACCAGACAGAATGGCACCGAGCCACACACATTGTTGCAGTGCCTTCCACATTTCTCGCTTCGATCCTTCGATCCTCCAAAAAAAAAAAATAAACAAGAGGACTTCCGATGGTCCTGGTGTGTTCCGGCCGGCCATAAAGACACTATAAGCCGGGCTGGGTATGGGCTTGATGGAACCCAGGGGCAGGAACCTGGCATTTGGAGGACCCAAAATGTACCCGATCTCGGACCCTCGGACCCTGCCACCAGGATCGCCGAGAAAGTCTGTTTCCGGCGATCGCGGCACCACGCGGCACCATAAATCAAACCCGGCAGCCCACGAGAGTTCCCCGGGCCACTGGGGAAAGGGCAAAGGGCCCAGGGGTCTCTCTCTCTCTCGCTGTCTCTCTGTTTCTGCGAGCAACACCTATGGATACCAATCCCGGCTTTACTCCCGTTGTTCAAATTTCAACAAGACTGCTCCGTGAATAAAAAAATCCGATTCCGCCCACGTGGGCTCACCCCGCTGTTCCTTTTTTTCTACCACACTTGCTTACGGCACACACACACACACACACACACACACAGGCAGATAAAGGCCCAAATGTGGCGCGTGAAGCTCGCGGTTCGTCGATAAATTATGCTTATTTCGATGACTCGATTGTCCCCTTCAACCCCATACACACACACACACACACGCACACGCGCGCACATGGACAGCTCGCACAGCAGGAGGTGTGTGTGTGTGTGGGGGGGGGGGTCGGCCCTGCCGCTGCGTTGTTGGTGCGATGGATTGGCGCTTTGTTGGTTTGTTTGTTTAATTTTCATCGCTTTTCCTTGTTATCCTGTGCCTCCCTTCCCCGTGTGTGTGTTCGTGTGTGTGTGTGTGAACATAATCCCCACACTGCTCGTTCTTCGCTCCTTCGTTGTATCTTCAATGTTTTGCTCCCACGAAAAATTTGTCACCCGCGCGCTGTTTTGTTGCTTCCTCGAAGATCGTCGCTTCATTGCATTATTTGTCGCACGACACACACACACACACACACACACACACATACACACGCCCGGTATGCGCTGTGCAAAGCTGCTAGCTGTTAACACTTGCCGCAAAGCGGTACAAGTCCAGGGTCTGGACCTGGAGTAATGTGTTTTTTTGTGTGTGACTGAAAGTAGCTAGCACACACACACACACACGCTTTAGAGATAGCTAAAAATGGATGACCCTCCCTGGGCGCTACTAGCTACTACAACACACGCACACACACACACACGCACACACACACGGCACCAGCAGCAAGGATGAGGTGCGATGAGCATACTAATGAGTGATAAATCATCATCGCATCCCCAACCCCAATCGCGGGATCTCGAGATCTCGCAAAAGTCCGGAACCGGGATAAAGATACTCCGCGCAGGCAGGCGGCAGGTGTCTGTCTGGTTATGGGGTGGCAAAGAGACAGAGAGAGAGAGAGAGAAAAAGAGAGAAAGAGAAAAAGAGAGAGAGAGAGAGAAAGATTCTCCCCGGGTTGGCACCTGGGTTGATTTATGTTGACCGTCGGCGAAAGCAATATTTCATGATTAGGGGAACCCCCGACCCCCGCCGTCATCCCTCATCCCCCACCCTTCTCTTCTCATTGGCTCCAAACCACTTTGGCGCTAGCCCCTCGATGTGGATAAGGCCAACGACAACGACAACGACAACGATTGCTGCTGCTGCTGCTGCTCCCACATCGCCATCGCTTCTCCTCCTCCTCCTCCTCCTCCTCCTCCTCCTGTTCTTCCCCCCATCCCCCCCGGCCCCAAAGGGATTATTGGATTAGAGCGATTTGGTCGTCACCAATCACGCGTAATTAACAGCCGCCCAGAAGGAGCAGGGTGGGGGGGGGGGGGAGAGGGGACTTGTGTGCTCAATCCCCCCGCCCCCCCCCCGGGGCTAATCTCGATCTCGAAACCGAGAGCCGGTGGCGACGACGACGACAACGACAGCGTGGAGCCGGAACCCTCCACCAGATCCGAGGGTGTGATTAAGGATTGATCGGATCCGGACACCCCGCTCTCGCCGTCCGCTTTCCTCCCCCTCGTTCGGTCGTCCCTCCTTCCCCTCATCCTCCCCTCATCGATGCCTGCCTCCCCTTCTTGCCGGATTCCCGCGAAGTTGCGCGAAGTTGTTCGTTCGTTTAGAGTCTCCCCAAAAGACTCGCTCGCTACCCTCCTTGATGCGTGTGTGTGTGTGTGTGTGTGTGGTTATGGCGGGCCAAATATAGTGTCGGTTCCGTTCCGGCTCGAACGGAAGTCGGAAGCATCGGTGGCCATTAGAGCTGAACATCGCGGCGTGCGTGTAAGCAGATATCGTGCGTGTGCGTGTGTGTGTGTGTGTGTGTGTCGCGGTAGTGTAGCTGTATCGAATGTCCGCACGCGCGACTACTGATTTGGTGATGATGTCTCTTTCTTTCTCTCTTTCTCTCGTTGGCTGTTCAACTACGACAGGATTTGGATCGTCTGTTCACGGTTGCAGATGCACCGAAGAAGAAAAAGAAGAAGCAGAAGAAGAAGAAGAAGAAGAAGAAGAAGAAGAAGAAGAACGCGGTCCGAACGCACAAAATTCATCCACATCCACAAGTCAACAGCAACAACACCAACAACAACAATAACAATAGCGAGCGCGCAAAGCAAGCAACAAAAACTACCATACTACGAAAAAGGGAGAGGCGTTGCGCACCGCGCTATAACGGTACCGGTTCTCAAGAGTCGCCCGGCTGCTTGCAACTGCATGCCGGCCGGCCCGCGGTGAGACCGTCCCAATAGCGCGGGGTGGGGAGTGACAATTTAATTCAAGCACCTATAGGTGTCACTGATCTCATTCAATTGATTCCACCTCCTCTCCTTTTCGGTTTTTCCTCCCACACCCCACAGAAGGCAGAAACACCCCTTCATCCTTTCTCTCTCTCTCGCTCTCTCTCTTTTTTATTGCTTTCTCACTATCTCCTCGAATGTTCGCGTCAGCTTTGCTCTTTTTCGGTGTTTAATCCTTTCTCCTGGAGAGCGTCACCTTGGTAACTGTGGGTGTGTGTGTGTGTGTGTGTGTGTGAGAGTGGGCGTGTATAAGGCGCGCCAAGGCTGTTCCTTGGATTCCTCCCTACGATCGTTTGCTTCCGTTCCGTTCGTCCGTTTCAAGGGGAAACCAAGAGCCTTCATCAAAAGGGCTCATTTGAAGGGAAGGTATATAGTCGCAGGTGGTGGTGGTGGTGGTGATCGTAATGAGTAATTATGCTCCGGTTGTTTTGTTGGTTGTTGGCTGATCATCAGCCCTGCGACCCTAATGATGAAGCCATTAAAGAGCTTGTTCCTTTTTAATGGCTGATGTTTGTATGTATGCGTGTGTGTGTGTGTGTTTACATGGTCATTATCTCAGCTGCATACATGCACACAAACACACATTAAAGACAAGGATCAATTCGATGCGTCGTAAACTAATCGCACGCCAGCGGACATCCTCATTTTGACATCCCTTTGGGGTCTTATCAGTGTTTCAACACAGCGAGAGAGACAGAGAGAGAGAGAGAGAGAGAGAGAGAGAGAGAGAGAGAGAGGTAGAGAGAGAGAGAGAGAGAGAGAGAGAGAGAGACAGACAGACAGACAGACAGAGAGAGAGAGACCGAAAGAAAGAGCGAATAAAGAAATTATCTAGCAAATACACACACATACACGTGCGTGCGATGTCTGTTGAGCAGAATGCCCACAGGAGAAGGAGAAGGAGAAGGAGAAGCCAGGCCGGAAAGGGAAAAGGGGAACAGGAGGTTCGCAAATCGATTGCTGCGCTTAATTTGCATCGCGATCGTGTGCATCGTGTGCAGCAAACGTGGCGCAAGTGGTCTTCGTCGTCTCCACACACCATCCAAGAGCAGCAACCACAGCACAGCAACAAGCCGTGTGCACGTGCACGTGTGTGTGTTTGCGAACCAAATCTTTCGCCAATCTTTTGCCTCGCTGCAGATGGGGAGATGGGGAGGAAAAAGAGGGAGGAAAACGAGGGAGGAGGGGGAAGGGGGGCCCAGCGAGTGTTGGTAGGTGGTGGTGGTGGTCGATGCACGGATTGAATGCTCGATTTTATTTATTTATCGATTGACACATTTAAATTTAAATACGAACATAAATAAAGCATTTTTCGTTCCGTTCGTTCCGTCGCCGTGCGTTCGGGTTTTTGGTAGGAGGGATGGAGGAGGGGGCTCTGGGTATGCTCATGTTTCCCGCACACACACCCCCCCCCCCTCCCTCTGTCATCTGTCTTCTCTCCACGCATTTCGCTGATTTTGTATATTTTTTTTCTCTGTCTTCTGTTCTTCTCGTTCGTTGTTGTTTTTGTGTGTGGTGCTCGAAGAGCTCGGCCTGTGGCCACTGCTACTACAACGCCATCGGCAGATACAGCAATCCCCAGGCAGCAGCAGCTGCAGCAACTGGAATGAAACGACTTGTGGGCGGGGGATAGACGACGCCATTGATCTTGAGCTCAGCGATGAACTCTTATCAATGTCTGGCGCGCAAGTATTGTGCAATCGGCCAAATTCGATGCCAGAGTGCAGACGCGCGCGCGTGCGTGTGTGTGTGTGCGTGTGTGTGTGACGTAATAAATCTTTGGAGCCACGAGAAGAGTTCGCGCGTATCGTGTTTGGTACTCGTTATTCAAGGCAATCGCTTCAATGTCTTGCACCACTTGCCCATGCCTTGAAGAAGAAGAAGAAGAAGAAGAAGAAGCGAAGAAAAAGAAGAAGAAGAGCGTTCTGAGAAGAGCGAGCGAGCGCGCGCGCGAATCCAGTGCTCCAACAACTAATTAAAAGATATCGGGTCGGGACCGGTCCCTGGGTCTTAATCAATCTTCCCAGCCACCCGGCCAGCCAGCCTCGTGAAGCGAGCTGTCAGCAGCGAAGATAGTGCTGCGCGAACCGAGCTCGAGCTGCTGCTGCTGCACATCGAGATTTGTGGTCGCAAACGGTGCAACGGGGCGGCGGATGCGACACATCGCCATCGCCGTCACGATTGGAGTGCGAGGCGCACCGGCAACCGGCACCGGCATCGGATCCGATACGCCGATGTTATTAATAGACGGCAACACGGCAGACGGGCTCCTATTAATAATTTTTAATATGCGCGATCTGCGAACAACGCGAACGATCTGTGGCGATTGGCGATGTATGTGTGTGCGTGGGCACACAAAGTTGGACGGACAAATTTCGTTGCTGTTGCTCTGATAGCTCTGATCTGAAGAAGAAGAAGAAGAAGAAGAAGAAGAAAGGCTCTCTGCTAGAAGGTAGGTAGTAGTGGCAGTAGTAGTCGTCCTCGAAGTCAAGTCGAATTATGAACGATCTGCGGTGGAAAAGGGGGCGCTGATCCCGCGGGGTCAGGCCAAGGGTTGTCTGCAGCACCGAATGGAGGGAAGGAGGGAGGGAGGGAAGCGGGAAGCGTTACATGTCAACGCTAGCATATTTTAATTTTTCCCTTTCTCTCTGTCTCTTTCTCTCTCTCTCTCTATTCCTTTTTCCTTCATTTATTTTCTCTCTCTCTCTCTCTCTCTTTTCTTTCTTTCTTTCTCTCTCTCACACACTCTCTCTACTGCTATCTACAGCATGAAGCGCAGTTATTCTCGGGACAATTAATGCGAGAAAAAGAAAGAAAGAAAGAAAGAAAGAAAGAAAGAGAGAGAGAGAGAGAGAGAGAGAGAGGGAGAGAGAGAGAACAGAGTGACGACAGGACACGTGAGGACGACGGCACTATGAGCTACTACTACTACTACTACTACTACCACTGTATATTGGCAGCCAAAGTTCGCGCACCCTTGCACCACTATTGCCAGGGAGGTCTCCAGGCAGAGGCAAATTGATTGTCATTTCAATTTAAATTTATGCAGATCAAGTCAATCCATCTCGCGCACGGGGGATGCCGCCGCCGGTGAACCTGAGCTACTCCTCTGGCACTGGTCACCAGCAGTAGCACTGCGAACGCGAAATGACAAATGAGAGGGTGACGAACGATGGGATGACCTTTAGGGAGGCAGAAGCCGTGTTGGAATGGAGACATCGAACCGGCACAACACTCGTCACTTTCCTCGGCCGGGGGACCATATTAGAGCAGAGCAGGAGGACGGGAGAGAGGCACCGGTTTTTCTTTTTTTTACGAATTTACGCCAGACACAGTCACACAGGTTCTTACGCATGTGTTTTCCTTGACTTCTTGGAGCGACTCTTGAACTTGAAGCGCAAGACACTCTCTCCAAACTCGAATGCAGTTCTTGCTCGCTCGCTCGGTCGGTCGAAGGGGCCCTTGGCCTAGACCTGCCCTCTAGAGAGTGAGGGGAAGGACTGCACCAGCAGCGGCAGCAGCAGGAGCCGTAGCCGGAGCAGGAGCGATCGTAAAACGTCCAATTTTTATATTCCAACGCTGGTTAATGACTTTTCCGATTCGGTTTCGGAAAGAGGCAGCATCGGATAGATCATAGGGGGGGCGTAGAGAGGGGCAACGGTAACTGCTTCACGTTGGCTGGCTGGCTGGCACACCCTCCCGAGAGGACCGCGCTAGATGATAAACAATCGTAAATCGCTCCAAACCGAGCTCGACGACGACGACCGAGGAAGTTTGTTATTCTTGCGGCGACGCGTTGTGGCGCGCCGCTCGATCTAGATCTGCTCGAGTGCAGTGGCCACTGCGCTAGCTAGCTAGCTCTCGCTCTCTCTTTCTCTCTCTCGCTCTGTGCGCACTCGATTGTTCTCTTTATGGTTAGACTATTGAGAGGCAATATGCGGTGTCGGTGTCCGGGTCGGGTTCTGCTGTCAGCGTTCTCCATTTTGATGGAGATTCCCGGGCAATTTATGACCTGTTTATAGACCGCTACAGACCGCAAAGAAGGAGAAGGAGAGCAAGAGAGAGAGAGAGAGAGAAGAAGAAGAAGAACGAGCAAAAGGGCCACCGTACAACGACAAAGGCTCGTTGTCGTCGTCGTCGTCTTCGTTGTCGTCGTTGTCGTCTGTGGCGTCAACCTGGGGTGCATCGCGGTACATGTTCACAGGAATAGGCGCCGGCACTGGCGCGGGCCACATACAAAAAGTGTCTGTTTGTATGCAAACAACAAGCCTGTCCTTAAGTCACTTATTATAAACTCAATCTAATTTACTCAAAGAAACAACGCAATCCGAATGCGATTAGTCATCAGCAAGATCATAAGCTGCGTGAAAATGGCTCCACTTTTGTTTTTTTTTGTTTGTTTTGGCCCAGCAACAACCGGTGAAGGAGAGCGATAAGCGATCCCGGCAAGGACGAAAGCGAAAGCCAACCAGCTGGGGGAGGGTGGAAAATGGTGTCCAACAACAGCTCATGCTGCTTCTCATTCTCCTTTTGTGCCTTCGCCTTTAGCCCGGTAGCTCGCATATGCACACACACATGCGCGCGCGCTCGCACACACAGACACAAATTTTCTGGGCTGGGATATGCTGTCGAGTGTCGCGCCGCGAACATTTCATTCAACAGGATCTCGATTCGAGGGGGGGGGGGGCAGTGCAATATGAAAAAGAGGTACAAACACACACACGTACATGCACATGCACACATGCTGGATGCTTCTCCATTGTTTTGATTTCGAGTGGTTCCGGCAGCGGCTGTTGCAGCTGCAGGGGGCGCCCTATATAGTCTCTGCTTCTCTTTCTCTCTCGTGCTGCGTCGCATGCAAAAAATTCGCACACACACACACACGCACTTAGTGTCGCTAAAGCACGCGCCTGATTGGTGTGCTGCTTGGTTGGTTGCTGCTGCTCTGCCGGGCGCTAATCCACACCACGGAGCAACCATTTTGCGACTATTTTGCCCCCTTTTTTACAAAAAAAACCATTTTGCGAGACTATTGAGAAGCAGGAAGGTTTGAATTGCATATCGGAGAGAAAGAGAGAGAGAGAGAGACACACACACACAGAATGGTAGGGCGACGGCGAGACGAAAGAGGGGACGGCTCCCCCGTTAGAAATACCTTACCATTGCCCATGGGACGGCGACGCAAATCATTCGGAATCTCGCAGCTTAAAAAACCCCCCCCAAAAAAACATACAGCTTGTGGTTCTTGTTGTTGGATGTTTTAAAAGAGCTTTATTTTCTTTTTACAATAATGATTCTCGAGTTCTCAGTCAGTCAGTCTTTTTTACACAATAAATATACACAATTTGCAATTTGTTGTTGTTTACATTTGTTTGTTTGTTTGTTTGTTTGTTTGTTGCCGGAGATTCTGGTGTCTAGTGTTTTGTTTTTCGTGTGTGTGTGTGTATGTGTGTGTGTGTGTGTGTGTGCGTGTTCTTTTTTGTCTGCTGCTGCTGCTGCTGCTGTTTGCTTACACTTGCGCTAAATGCTTACGAAGCTAAGTGAGAATGAATGCGCGCGCGCACACACTGCCAAGGCGAGGGCGTAAACCCCCCGACAGAGAGACAGAAAGTGTGTGTGGGACGTAAGTGTGTGTGTGTGTGTGCTTTCACACACACGCACACACACACGCCTACACAGTTCTAAGCTTGCCTGAGGGGGGGAGGCGCATTCATTCTCGTCATCATCATCATCTTGCTATCATCATCATCCCTATCGTCTAATCGAGAAACGATCCAAACAATCACTCCTGGGATACGGGGAGGGGGGAGGGTGATGAGTGTGTTTGTGTTTCTATATGTACAAATTGGGACCGAGGGGAGGGGAGGGAGGGAAGTTCCACCACCGGATCTGTCACCGAGCATCGGTAAGGGGATTGGATTGGAGGCGTCGCGCCGACAGGGTGCTGGAACAGGGGGAGACGGAGCCGTGGAAGGGAAGGAAAAGGGAAGGGGGAGAGGGAAGGGGGAGGAAGGTATGCTTTTAATGCTAACGAGGTTTACGACTAGTGTTGCTTGCGTTGCCGTTTGCTGTCGTTGCCTTTTTTGTGTGTAGAGGTGTGGTCCTGCCGTGGCACGTAGTAACAGGGGGTGAAGGGGTGGCTTCTATTTACAGGGGAGGAGCCTGAAGAGCGGGGATGCAGGGCGATCAGACGTGCAGGATGCTCTTCGGTGGCAGATGCGTCACCGGCGTCAGTGGTGGCCGACGGCCCTCGATCAGGAGTTCGCGGTCGGTGTCGGGGGTGGTGGGCGGTTTCCGGCGCACCACCAGCACGACCGTGAGCGAGAGGAGCAGCAGCACGAGGAGCGCCACGAACGCGCCCAGCATGAGGATCTCCTTCGAGGTGCCGTACGAGGGGGCGACAACCGCCAGCACCTCGCCAGCCTCGACTTCTCCATCGTCCGCTTCCGGTGCCGCGCCGAACGGCCAGTGGCGCCGCCGCCAGGATTCGCTCGGTGGCTCGGGCTCGGTGGACGTCACTTCCGGCGTCGTCGTCGTCGTACCATGGAGACTCACGATGATCGCGTCGCTCGTGTCGACCAGCAGCGACGCGGACCGGATCAATGAATCTGTCACCTGTGTGTATGCGTGTGTGTGTGTGTGTGATATAGTGACATTAACGCTCGACTCTTCCTCGCTCTTCCTCTTCTTCAAACTTACCTTATTGCGGCAGGTGACGTGCACGTGGTACTTGGTGTTGGGCCAGAGCGACAGCTCGACCTTGAACGTCTCGGTAAGCAGATTACCGGTCAGCCCACCGCCCGAGATCTCCCACGACACCAGACACTGGTGATACTGCTGCTGCTGCTGCTGCTCGAACCTTGGATCTTCGGTTCCGTCGCGCGCGATCCTCGACAGACGCTCCACGTTATCGGACCCATTGGAGACCGTCGTCGTCGACGGTGCCGCTGCCGCTGCCACTGGCTGATGGCGGACCAGCTCGGCCGGTGTCGTCCACTCGATGTCGGCCGTCACCACCGACTCGTTGCGGATCATGCGGCCCAAGCTGAGGAGCAACCGGTGCGCTAGTGCGTTGTCGCGCCGTATCTGGTTGTTGCGGTTGCACACGTCCCAGCACTCTAGAAGGAAGGACCCTAGTTAGTTGCTAGTCTAGGATCGGGGACCCCCTGCCCACTCTCTCTCTCTCTATCCCTGTAACTCCCCCAAGAAAAACCCACCCCGCGATAAATACATTCTGTCAAGAAAGTACCGGGAATAGTCGATTTAAATCTGACTGGGCTGTCGGATCAAGTTGAATTTTTTTTTCTAGGTTGGTACAACTCTCCTTAACTATTGTGCAAAATTTGAGCGAAATCCGTCAATAACTATTGTACAAAATTTGAGCGAAATTGACGGATTTCGCTCAAATTTTGTACAATAGTTAAGGAGAGTTGTACCAACCTAGGAAAAAAAAATCAACTTTTCATTTTAAACTTTAAAACTAATAAAATATTATCAAACAACCACCGTATTAACCAGAATTAGTTCCCAGTGACTTTTTCCTTTTCCAAAATCTTAACTTGCCTCTTCACGGCATCTGTTTTGAGTCAATTTAAGGGGGGGCTTTGGTTATTTCGGGTTAAAACAAGGCTCATTTTTGACGATTTTTAGTGAAGAAACTATCCAACTTTATGTTTTCAAAATAATGTCATATCAAACTACAACTATTCAAGAATATTTGGTTCCATTTTGAGGAAGATTTGATATAAACTGCGTCCATGGCATCCAATCTAGAAAGGCAAGTCTGCCAAAATGTACTTTTTGCGGTGCCCATCGTAGTCACGTGACGGGTCATCATAGATATACAAATGAATATTCTTTTGATAGATAATAAGTTTATCCAGGTAGCCCCGTCGAGTTTTTGTTAAATTTCCTATTTTTAGATTTTTGGTAGATTTTTGAAGTTGAAAAAGTGAAGCTTTTTTTCGATATTGCCTCAAAAAACGACACTTTCCCAAATTAAAACAATTATTTAAAAAAAGTATCAACAATTTTCATAAAAACTCAACGGGGCTACCTGGCAAATAGTGTACAGATTATATGTTCAAAATTTCAAATCGATCGGTCCAGTAGTTTTTGTGCTACCATGGGCACCGACTTTGAAAACGTTGGTTTTTGGGAAAACGCGATTCAAAGTCGCGAAATGCTTTGGGCCTTGTATGAAGCTCTATTTTTCAAAAATCTATATCTTTGTCAGTTTTGCTTCGATTGATCTCAAAATTTTACACAATACTCTTGAAAGGATAAGAACTCATAAAAAAATATAAAAAATAAATGCGAATAAATAAAATAAAATACCGAAGCCCCCCCTTAAGGGGGGGCTTCGGTATTTTATTTTAATTCTTCGAATTTACTTTTTTTAATTTTTTATGACTGCTTATCCTTTCAAGAGTATTGTGTAAAGTTTTGGGATCAATCGAAGCAAAACTGACAAAGATATTGATTTTTGAAAAACAGAGTTTCATACATTGCTCAATGCTTCTCACAAACTTTGAATCGCGATTCCCAAAACCTGCGTTTTCAAAGTCGGTGCCCATCGTAGCATAAAAACTACTGGTCCGATCGATTTGAAATTTTCAACACATAATCTGTACACTATTTGCCAGGTAGCCCCGTCAAGTTTTTGTTAAAATTGTTGATACTTTTTTTTTGATAATTCTTTTAATTATATAAAACTCGTTTTTTGAGGCAACATCGAAAAAAGTAACACTTTTTCAACTTCAAAAATCTGCCAAAAATCGAAAAATAGGAAATTTCACAAAAACTCAACGGGGCTACCTGGATAAACTTATAATCTAACAAAAAAATACCCATTTGCATGTTTCAGATGACCCAGCACGTAGCTACGATGGGCACCGCAAAAAGTACATTTTTGCAAAATTGCCTTTCTAGATTGGATGCCATGAACGTAGTTTTGATCAAATCTTCCCCAAAATAGAACCAAATATTCTTGAAAAGTTGTAGTTTAATATGACATTCACTTGTAAAAATTAAGTTGAATGGTTTCTGCACTAAAAATCGTCAAAAATAAGGCTTTTTTGAACCCGAAATAACCAAAGCCCCCCCTTAAGCCATAAAGCAAAAATCGCCGCTCACTACTGACATCGACTTAGTTAAAAAATTGCTGTAAACAAACGGGTTGACGGATTTCGCTCAAATTTTGCACAATAATTAAGGAGAGTTGTACCAACCTAGGAAAAAAAATTTAATTTAATCCGACAGCCCGGTCAGATTTAAATCGACTATTCCCGGTACTTTCTTGACAGAATGTACGTCACGCGCGGTATAGGTCGCGCCGGTATGTTCATAGATTACTTCATCCCCCATTCCCCGTCACGCCCTTCCCTCCTTTCTAGTGTGCCGACAGATAACGAAACAGGTGATGCGCGTAGAAAGAAAAAAAAATAGAAAAAAAAGGGAACTGCTGCTGCTGTAGAGCCCCTTGTAGAGCAGCATCCCCCTTCTGGTCCCGAAATTTACCTACGGGAGCAGATCGGGAGCATTCCGCAGCGGGAGAAGGCTCGCGAGCTGAGAAGGCGCCTACATCAAAAAAGAAAAACCCAAAAAACATCAGACCTTGCGCCACCGTCGCCACCGTCGCCTCGTTATCTGATGGCCCTTATTTCACCGCGCATCCGACGACACACACACACACGCTGCTGGTGCTGCTGCTCCTCACTGTTGCTACTTGCTAGGAATGCGTACCCGGACAGGTACCGGCGGGTTTGGAATGTTTATTTGAAGAGAGTGAACTCAAAACGGAAATCCCGAAAACCTTTTTCTCTTGCTTTGCTTCAGCTCGGTGGCCAGCTCGGTGGCCAGGGATGGCAGCGGTGCGCATGGTTTTGGAGATAAGAGAAAACGAAGAAAACGAGTGGTGGCGAGGCGAGCCTGGGCTGAAGGCGTCGGCGTCGGCGTCGGCGGTGCGCTTTGTGGCTTTGTGCACTTTCACGATAAGCCTTCCCAAAAAAAACACGAGGGAGGGGGGGGGGGTTGCTTTTTGGGGTGGGGGATGAAAGGTGGACCCTGGCTCTGAAAACCTCCCTGGGGCACGAACGGGTGGGGGAGGGGGATGATGTCAAAAGGCATCGAGATATCACTTACCATTGAGCAGTCGCGCTGCTGCGTACAGAGGATGTCCTTGATGGAGCGCTGCACATGGAGAGAGAGAGACAGAGAGAGAGAAATAAAGAAAGGCTCTAGATTAGTTAGGGGTTGCAGAGGGGGGGTTGAGCATTTGGCAGGGGTTGCGTCTTGTGGTCAACAACCGACGACGACAGGCTTGTGAGGCTTTTCTCGTGTCTCGTGGCCAGCGACCAGCGACCAGCGTCTTCGCGAACGACAGATGAAGAGAGAGACGCGCAGAGAGAGAGAGAGAGAGCGTGAACGACTCTGTTTCTGTGTTAAGGGTGGCTAGTATCAACCAAGTTACTGTTGCTGCTGCTGCTACTGCTGCTGCTTCTGCCCGAAGGAATGTGATCTCGAGCTGTCAGACGACGGTCCAGTTGGACGGAGTCATCGACTTGAACCCCCGCAAACCCCGGACTCAACGTTCGATTAGAGGGAGGATTGCTATAGAACTCCGTGTACAAACGTGTGTGTGTTTGTTGTTTGAGTTTTTTTTGAGGGGATTTAAGAGTGTCTGTGTGAAAAATCATTCTATATAGTTTGGCGTTGGCCGGTCGCGGAGGAAACAATCTGTTCGCGAGTGTCTTCACGAAGAAGAAGAAGTCCGGGGCCAAGGGATGACGATGACGAGGCAAAGGAATGCGCAGCCGACCCTTTGCAAAAACGTTGGCCGAGAAAGGGATGTAGCTTTCTGCTCAACCTGCCCAACACCACCACCAGCAGTAGCAGCAACATAATTTTCCCATTTTCCTCCGAAGCATTTTCCCTTCAGTTTCGGGGCTCCCCAACGCCCTTCGGGGAATTCGGAGTTGGTTCGGGGCCCGGGATGTGTGTGTGTGTGTGCGCTAGCAGCAGCAGCAGCAGCAGCACATTCGAAACGAAACACATTGGTGGTAACGGTTGGAGCACGAGGGAGGGAGGGGTGGGTGAGTGGGTGGGTGAATCCTTCTTCTGCTCGGATGTCTCGGATCCCTTTTCGCCCTTCGCACCGTCGCCGAGGACCGATGGGAGTCACGAACCGCACAGGAAGGTTCATTTACCTTTCATCCTCTTGGGGTTGAGGGAGGGAGTGAGTTTAGGGGATGGGATTCGAGGGGATGGAAACAACGAGATATGTACAATTTGGGACTCCTCCCTTTCGTCCCGCTTTGGGATCAGGATCAGGGATGCCTCCCTGGACTCCTCTTTTCTCTCTCGCGTGCTCTCTTTCTCTCTCTCTCTCTCTTGGGCGCGCGCAACAGGAATCACGGTCCTGATCCAGGCGCTGATGTTTAGCGACAAATTGGAACCGGTTGGTTGGTGTGGCGTAGCGTAGTCATTGTTGCAAACTTGAGCCAAGCACAGCCAGTGTTCGCATTGGCATCCGGCGAGGTGTCAAAGAGAAGGCCGATAGCTCTCTTACCCCTCCTAGTCCTAGACTGATTGAACATACATTGACCGCAGAAAACATTCCAGAAAGAGAGAGCTTCTGTTACCCTTTTCTTACGGTTCTTCCAATCATTGATGCCTGATTACTGACTACTGATGACTACTTGATGCCTAATAATCGGATAATAATAAGCAAAAATCATTTGCTACGTTCACCAAACCCTTTAGATGATTAAAATTTGCTACAACAGTTGAGTTCGACTTTCAAACCCCAAACCAAACTCCTGTCAGTTCTGCTTAGTTTCGCCAGTTTTTTTTTTTGGCCTCAAATCTTGCCACCAGACTCCTTATCCCAGGACCAGAATCCCTTGTCCACCCTTTTGTAATTACCTTTTGCAGGCATCCCTCGCGGCACCGGCTCGTAGGGGTGTTGGTCGTAGTAGTACTACTGGTAGTAGTAGTAGTAGTCGTTGCAGTTCCATCCCGACTGTCGGTTGATGGTGGCCGGATCCGATCGACGACGAACCGGGCGTGGAAGCGACGGCCAGCAGGTAGCAGCCCTTCCACATCGGTACCGGCCAGTGACGTGCGGCCACCGGTCACCAGGCAGCAGAGGAGCACCGCCAGCACCAGCCCTGCGGTGGCCAACTCCCGCCGTCCCGAGTAGCCGCGAGCCGAGCTGCTCATGATCCGCATGGTTGGTGGTTGGTGGTGGTGGTGGTGGTGGTGGTGGATTGGTGGATGAACCGGTCCGCGACTGGCCCGGGTTGCTTGGTTGCAGCAAGGCCGTCCCCGGAAGGCCCCGACCTTCCGACCGGAAGCCACACAATCCCGAGACACACACACACACAGAGACACAGAGAGACACTGACACTGACACGAGACACGACACTCCCGGGGGAAAACACTGGTTTTTGTTGGGTGCTGCGAGGCACACTGCACTGCTCTCGCTCCCTCTCTCTTTCTCTCTCTCTCTCTCTCTCTCTCTCTCTCTCTTCCTCTCTCTCTCTCTGTTTCGCTGTCTCTGTAGTGACGTCGCGGGTCCGGGAGCCGTCGGCACAATGTTCACTGTTCACACCAAAAACAACAACAGCAACAGCAACAACAACAACGCAACAACCAAAAACAACACAACACACCCAACTAGCACTTGGGCTCGTCGCTAGCTAGCTAGCTCGCCCTCCGCCTCATCACCCACTAGCTTCACTGCAGGGAAATATATCCGCGCGAGAACGGCGACATCCGCGGCGACGGTGTTGATTGCAGTCGTTGGTTGCTGGCTGGCTGGCTGGCTGGCAGGCTGGGCAGGAACACGTCCCTGCTGCTGCTGCTGCTGCTGCTGCTGCTGCTGGAAACACTCGCGAACAGTTGCGGCAGTTGACGTTTCTAACTCGCGAACAGCAGCCCGTCGCTGTGCCTGTGTGTGCGCGCGTGTGTGTGTGTTGGGCGATGCGGAGATGCGGTGCAGTAGGTATGGTAGTCCGTCCGTCCGTCGCCTACGGCGGTTCGATCGAGAATGCGAAGAAGAAGCGCTGTTCGAGATGAGATCTGCTGCTGCTGCTGCTGCTGCTGCTGCTGCTGCTGCTGAGATCTGCTCTGCTCCCAGCTCCTGGGGCTCGCAGCAGACCCAGCAGTCATGCCAGCCAGCAAACAGACACGCAGCCGCAACGTGCACGCAGCATGCACGTCTCCGTCTCGTTGAGTTCTCGGAGTCCCTCGCTCTCTCGTTCTCTCTCGCGAATCTCTCGAAAGGTTTTGGATTTGAAGCTCTCTTCTGCCTCTCTGGCTCAGTTCGTTTTAGTCTCTCTCATTATTTCACTCTCTCGCTCTCGTTTTCTCTCTCTCTCTCTCTCTCTCTCTCCCTCTCTCTCTCTCTCTCTCTCTCTCTCTCTCTCTCTCTTGCAAATCTTATTCTTAGCATAGACAGCGAGAGGTCGTTCGTCCGTCCGTTCGTTAGCCCTGCTTCATATATTCTGCCCCGAATAGATTGTGTCCTTCTGCGGCTGACAATTGACTGGCGCTGGTGAGCGTCACCGAGAGAGCGTCAACCACCGCAACCCCTGACACCTCCACCCCTCCTCCCAAAAAGTGAATCTCAACCTCCAACCTCAAATCTAAACCAAAAATGGGAATAGAAAAAGCGATTATTGTGAGCGGAACGACGGAAACGAAAAGGGTGCTGGTGTCAAGGCAAAAAGAGCAACAAAATGGGGGGCGCAGTATAGCCGAGCCGAACATGCAGTCAAGTATCGAACATCGAGCAGCAGGTCAACAGCTGTGGCAACGGTCGAGCCGCGCGCTTAAGGGTAGGGCGCGGTTGGTTGGAAAAAAAAGGGATGAGGGAGGAGGATGGAAGCGCGTGGTGCATGCGTGGTGAGTGTGTGTGTGTGTGTGGCTCTCTTATGGGCGTCGGCACTCCGCTCTCTTACTCTCTCTCTCTCTCGCACTCTCTCTTGCACTCTCTCTCCCCGGTAACTCAAGACACTCATCACTCGCTCCCGGCATATTATGGCATGCTACGGGGGATGAGTTTTTGCTATAAAACTTGCTTCGGTCGCGAGGAGAGCGAGAAGTGCTTAGGATACTCCCGTGGCAGCATAGATCTCCCCAAACTCCCTGGCTCCCTTTTCACCACCTCTCTCTCCCTGCGTTTGAGCTGCAGACGAGCAGTACAAGGCCTTCGATTGTACCGAGGCTTGCGCATGTTCTAGCGTGCAGCGTGTGCAGTCCTACAGCATTCTCTCTCTATTTTTTTCTCTCTCTCTCTCTCTCTCTTGGAGTTCCCTAATAAATATAAACAGACGACAATGGAGAGAGTTAAAGAGAAAAAAAGAAAGAGAGAGAGAGAAAACCGAAATGACCGAAAGGCGAAGACCGGGTTCGTCGCTATAGTTCCTGCGTGCGTTGAAGTCTTTCGTGCTGCTGCTGCCGGTGTCGGTGGCAGAAAAGCATCGCCAAAACGTCGTGTGCGCTTGGTGTGCATGCGTGGGTGTACCCCCTCCCCCCACGGGGCCTCGGTCAGCTCCGGAAGAGGTTTGCGTGCGCGTGTGT
Organism: Anopheles darlingi; assembly: GCF_943734745.1. NCBI lineage: Eukaryota > Metazoa > Arthropoda > Insecta > Diptera > Culicidae > Anopheles > Anopheles darlingi. Next base: position 1,529,668 of record NC_064873.1, read on the forward strand.
GTGTGTGTGCGTGTGTGTGTCTGGCCGTGTATGCGCTAGTTATGCTCGCGCATGCGCGCAAATCGCCAAAAGGTGACGTGTAGAGCAGCGGCGGAAGGCGTCAGACCACCCACCCGCACAGGATGGCCTTCTCATCTCATCCTAACACTCCCCCCGCATCACCACCCCTCCCCCCATCCCCCATTATCCTGCTGATTTCTGCGAAGAAGCCTCTCAGGGATGGCAATCGTTACAATCGGACCTCGTGACCCTCTCCTGGCTCCTTCGCCTGCATCCTCTTCCACCCCTCCTCCCTTCTTCCACGGTATCAAAACCCCCCTACCCCACCTCCCCTGTGTAAAGGGCACAAACACTGAAAAGTGAAGTGCGCACTAGAGCGGCGGCGGAAAGCGGAAGCAAGAGGACCAATGATTGGTCCCCCCCCCCCCCTCCTTTCCTCACCGCGCGCGGATTAACGCGGAAAGAAATTTCGTTTCGGAACGTTTTAAAGACCCCCGCGACTGACGGTGCCCGCACCCCCCCCCCCCCCCCCCCCTGATGAACCCCGCCAGGTTGACGTTCTGTGCATCAAAAATTCGCGCACCCATCCCGCTCTTCCTCTCTTTTTCTCGCTCTTTTTCTCGCTTCCAAGGAAAGGGGATTGTCTTTTTATTGCTGCGCACAAACATATTCATCATGATCCGGAAGAGTGGGATGGGATAGGAGGGTGGGGGATTTATCTTTATTTCTTATTTATCGAGCAATAAAATGCTTTCGCAACGGAACGCCGGAGAAAACCGAACAGCGAACGAACGAACGAACGAAGAAATAAACAAAAACCAAAAAAAAACCAATAAGGAGAAGAAAAGCAGCCAAATCAAAGAAGAAACAAGGAAACCTCAAACCTGCCTACCCCTTTCTCTCTCTCTTTTTCTCTCTCTTTCCTTTTCCTACTGTCCTGCTCATCTCTCAAGTTTTTTTTTGTTGTTGTATCGGTTAGCTTTTGATGCTCGCTTTTGTTTCTCGCTTTTCCTCTTTCTCTCTCTTTCTCTCTCTCTTTCATTCATTTGTTGTTTGTTTTTGGCTTTCCTTTCAATTCCCCCTCCCTCCCCCCTGCCCCTCTGGCTCCCTGTACGCTCTCGATATTTTCCTCTTTATTTTTAATCCTTCTTCCTCCTCCTCCTCCTCCTTCTTCGCGCTATACTTTCTTGTCCGCTCGTGATAAAATGATTCTGTTCTCTTCACCTCGCCCCATTCTGCCCCATACCCCCGCACCGCGCCCAGCCCCCTCGCTGACTACACGCGTACACTTCGAACTTCGGCGGCTTATGGTGGCCTCTTGAGGGGGAGGTGGAAAGGGGAAAAGGGAAAAAGGGGATTGCGTCGCGCGGTGTCCCACGCTTTAAAAGCTCAACCACACACACACAGACACACACACTCCACCCTCTTTCAGTTCAGAGCTCCTCCCTACTGTGCGCGTGTGTGTGTGTCTGTGTGCGCGCATGTATGTGTGTTTTTCGTTGTTTTTTCTCCCGTGTTGGGTTCCTTGTGGCTTCTTCTTCATCATTATCTTCTGCTCTCTTCTTCTTCTTCTGCTTCTTCTTCTGCTCTCTTCTTTGTCTTCTTCATTTTTCTGGTCGTTTATCTTTATCCGCGGCTCGCGTTTCGCGTTTGTTTCTCGACCGATTTCTCGATCACACACACACGCAGGGAGCAAATGGTATTTGATAGCTGGCTAGCTCAATTCAATTCCTCCCCACAGTATACCAGCTACCCAGCTACCCCCTGACGCACCTGACTCGATGTGTGTAGGGAAGAGGGTGGGTGTGTGTGTGTGTGGATGGTGGTGGCGTCGCGCATGATTACCTATCTCGCATCGCGGATCGTCGCGACGATACCGCGATCACGACACGATGCTGTGCCTGTGTGTGCGACAGCATTCCCCCCTCCCGCCCCCTCCCAGCGCTGCACTACAATGTTGCGGGGCTGCTCAATTAAGCGCGCACGACATCCACCGGCCGGACGATAAATGCCGACATAAATGGCCGAACATGTTTGGAACATGTTAATTTCCGGAGCAAACCAGAGCAATCACGACGACCATGGGGGAGGGGGTGTTGTTTGCTGGGAGGGATCCATTCCCCCCCCCCCCCCCCACCCTGCTGCCAGTTGCAGTTGCATTACACACGACACGCACCACGAGTCCGATCGGAAAGGAGCACAAACACCAACACTACCACAAAGGGATGCAATTCATCCCCTTGCTCACCTCCCTCCCCCACCGCTACGCTCTTATCGTGCAGCTCTTGCAGCTCTACGGCCATACATCGAGGACCTCCGTGTGCGCTCCACACACACACACACACACAAAGGGGTTTGCAGCAAAAATGGAAATAAAAACAAAACCAACAACACTTTTGCCAGCAACAACCGCAGCCGGGAAGTCTGTTTGTTTGTTAAAAGTTTTGTGGTCCCGCGAAAAAAATGGGAGTGCGGGAAAACTGAAATCCTGAAATTCGGCAACCGATTGCCACCAGTGCTTCCCCTTCTTTTGACGAACGAAATTAGCTTGAGACAGCCACGGCTTCCCCCCTCCCCCTTCCCATAGACGACACATAATATCGACACTTTTTGGATTGGCGACGGTGGCAGCTTTCTAAATTATGGTTTGATGAGAAAGGAAGGGAGGGAGAGGAGAGGGGTGGCAACTGATTAATATTCCATTAGCGCCCCCCCGATCGGGCACAAATCATCCCAGTCATCGCGGACCTCTCCGTCGGTCCGACCCCTATTTTGGACCCCAGGTTCGATTGGATCGGCTCTTCATCATCATCATCATCGACCAGCGTCATCCAGCGACCGATGGCGGAATCGCGATACGGCATGCCCCCAAAATAGGCAACACGCGGGCGCGGGCGCCCCCTCCCCTTTGGGAGCCGTTTTTATTTTTCAAATTGTTAATAGATATTCGTCTAAAAAAAAGCAGAAGAAGGAAAACGGAGAATGATAAGACAACAAGGAATAGAGAAAAAGAAGAACGAGAAGAAGAAGAAGAAGAAAAAGAAGAAGAAGAAAAAAGAGAAAAATGAATCCGGAATAAGAAGAATGAGAATGAGAAAACGGAGAAGGAGATGAAGCCAGGACATCAACATCCACCAGCAGCCGATCCTCCACCATTTTGCAAGGAACTAATTACCAGCCAATACGCACACGCGAACATCACACACACACACACACACATGCACGGGCGGACGCACTGGGCACTGGGTAATCATCATCAACTGCAGCAATGCCGGTGGTCTGGGACTTCGGGGGGGGCCCCGACCTGCAATCAACATCGCAACCATCTGCTGCGCAACCCGTGCTGCTGCTGCTGCTGTTGCTCCCCAGTAGGAGCAGTGCAGTGAGTCGCCCAGAGTGAGGCCCATCGGCCGGAGCCACCCTTCAAGGTGGTCTAGTTTTAATTGATTGTTTGTCATTGCGATCACGGTCACGGTCATCATCATCATCATCACACACCGAGATTCGGGTGCTTTTTCGCGGGGTTGAAGGGGGAATTGCGAGGGGGGGATGGAAACCCCCGGGCACGATAACGGACCCGGCGGGATGAATGCGTTCTCCGTTTTGACCGACACTTTCGCATATTTCGCGTCGCGTAAAAGGGGGGGGGGGGTGCAGAAGGAAGGAGGGAGGGGGTGTTGTTTCTCTCTCTCTTTCTCTCGTGATCGGCGGGATCTGGCGAGAGAGCGCACCTTCAAGGCCACCAGCGTCGTAGAGTGCAATGGAGCAACAGGAGCATCCGCAACGCTGTGTGGGGTTCTGTGTGTGTGTGTGTGTGTTGTGTTGATGTCTGAACCAAACCTGAGCGCAGATGCACTGGGCACGGTGCAATCCTTTTTCTGCTTTCTCCCTCTCTCTCTCTTTCTTTCTCTCTTTCTTTCTTTCTCTCTCTTTCACATGCAATATGTAAGCTGCCAAAAGCGACCGCAGGGGAAGGGTAACGATTATCCCATCTTTCGAAGAGAGAGAGAGAGAGAGAGAGAGAGAGAGAGAGAGAGAGAGAGAGAGAGAGAGAGAGAGACTGGTGGTAGTAGAAGGATGGAATGCGTGAGGATGAGAATTGTTTCCGCGTTCGGCTGGCCTCAGCTTTGATCCTTCCTTGTCTTGTCCCGGAACCGGCTCGAACTATCGAGACCTCCAGCTGCGCCTCTCTGTATGTGTGTGTGTGGGTATGTACGTGTCTGTGCATGGGCGTGAGCGCGTACGTTACGTGTGTTACGAGTGGCTTTTATTAATTGCGCGTAAAACAAAGTGAAAAAAATCGAAGAGCAAGACAGCGATACAGAGAGCGAGAGAGAGAGAGAGAGAGAGAGCGCCAGGGGGGGGAGCCCCGTTCAAGGAATCTTATCCTTACCTTACCCTTACCCCTCCCGAATTGCCGTCACTTGCACCGAGACGAGAAGGAGAACGAAAAACACGATGCCGCTGGTGGTCAGAGGGGGGAGGGGGAAGGTTCGGTCCCGGGAGAACCCGAAATGCACGGATTCCGCGCGCGCCCGAAACGCGACGTCGACGTCTTAACCTCACAGCAACAGCAAAACCAATACCAACGGAGCGGAACTTCGAATCTTAACGAGATAATTACTCACTTGTCCCCCCCCCGTGTGTCCGTTTCTGGGGGCAGGGAGGGAGGTGTGAGGGGGAAACGAGAAACCAAAAAGGCGACAGCCGCTCCGAAACAGCGTCCCCCCTGGTACAGTTCCCCTCTCCCCCCAATGTATATGCAAATATCGTAATCCCCGGGCAGCCCCGGGGTAAGGAGGAGGATCCTTCGACTTTTGGCCTCCTCGAGAAGCTGGCTGGCTGGAGTGGCTGGAGTGGCGACCACGACCCCCCCGAGGGCTCGACGGCTTAATTGATACTCATTTGGGCGCATAATTCATCTTATTACACACGCCATCACGGTCCCGGTGGTGTTTCGTGCACGATGCTGTAGGTCCGAGCTTGTAGGTGGCCTCGGCTGACCTCACACAGTCCCTCTCTCTGTGTGTATGTGTGTCTCTTGCATCACACATCCCATGCACATCGACATGATCCATGCATCCGACGATGGTGCTACTACACTGGATGATGATGATGATGATGATGAAACGGGGGACTAGAAGTTCTCTCGCGTCATCCGCTCGCAGGATTATCTCCAGAAGGGTCGTCGAACGTCGTTTCGGTAAGGACCTAGGCTGCTTCCTTCGTCCCACTATTCGACAGTAGGTTCGTTAAGTAGGTCAGACACAACACGTGGTTCTTGAACACTTGCCAGTGATCCGCTCCGGGGACGGTTAAAGCCGGATATGACAGGCCAGGGCCAGGGCGACAATCTCAGGCCAAACCATGAGAGCCAGCCAGAGAACTGGGGCCCGAGTGTGTCGGCCACTGTGACTTCCTCTTCTTCTACTCTTCTTCATAATAATATGTTTTTTTGTTTGTATTCTTCCTCTTCCCTCGACTGCTCCTCCTCCTCGGAACCACCGTGCCTAAACCACCGTGACCTCCTAAGGTTCTGAAGGGAAGGGAGGCGGTACGCCGGCATCGGGAAGCAGCACAAATTGATTTTTAATGTAGCGCTGTCATCCGATCGGATCGGAGTGGATCGGAGTGGATCGGGGATTGAAGAAAGAGGTGGATGGGGATCATCGTCATCACATTAAGGCCACTGCAGGCCTCCATTACGGGAGACCAGCTCGAGACGCGATCGAAGCTAAGACAAAGGCACACAGCGATGGCGATGACGATGATGATGATGATGAGTTGTTTCATAAAGCATCTTCTCTGGACCCCGCCAAAAGGAAGGAGGAGGAGGAGGAAGGGGAGGGGTGTCACAGGCCAAGAGGAGTCGTTTTGGAGCCGGTGAGCCGCGCTTGGAGTGACGAAAATATTTATCAAACGTCAATCCATACTACAGCAGCAGCAGCCAGGTAGCGATACTGGCAGAATAGTGGGGGCGCGTGTGACGCGTGACACAACCCGTACCCCACCCCGGCCAACCCCTGGGCTACTCCTTGGGTTCCACAGCCCGCGTGACCCGCGAGCCTAGCGCTAGCTAATGATTGGCTTCGCGCGAAGCTTCGACGCGGTTTGGTACCTACACCTTCAATTAGAACCTCACTAATTGCTAGCACTGTGACTGTGTGACTGTGTGTATGTGTGTGTGTGCCTCAAGCACGCGTAGAGGTGTGAAACCGGTGTGGCAGTCAAAGCCCCCGGAGAGTAGCAGAGTAGGTTAGGTTAAGGGGCAACACTATAATTTCCCGATCTGCCATCTGCCTAGATCTGGTGCGCCCCTCACAGTAGGTGTGTGTGTGTGTGTGTGTGTCTCGCGCGCTCGCACGATCAAACGGGATTAGATGATAGGGGTGTGTGTATGTATGTGTGTGTGTGTGTGTGTCTGTGTGCAAACGTAGGAGGAGGTCTGGAAGCAGTAGCAGAAAAGCGATGGAAGCAGCATAATGGAATGAAGATGAAGATCAGAGCCTGAAACGGGGAAGAAGGGGTGGGGAAAAGGGAAGTGCTCACCTGTGCTGCTAAAACGGTGGCACCAGCATACAACCTCCGTGGATACAACTCCGGGCCCGGACAACAACAACGCGGACGCGCCACTTAGCGCCAGAGCGCTATAATACATTTTAATTAGCACCATCACTACTACCACCACCACCACCACTGCTACCTGCTCCAAATTATAGAGCATGGACAGACCCATGGGTGGGCACTGCCCACCGGACGAACGGGGAAAAGGCGGAAGGGGTTCAATGGTTCGCAGCACCTCCGACATCTCCGATAAGCTTTCATTAGGAGGTCCATGGCGTGGCGTGGCGTGGCGTGAAATCACGGTCCCGCCACACACACACGCACACATACAGCGTCCTGTCTCTCGTCTCATTCCTCTCTGCTCCTGCTGCCGTACCTCGTACCTATTGCACGGTACCTTGCATCAACACGCGATCCCGGGAACCCGGGACCAACTGATAGCAGGATGTGAAGCGCGTGGGAAATTGCGGCAAATGGAGGATCCATCCGGCGGGGGGGGGGGGGGGGGGCATGACCAGCTCCTAGCTATTGTTGGGACGCTTGGGACGGAACTTTTGATTGCTACCAGGGCCCCCAAAACGGCTCCGGCTCCGGCGGTTCTGCAGCGCAAAAGCAGCGTTCCGCGGCGGGTTTGTTTAAAACTTTTACGACGATATACTGTTTTGTTAATCGCTTTTTTTTTATCAACGATAACTTTTGAATCCTTCGCCTTTGCCTCTTTATGCCTTCAACAAGAGTTTTGTTTGTCGTTTCATTTCTCCTTTCAGGCATGCAGTACCATGTTGCTATACTTATGCTTTTCCATTCAAATTCAACATTCTAACGATTAAATTGTGGCTTAATAAATGGAGTGTTTCTGCGACCAGTAAAAGGGAGGCCGCGGAAGAGAGAGAGAGTGAGAGACAGACAGAGAGAGAAGAGGAAAATTGGAGACGATATCGAGATGAGAGCGATGACAAACCTTAAAAAAAACATCTTTCCAGGATAAACTTGCTTTCGGATTATACAATCATCCTTTTTTTATTATTCACAATTAAAGACTTTTATAACGTGCCGACAAAGTTCATGCGAGTTGCATCGAAGATGCAGTGGGATCAGTAAATTTCAGATCAGTTTTCTAACACCTGCTATCGGACCCTTCGTTCGGACCATTAATTTGTTGGTTTTGCCGAAGTTATCATTCATTATGGGCACATTTCGTAGTATCGGTTAACCGTGTTAAAGATGCTGAATCATCAAAGTATGTTTCAATTGTCTGTTCTCTCGCCTATAAGCAGTGCCCTCGGTAGTGTCCACCAGCGGCGGTACAGCGCCCATAGTGTGGCGGCGATAATGGGATCAGGCGCAGCAGCAGCGTGATTCCAATCACGGAGAGACAGATAGCAAGAGAGGGAGAGAGAGAGAATTCGGTGGCGTGTACGTGGGCACCGTCTGTTATTGACCGTGACACAATCCGTCGCGTCGCGTCGCGTGCGTGCGTGCGTGCGTACCTAGAGGGAGAGCGAGAGACGCCGCCGCAAAAACCGCCTGGGGCACTGGTCGTCTGCTCCTAATTCCGGTTCCGGTTAATCCAGGGAAGCAGCAGGATGGCGGGCAGCATCAGCAGCAGCAGCAGCAGCACTAGCAAGTGTTCCTACACAGTCGGGCTGGTGTGCCTGAGCGCGGTCGGGTTCCTGTTATCGCTGTACACGTCATACGTGGAGCTGCGAGCCGAGCAGGACCGCAGCTACCGGGCGATGTGCGACATCAGCGAGCGGATCAGCTGTACCAAGGTGTTCACCTCCAGGTAGGCGACGCGCGGGGCCATATGGTGGAATATCTACCCTTCCCTAGGTGACCTTCGTCCCGCCGGATCGATTGCTTAATCTCTCACGTAAACCTTCTCTCTTTCTTTCTTTCTTTCTCTCTCTGTTGCAGCTATGGTCGCGGTTTTGGGATCATGGGCAAGGTGTTTGGTCCGGCGTCGCCACTGAACGTACCGAACGGGTTCTATGGCATCTTTTTCTACTTCGTGGTGGCCGGGCTGAGCTTCAGCGATAATGTGCGTGTTGCCCGGCTGAACAGTTACCTGATCCTGGCGGCGAACGGGCTGTCGCTGTACCTCGCCTACCTGCTGTACTTTGTGCTCGAGGACCTGTGCCTGGTGTGTGTCAGCACGTACGCCATCAACCTGATCAGCCTGATACTGGCGCTGCAGAAGATCCAGCTTCTCGTGCGCGAGGAGCAGGTGATGCGGGCGATGGCGCGCACCAGCGGCAAGCGCGACTAGAGCGCCGAAGCGCTGCTATAGGTTCCTAGTTCCTAGTTCCAGTTCCGGCTCGTTCCGCCACATTTGGTTTTTTGCCGTTGTTTGCCCACCCGTTGTTCGTTCTCCGTTGTTGATGCCAAATTAAAGCAAACGCGATTGATTCGCGTTTTTCATGCAAATCGAAATCGTTCGTTGCCTTATTGTAATAAAGCCCAAAATAAAAGGGGGAAAAACACCACTGTGTAAAAGGTGTTTGTCTCTACCTAATGCCGTATAAGTATCGTTCTTGGTAGACTCTCGATAATGGAGCATAATTTCGCGGCATAAATTTGAAATTTCCACTTCTCACATGTTTTCGTTATGTTGTCTCATGTTTTGACAGTTCTGTCTCATTCCTGCCCATGCAGAAAACAACAAACTTGCCTCTCACTCACACAAACGTGTTGCCTTCTCACTCTACCTCGCATTGCCCGTCGATCTACACGTCACCACCAGCAGCAGCCGCCGACAACGACGACCACGACGACAACGACGAGGACGAGGACGATCCGTGTCGAGGCCGCCCGTGGAAAAGGCGCCGTAGCCGTAGTCCGGTGTTTGTGAACAGGCCGCATTTTCCCGTTTTCCCCCGTTCCCTCGCCCCATCAGCTGCTCCACCGCAACGAGCGAGACGATGGCGATACTGCTCAAGCGCCCAATCGGGTCGCTGGTCAGTGGGCTGAGCAGTGCGACGGGTGGTGGTGGCCGTACACCCTTGCTCGGTTCCGCGGTAGAAACAACAGCCAACGGTGGGCCAACCACAGGGACCATCACGAATCCGGGCGGTGGCGGCACAGGCCACAGCAGCAGCAGCAACACCACCACCCGCCAGACGCTCACGGTCGTGTTCCTGTGCGTGGTGTGGTACGTGGTGTCCAGCAGCAACAATGTGATCGGCAAGATGATCCTGAACGTGTTCCCGTACCCGATGACGGTCACGATGATCCAGCTGACCAGCATTACCGTGTACAGTGGACCGTTCTTCAATTTGTGGGGCGTCCGCAAGTACGTCGACATCTCGTGGCGCTACTACATGAAGTTCATCGTGCCGCTCGCCCTCGGCAAGTTCCTCGCCTCCGTCACCTCGCACATCTCGATCTGGAAGGTGCCCGTATCCTACGCTCACACCGGTAAGCCATCCCCACAATCCTCATCCGTATGCCATCAGCCAGCAGCAAGCGCCGCGAAAAGCGAAACGAGAAACCGCAACACGCGCAACCCCGTGATGATGAAACAGCGTGAAAGTGAAAGTGTTACATCCCTCGGCAGCTGCTACAACTGCTGCTGCTGCTGCTGCCGTGGCATGCTCGCTCTCGCCACGGTGAACTTTACGCATTAACAACAGCAGCTGACTGTTACCGAGCGAGGCATGTCGAACGCTACAATCAACCGATAGCTCGATCAACGGGCGGTCAACAAACAACCGAAACGATTCAGCACGCAACAGTGCGACACGTTGCCATACATCTGTCACAGCTGTACCGATACTCAAAATTAACCTACACCCTCCACTTCTCTCTCTCTCTCTCCTTCGCGCACTCTCTTTCTCTCTCTTTGTAGTCAAGGCGACAATGCCACTGTTTACGGTGATCCTGTCGCGGTTGATCATGCGGGAACGGCAGACGAAGGCCGTCTACCTGTCGCTGGTACCGATCATCGTCGGTGTCGGGATCGCCACGCTGACCGAGCTGTCCTTCGATGTGATCGGGCTGCTGAGTGCGCTCGTTGCCACGATGGGCTTCTCGCTGCAGAACATCTTCTCCAAGAAGGTGCTGAAGGAGACGGGCGTGCACCACCTGCGGCTGCTGCACATTCTTGGCCGGCTCGCCCTGTTCATGTTCCTGCCGATCTGGTGCTACGTCGATCTGTGGAACGTGATGAAGCACCCGGCGATCGTACGTAACGCTGATAGCGCACAGCCCCCACCCTCCTTCGATCTTCGCCTCCACTCATCTGACCTCTCTGCTCTGAATCGCTTTGCAGACAACCGGAGACTACCGCGTGATTGCTCTGCTGTTCACGGACGGCGTGCTCAACTGGTTGCAGAACATCCTGGCATTCAGCGTACTGTCGCTGGTGACACCGCTCACGTATGCGGTGGCGAGCGCGAGCAAGCGTATCTTCGTGATCGCCATCTCGCTGTTTGTGCTCGGCAATCCAGTCACCTGGCTGAATGTGTTCGGCATGATGGTGGCAGTGCTGGGTGTGCTGTGCTACAATCGGGCCAAGTACTTTGCCCGTCGCCATCAAACCCTGCTACCGTATGCCTCCTCGGTCAACACGGTGCGCTATCAACCGCTACCTACCGGCAAGGGCCCCCCGATGGCACCGTCCCAGAATGTGCTGCTGGCGGCGAACGAGGCGTTCTTAGGGGGCCTCGGTGGCCCGACCGGTGCCACGCTGCTACCGACGACGGCAGCTACTGCTACGACAACCATCTCCACCAGCACCAACGGCATGATGCCGGCAACGGCTGCGTCGCTCGGTTTACCGGCCACATTCAATCCCACCAGCCTCAACGCCGTCGGTACAACCACAGCCAACAGTGCCAACGGGAGGCTACTGTTCGTCTAGCGAGGCAACCAGCGCAGCGCCGCTCGTTCGTACGATGCCTTTTCCCTTCGCTTCCGTGTTAGCATTAGTTCGTTAGTCGTACGGGATTGCTCAGCAGATACACAGGGACACATGGGCTTCGCATGGGCTGTTTGGTGATCGACATTGGCCTACAGATCGATCCGACCGATGGATGCCCTGGGAAAACGGTAAGCGGTTGCCGTCGCTTTTCCCTCGTTTTTTTTTTTAATAGTAAATGTGCATCAGCCGCAATGGCCGCAACCGAGTATAGATAGTAAGAGCAGAGAAGAGAGCTAAAGGCAGAAGGCTGCCCTCCCCGTCTCAGGCGGAAGGAGAGATTGAAGTGGAACATGTCAAGCAATCTGGGCCCAACAATGGCCCTTAGGAATATTTAATTATTTAATTACCCCGATTACGAATCAGACAACGCCTACTGTTGCACTTATCATTTCTTGCAGTTTAGCGTAAATTGTATTTTTCCGACACCGTCCCTGTCTTTCCGCTGCGTCCTAACAAAAAACAACAATCCTTAATTGCTTGTCTGGCTGGTCTTTTTGAAACAGTATTTTCCCTGCCTAAGTACGCTTGATTTCCTGTGGGTTTTGTAGCACATATTATTACGGGTTATGATTTTTTTTTCTTACTTTTTCGTTTCTCACACTCAAATCGCTCCATCACAAAAAAGCCGTAGAAGCTAGGATGTTCTGGCCGTCTCTCAAAGTTTTACTCGCGTACTCTGAACCTGACAGGATCGCCAGCAGACATGGACCTTCGACAAACAATGTAAATAGAGCAAGCGGGCGACCGAGGAAGAAAGTTGTGGGCGACCTGGAAAGGGGGGCGGGCATCGTCGGGATGAGGCTTACGCCGTTTTGAAATCCAGCGAAAATTCTGCTCTTAATATCGATAGGAAAGATAAGTAGCAAATTTTTCGCTGTGTTTAGAAACAGCGTTAGAGGTATTATTGTAGACAAAACGAACGCGAACGACGAGAGGGGTGAGTCCATTGTTTTTGTGCAAGAATTCTTAATGCAAATGACCACACCCGAAGCGCAATTTACATCCCGGGGGAACCATCAGTGCTGGGATGCTTCTGAGCCCCAAACGCCCTCGATTTGAGAACTGTAAATATGTAGGAATGCACTCCCCTCAATCTCTCAATCTAATAATCCTTGGGAAGGGGTAGATCGAAGGTAAACGAAAGTAGCCAAGGGCCGTAGAAGAGCTACCGATTATAAATTAGCGAGAAAAAAGATTATGTACTTGGTTTACGGACTCACGGTGAAGGGTCTACAAAGGTCCACCGGTCACGGGTCCTCCTATACCTCTAGCCTTGTATAGGTAGGAATCGCTCGGTAGTTCGGTGCTTTGCTGGGCTCTGTGAGATAAGCTGAAGGGATGTGATCAACGGTTGGTTAAACAGGGAGCTCCCGATCAATAAATGTTATCAGAGATATCCGCGGTTGAGACACCTGCTATATGGTGGCTTGGCCACACTTTATTGTCTAAAACATTGGCTGAAGGTATATGTACAATCAAGGATTAGCAGAGGGAGGAATGGAACGAAGGTTTCGAGGTAGTAGTAGCTGCCATATGGGGGGAGGCAGCAGCAGCAGCAGCAGCAGTGTGCTAGTGTAACAGCGAAGAAGCGAAGATCTGCCGCATGATCTGTGGCAGCTGGTCAAGGTTCATGCAGACGAAAGCCCGATCGGCGGCCATCTCATTAGCGACGACCTGCGCCTCATCGCCCAAACTACCGATGAAGACGACGTGCGCCCGTACCTTGGGCAGCTGACGACCGAGCGCGTCGTTGAGGCGCCGGGGCGAGATGCCATATCGCGCAAGGTTCGCATCGCTCAGCACGATCACGATTGCTTCGTCGCAGTCCTCGCGAGCCATCTCGTCGACCGCCTGCTCGGTGGCGGCCAGCGTATGATCACCGCTCCAGCAGAACTGCGAGTGTGCGTGCATCATCTTGAGCGTCTCGAGCCGGCGCTTGTCGTCCTTCGGTGGGTTTTTGTCGCTCACGAACGGTATGACGACCGCTTCGCCACTGTGCCCGACGATGTCGTACCGGATCTTCGCCTCGAACCCATCGAACGCCTCCATCACCATGGCGGTCGCCTCCAGCTGCCGATCGAGTCGTCCATCGTACCCGTTGAAGCGATACATCGAACCAGACACGTCGACGACGAGCTTGAGGCGCTTCGGGCGTTCCTGCGGTTGGCCAGGTTCCGGTTCCTGCTCCGCCCGCTGCTTGTAGATCGCCCGCTCGCCGGTAATACCCTCGACCAGCTTGGTGTCGTCAAGCTCGCCGGCTGTTCGGTGTTTCTGCCACTGGCGCTCGCGGGCTCGCGCCTGCAGCGCCTGCAGCGTGATGCGTAGCTGCTGTACCTGCCGTCGGACCGGCTCACTGTACTGCTCGTACACCTGGTGCTCGTACGGGCTCATCTGAATCTCGCGCAGTTTCTCCTCGAACGCCTTCCGGTTCATCTCGCGAGCTGCCTGCTTCACCGACTCCGGTACCGCATCTTTCTCCGCATCCGACAGCTGGTGAACGGGGTGGCCCCCGTCAAGCCGGTATGGTCCACCCTTTCCACCGAGTCCAGCCGTATCGCGGCCCCCGCTTCCACCCGCCCACGTATTGCCACCGACGTGCGGATCATTGTTCGGGTCGACCTTGCCATGTTTCGGTCCCGACACACCCTTACCGCTATGACTACGCACGGTCAGCTGCAGCTTTCGCTGGCGACGCAGGGCAGCAACCGCTTCACAGCCCTCCGCGTACTCTCCGATCGGTAGTCCGTGCCGTAGCAGTACCGCCGTGACCTGCTCCAGCGTTTCCGGTGCGTACCGGTCGTGATCGAGCACGTTACCGATCAGCTCGGCCAGTGGGTCGTCCGGGAACCGCTCGAGATGCTTCACGATCGCCACCACCTCTCGGGTCGAGTAGGGATAGTGCAGGGTACCGGCATCGGCCATATCACGCAGCTCGGCAAACGCATCGACCAGCTGGCGGATGAGGGCCGGCGAAACGCTCGGTCCGTACTGGCGCAGCAGATAGAGCTCCGAGTCGGGCGACGGATTGTCGACGGCGTGGCAGGAGAACAGGTCACCGAGAGCCGAGAAGAAATCGTTACCGAGGAAGGGAAAGCCGGGTCGATTGGCCAGCACCACCAGACGGAAGTCGGGATGCGTTGGGATGAGCCGATCATCGTCGCTGGTGGCCGCAGATGGTGGGCAGATCCGGCGACCGTCCGATAGCAGCATCTCACCGTTCTCGACGAGCGTCTTGAGGATGCAGGTCACGTGAATCGGTGCCTTGTCAGCCTCGTCGACCACCAGCACGTGGCCAGCCCGCACCGCCTTCACCAGCGGCGAGTCCTCGTACTCGATGCGCCCATCCCGTACCGTCGCCTGCTGCGTCAGCGATTGCACCGTCGTGTCACGGTGCAGCTGGATGTACTCGCGTGGCCGATTCATCAGCTGCAGCAAGCGGTCGGCGATCTTGTTCTTACCCACGCCCTGGTTGCCCACCAGCAGCAGATGCTCGCCGAGCAGAAAGTCCTGCAGCAGGCGCTCCATCAGCCGCAGATGCTGCGGTACATCGTAGAACACGATGTCGGGCACCTTGCTGACGGCATCCGTCTGGTACCGGGGCACCACCGTACGCCCGAGCCGGAGCATGGTCCCACCCTCCAGTAACTCGACCAACGGTGCCTTCGAATCGGTGCCGTCCGGCTCTCCCGTTGCGGTCCGGTCGGGCTGTCGTATGCCGGTGCGTTCCATCGCCGAATCGAGCACGTTGCGGGCTAGGTTGGGCATGAACTTGCTAAGGAAGGTGGCGTGCACGATGTCGGCAGCGTTCCGTTGGGCCGCTCGCTCACCGTACTGACGCAACCGGCGGGCAATACGGAGCAGCTGGCGCGTGGACAGGTTGGCCGAGAGGGTGCGCATCACGGGATCAGCTGAGGAGCGCAACCGGTGCGCTAGGTTCACGATCTGCTCCATCGTACCGTCGAGCGGACCGTGCAGGGTGTCCAGCAGTGTACGTTCCTCCCGTTCGCTCAACCCGCGCACCTCGTGGAACAGAAACAGGTTGAGCGTTTCGGGGGCGATCCAGTTGGTCGCCGTACCACCGTGACCACCCTGGACCTCACGGCGGCCATTTGGTTCGGCTAGCGCTATTATACGGAAACCGGGATGGATGCGCAGTAGCCCTGTCGTATCTAACGTGCCACGGTTCTCGGTTGCCAGCATTCGATCGTAGCGCTCGTGGTGCAGCAACCGGCGCCCATCGTACAGCTGCATTTCGCGATCGTGCACCAACCGGTGCAGGATGGCGAGCGTACTGTGGTGCAGCCGGTGAATGCCATCGAGGATGACAGCGTGACCAGCCAGGGCAGCCGCGAGCAGTGGTGAGTCCTGCCACACCGTGTCCCCGTTCGGTCGCGTCGTGCGCTTCTGCAGCAAATCCCGGGCCGTCATATCCTGGTATAGGACCATCGTTTCCGTCTGCTGACGGTCGAGTGCTAGGCACAGCTGCTGGGCAAGCACCGATTTACCGCAACCACGCGGTCCCACCAGACACACGTCACCGACCGCGATCGTCTGCAGTAGGTCGGCTAGCAGACCGGCCTGATAGGCGGTCGGGACGTAGCGATCACGCGGATCTAGCGGTGCACCGGTGGTGCGGACTGGTGCAGCGGTACCACGCGCCACCTGCAACGTAACTGGAATGCCACCGGTGTGTGGTTTAAGTGAAACCTGTAGCAAACCTGCCGGATCGTTGGCCGCTGGTTCGACGGAGGCAACCGTCAGTGCGGGTAGTACCCGAGACCCCACGTTCTCCCCCTGCGTCCCGTCCTTGGATGGACCACCGGGTATCTTGAGTGAGTCGAGCAAGCTGGCGACCAGTCCGATACCTTCCTTCTCGAGAAACACGCGGTAGGGGTAGAGCCGTTCGAGCAACTCGTGCACCGTCAGCGAACTATTGTTGCGCAGGAGCAGCCCAGCGTAACGAAGATTGTCGATCGGGAAGTCGGGCAAGGCACCGGACGTGGCCGATTGAACGGCATAAGCGAACGAAACGAGGCGCGTGAGCACGTCGGGTGGAGCAACTCCACCGGCCAGTTCCTTCACTTCGAGCAACACCTCCACGTACGGTAGATCCGGTACGTCCCGGGCTTGAAAGCGGGAACGGAGCGGTGGATCTAGTGGTGCCCCGCGATACCGAGGCACCGGCAGACCGAGGGCCACCACCCGAAATTCCTCCGATACGCGTACCAGCCCCCACCGGTCTAGCTGCTCCCGATCATAGCGCTGGTGATAAAGACGGTGCAAAGCGTATGTGTGAGAAAGTGTGAATCTTCTCTTTCCCCCTTCCCATATCGTACCTGTCGCAGCGAGTCGTAGTTCTTGGCCGAGATGAGAAACCGACCATCCTCGAGGTGCATCTCGCGGTTCTCCAGCAGATTGTTCAGGATTGGCAGCACGTTCCGCTCCGCCTTCTCCACGCCCTCGATCACGAGCAGGCGGCCCTCGGTTGCTGCCCGGACCGCACCCTGGTTGTGGTAGGTCGCTGTCCCGTCCCGGATTTCGCGCCGCTGCTTCAGATCGCTCTCGGTCGTGTCACGGTTCAGCAGCACGTACTCGACCTCGCGCCGCGTCAGCTCGGCGTACTGCATCACGAGATGGCGCCGCAGCCGACCGGGCCGCCCCAGCAGCATCATATCCTGACCGAGCTTATCTTTCTGCAGCATCCAACGCAGATGGTGTAGCCGGGTTTGTGACAGGTGCTGTTGAGCCTCGTGACTCTCGGCACCATCGGGCCCTTTAGCGGTGGGGATAAAAGGGGAAAAAAAACCGGGTTTATGTTTTTGAAGCCGCTCCAAGGAGTGAGGCCACACTTACCGTAGTACCCCGTTGGTACCAGTTCCGGATGACGGGGCGCTTCTACCTCCATCGTTACGTCGCCGATCTCGATGGTAGCTCCATCGTTTGTAGTGCTGCTGGATGCGGCACGACGAACGCTCCACCACACTGTCGAATCGCTCCCGGTAGCGGAGGGTTGGTGCTGGTGTGCCAGGATACGCTTGAGCACGTTGATCCGGCGGACGGTTTGCACGTTGCGCTGCATATCGTTGCGCTCGAAAAACAAAAGCTCCTGGTCGTCTACTGCTTGCCTAACAGCGTGCGAGCCAGCTTACGGGTTGAAGGAAGAAGGGTCCAAAGTCCGTTGTCCGTTGATTGCTGCTACTAACTGCGTACTCATTACGAGCGTGCGCCCACTCCTGTATCTATGTGGAGGTTGCCGTTGCTCCGTGCTCGTGACGATTGCGGTTCGTTGCGGTGTTGTTGGCGCTCGATCTGTCATCCACACACTGTGTGTGGATGACATTTCGAATGTAAACAGGCAACAAGATTAAAAAGACGCACCAAAAAAAAAAAACAACAACGAAAACATTGCGTACGAGGAGGGTTGCGGATTGCCTGGCTGGCACACACTCTTATCCAGGTTGGTTTTTTAATGATCGCGCGCACAGGCATGCTTCTCTCACGAGCCCGAACCCGTGCCAGTTGCCTGTTTTTGCGAGGCAGCTACCATCCGCAGCGTACGATCAGTCTGCACGGTGCCACGCAGCAACAGCAGCAGCAGCACTCCAGCCACGGTGGATACCGACAGCAGAGCAGCTGGGAGCACCGGTCTAAGCAGGAGGGAGATGACGAAAACCGGTGGAGCGCAGCGAGAAGTATCGCCACAGTGTCCGGCGCGATACTGGGGATGCTCTCGTACCTTACCTACCATCGCACGGTTCGCGAACGATCCACGGATTGCGCACTCTTCAGTCTGCCAACCGTTTCGGCCATCGGGCTGACGCGTGAGAGTACCGATAGCACCGATACGGCCAAACCACCGAGTAGACGCCGACAGGAGCTGAACTTTATCGCGGATGCTGTCGAGGTATCGGCACCGGCTGTCGTGTACATCGAAATCAAGGACACGCAGCGCGTCGACTACTATACCCGCGAGCCACTGACCGTGTCGAACGGGTCCGGTTTCATCATCGAGCCGGACGGGCTGATACTGACGAATGCACACGTCGTGGTGAGCCAACCGTACACGGTCGTGACGGTGCGGCTGCAGGATGGTCGCACCTTTCCGGGTGTGGTCGAGCACGTCGACCAGCGGTCGGATCTGGCGACCGTGCGTATCCAGTGCAGCGGGCTGCCAACGCTCCGGATGGGCTGTTCGGGCGATCTGCGTGTTGGCGAGTTTGTGATCGCGCTCGGGAGTCCCCTAGCCCTGAGCAACACCGTGACGGCCGGTGTCGTCAGCTCAACGCACCGGGCCTCCGAGGAGATTGGGTTGCGGGGCCGTGACATCAACTACATCCAGACGGACGCCGCCATCACGTTCGGTAACTCGGGAGGGCCGCTCGTCAACCTCGATGGCGAGGCGATCGGCATCAACAGCATGAAGGTGACGGCTGGCATCAGCTTCGCCATTCCGATCGACCATGCCAAGGAGTTCCTGAAGCGGATCGCTGAATCCGGTGGCGAGAGAGCGGGCCGGACGGGTGTGTTCGGGTCGGATGGTGCAAAGGGACGATCGAAGCAGTATCTCGGCATCACAATGCTCACCCTGACACCGGACATTATCGGTGAGCTGCAGCGCCGCAGCCCTACTTTCCCTGCTAACGTGCGCAGCGGCATTCTGGTGTGGAAGGTGATCCGTGGCTCGCCGGCACATGCGTAAGTTTACCTCCCGGTACCACCTCGTATTACTCGCAGATGTCCATCAAAATCCACTTTCCCCATCTTTCCTCTTCCGTAGTGGCGGTATCTCGCCGGGGGACGTCATCACGCACATCAACGGCAAGGAAATCAAATCCTCGAACGACGTGTACGACATTCTCGCCCAGCAACTGCCGCTGCTGACCATTTCGGTGTTTCGCGATGGCCAGACGCTTACCGTGAAGGTGCTACCGGTGTCGCAGCGGTGAAGGGAGAATGAGAATGAGAGGCCGGACTATATATACCTGGACGTCGTATTTATTTTGTTGATTTCATCTGCATTAAAAACAAGCAGCTACTGCCACTTCGTTCAATTCAAATACTGCCTCTTCATTCAATCACGTGCGTGCGCTTCGTGCGTCGAACACCGGCAAACCCGTAGGAATGGTTTGGGGCCGCAGCAAAGACGCGTCTCCTCTGCTATCTCCTGCGATTCTGCGCTAACTAACCGTTACATATTCTAGCCTAGCTACGTCTAATCTTTCTCTTTCCCTCACTTTCACTTTATGACAAAAAACAAAAAAACAAAACAGAACACAAGCTCTCGGCGACGGTTCAACAGCGGCGGCCCATCGCCATCAATCATTGACCACCAATTGGTCAATGGTGCTGGTACAACGGCAGATCAACCAATAGGATCTCTAAGGAAACCGAAAAGAATAGAACCGGATGGGAAGAACGTGTCAAATCATAGCCAATTTCATATCTCATCGCGAACGCTCGCTCGCTCCATCTCCCAAGCAGTTGCGGCTCTACTTGCTGCCATTGGCACCGTTGGTACCGGCTAACACCCGGTGCGTGTAGAACACGTCGTAGTTGTCGCTGTAGTTGCGCGGTAGCGGTAGCTCGTACGTGTCGGCCGCCAGGTAGGCGGCACCGAGCGCCATCGTTGTCTTCAGGCGTAGCAGCCGCAGATCGTACGGGAAGCGTCGGTCGTGCAGCTCGCGCACGAACCCGGGCCGCAGCAGCTCCCAGCTTAACCAGACCGAACCGACGCACGCAACACCGAGCTCGCCACCGTGATCGAGCAGTTCGGGCGAGATGCGCTGCTGAAGAGCGCACACCGAGCGGGCCAGTAGCCGGCCCGCATCCTCGAACAGGGCTCGGCAGAGTGGATTGGTCTCCTCGATGGCGCAGCGTGCCAGCTTGGCACACAGGCCGGCGTAGGTCGTCTTGCAGAACCGTCCATAGCAATGGTCGAGCAGATCGTGCTGCGTTCGCACGCCAAAGTGCTCCTGGATCAGCTCCCACACGCGATCGATCGCCAGCCTGCTCGGCAGCAGGTTATCCAGATGGTCAAACACCGTCTTGATCGCGTTGCGAGAGATCCACCAAGCTGTAAGGGAAAGCGGGAAAGCGAGAAAGGTTGATGTACAAAACGAGGAAACGGTAGTTCGTCCCCCTCCCGGCGACAGACTACCTACCACCACCCTCGTCACCGATCATGTGTCCCCAGCCACCGCAACCGTGCGTGCTACCGTCCGGGTTGCGCAGCAGCGTGTTGGAACCGGTGCCAGCGATGATGACCATTCCGCCGAACCGTGACACCGCCTGGATGCTGCCGATCGTGTCACTGCACACGACGTACCGTTCGGCCACCGTCGGATAGTGCGTTCGCAGGTACTCCTCCAGCTCCCGGTTCGTATCGTCCGCTTCGGCCCCGCTCAGACAGAGCCCGATCGCGGTTAGCTGCTGGTCGTCCGGTAGCTGTGCCTCCTGCTTCGCGGTCCGTACCATCGCCGCAATGCGCTCGGCGACACCAGCTATACCGACCGCCCAATGGTTCGTGCTCGGGCCCTTCGCCCGCCCAACAACCGCACCCGACGCATCACAGATGACCAGCGTCGAGTGCGTAGCGCCGCTGAAAACGTTACCAAGAGAACGGGGGGAGGGCTATCAGTGAAAGTCAATTAATGATTAATTTACCGAGGAGGAGAAGATAGAAGGATAGATTTGCATCCTGCCCACCGATCGATCGATCGACCGCATGGATTACGCGTATTTAATGAAAAAGATAAGCTGCACCCTCGGCGGGGACTCCCCCGTCAATCAATCCGTCCACTTGATCGTCGCAATATGCGCGATACCCGACCATTAACCAGCTGATAAGCATTGACATGCCTCGTCCTCGGCAGTGAAGACGACACTGCTGACACACTGCACCATATAGATGCACGTGTACACGTGTATGAGAGAGAGATAGAGAGCGAGAGAGAGTGTGCGTGATAAGCGCAAAACCGTGGCCTGCGAAAACCGTTCATGGTTAACCCCCCGATAGTCCCCAACCGATCCAACCACGGTTGTTTGAAAAAAAAAACATAAGTCCAAGGAAATGTCCAGCTGGAACACCAAAACACGCTCACACGGTCTCTCGGCTTCTCGCGGCCTTCTCGGCGTCGCCGTCCATCGAATAGCTACGATCGAGATGGTGGAAAAAGGTGGAAAATCAATTATTCACAGCAGAACCTAGGGGCGCTTGCTGTCCATCATCACACGGACGTGTGGTCCCACTTCCTTCCTTGTCCATCCCGTGCCAACCGTGCACCTGCTCTGCACCGTGCCCTGATAAATGGCATTTCGCGCCAACGGGTACCGCACACACACACATCGATCGATGCTATCGGCGATGGGATGATTTAACGAGCCATTAGCGGGCGGCACAGCGGCCCGCGGTGTTAGGCCGTTAGGCGGGCTTATCTTTCCCCGGGGCCGGCCCGAGTGCGCCATCCATTGTCGAGTGACTAGCGACAGTGACGCTCCTTCTCTCTCGCCGGGCCGGGTTATCAGATCGAAGATGTGCACTTGACAGTGAAATAGGATCGTTGCTGTTGCTGCTGCTGCTGCTGCTGCTAATCGTTGGCCCTTGGCATAGCGCGCATATTGGTGTCGGGGATTGCTTTGTCTCGGGCTGGGCCACGGAAAAAAGGGTTACAGGGCAGGCAGGGCAGGGCCACGCAGGGCAGGCGCACGGAGCAGGAGCACCGGTCATTCCGGTGGTTACTGTAGCGACCGTGCGCGTGCGTGATGCAATCACACCATCACGATGCTCGTTTCCATTTGCCAACTTTTCCATGTTTCCAATTTTCCACGCTGCATCTCTCTCTCTCTCTCTCTGGCACTTTCCCCCTATTCGTCGCCCGGGATGCGCTTACGAAAGCACTTTTCGGCAGTGGACGGTGTGGTGTGGTTTGATGGATGGGGTGGAATTGGTGAGCTGTGGGTGTGGGTGAGTGTACCACCGCGATCAAGCGGAAAAGTGCAGACGTGCACGTTACACAACGCGACCCGCTCTAGCCCGCCAATTTGGCTGCGCACCACTCATGTGGGCGGCCGCTCTGTGTGTGGGGGGTTGATTGTTGCGAAGGCATCGGCCTCAGCAGGATTTCCGCGTTTTCTCCGTCCGGGTCCGTTTACCAGAAGCCACCAGAAGAAGGGGCCTCAAGTAGAATAAGAAGAAAAGCAAGCAGCGACATGACAGAGGCAGAGGCGCATTGCTGGATGCTTACCCTTCCACACCACCGATGTACATGTTCGGTGAGGTGCGTCGTCGGATTTGGTCCGCTATTTGATCCGCTGCTGTTCGCTGTTGCTGCGCTGGAACCACCGATCAGCCACCTCCGTGGCAGGCTCCGTGTAGTCGGCGACGACTTTGGACGACTTTCCCTTTTTTTTGTTGTTTGTTGCTGTTTGCTGCTACAATGAATGCTTGTGTGGTATGTGCTACGTGCTTTTGGGTGTGAGCTGTGTGGCCCGTTGCCCGTTCTCCTTCTAGAGCGCTTTCTCTTTCGTCACCGCCGCGCAGCCACCGCGAGCGACTTTGCAAGCGAGCGAGCTCGGAATTCGTCGTCACCTAGAGGCCGTCACTTGGGCTACACGCCACCCCCTTCCCCTAAAAGGCCACCAAAAAACCTGATTCGGGGAACAGAGAAAAGGAGAGAGAGGGAGAGAGAAAAAACAAGATCAGCTCAATTGACTAGCCAGGACTGACCAGGCCCCCCCGGGGCTGAGGGGGGGGGAGGTAGACTGATTTGATGAACGACGAGAATTCCCGACAGCAGCAGCCCGATATTGCACACTACTGGCACCACCCACCTCGCACACTCTCTATCCTCTGTCCGGTAAGAACACCTACTACCGGCGACCGGAGAAACAGCAGCAGAGGCACCACTTTGCGGTCCGAATGCACGGAGCAACAGTAACGGAATGGCGACCGGAAAATGCCGACGGGGACTAGACGACCACCACTCAACACGCGCTGTTCGCACCGAGGGCGGCCGACGGGGTCCGCGAGCTTAGCGCGCGCGATTGGTGACGATGATGATGTTGATGATGATGCTGATGATGATGGCGAACTTGCTAAACCACAATAATAGGAGCCCGGCTTGGCGGGTCGGGTGGAAGGCGCAGGTGGCTGGAACAAATAAGATCGCAACGAAAGGGGGTAGCGCGTCGGAGTGTTCGCGCTCGACACCCGGGCCCATTCGAGAGTGAAAGAGATGGGGAAAGGGAAACCCGTTCTTCGCGCTGTAAGCGCCACGCGTTCACTTCGCAGGCAGAGGAAGAGAAATATGATTGTCGAGGTGGGGCTGCACGCGCGCTCGCTCGCTGGTGTAGCGACGGGTATCACGCGTTGGAATCGGTAGCATGGGAAGTATCTTCATCTTCGCTCAGCTGTTCGCCAATCATTAGTGGTCGCGAACACACACGCACAGACTTGTGCCAATGATAACAACTCACATGCAGATCAATCTCCAATATCCACGGTGGTTGGTGCCAGACCGCGAGCGGCACCAGCAGCAGAAGGACTTGCTTCCGGGATGTAATCTCCTGTATACAAACAACACTGCGACAGCTGACAACAAAAACACACAAACGCAGTCTCGTGACCTTGACTTTGAAACGTGGCACGCGCAGGGGCTGCGCGTGTGGAAGAGTATCAAGGATGCGGCGCAATGTTGTTGATGTAATATACAGCTACACTGTTCATACTTTTTTGAAATCATTTATCTATCGTCCGCGTGGGCTGACATCATTATTCATTCAATCAGGGAAGCCCAGACGGAATCAAAATGCGAGTTTCTTTTGCTTTTGCTTCGTGAAAATAGCGAATTTTATAGACGAGTGCACAACCGGTAACCTACCTTCAGGCGTTTATGAGCTCTTCGGTCGGACTCGTTCCATTTTCCGGGTAAAAAGCAATAACTTACATGTAGCATGTAGCAACAATGGCACGATAAACTTTGGAAAAAACATTGGAACATTTCGGAGAAAACATGCTAGAGCCCCGAAGCGGGCCTCATAAACGGGCGTAACCGGCCGCTGAATGGGCACGTCTACACGGCTTGAGCTACTATGTACAATCCCAAAAACAGCTGTGTCTTCTTCGTTGTTTTGGTTTCAGTTCAGCAATCGTTGTACGCAGGGTTTTGATTCGTGTGCTGTAAAAGTCGCAAGAATATCTTGTTCTACATGACATGCCGTGGATATTGAATACACCTTGCCCAAGAGTGCAGCCGTGTGTATTCTAGGAGTTTATTGTTAAGAGACTAGACGTTCGTGTCCAACTGGGTCTGTGTTTAATCATTCAATACTGCTTGCGTGTGCCGCTGCATCCTGCCTGCCTGTCTGCCTGCCTGGGTGTGATCTGCCAGTCATGGCGTCGTTCAACCGGCCCGTCTACACGATCGCCTCCATCCGGCAGGAGCTCGCGGACAATACCCTGCAAGCCAAAGCCATCATACAGGTACGCCCAAAGAGAGAGAGAGAGGCGGACTGGTGCGAGCGCTACTGCACCATTG
The DNA here is from genome assembly GCF_943734745.1 of Anopheles darlingi. Taxonomy (NCBI): domain Eukaryota; kingdom Metazoa; phylum Arthropoda; class Insecta; order Diptera; family Culicidae; genus Anopheles; species Anopheles darlingi. Next base: position 1,554,688 of record NC_064873.1, read on the forward strand.
ACAAAATGTATGCAACCGGATCTTTAAATGTTTAAGAGACCCGGTTGCATACCTTTTTGCCAATGACGTGGATTTCAGTGCTGATGTTTGACCACGGTTTTCACACCTTGTTTCTAGGAAACGTTAGCGTTCCGCGGTTCGTTGGAGGAGCTGAATGTGCTGAATGAGGCGGGACGGGAGAAGCTGGGCAACTTGCGTAGGGGCATCGAGCGGCTAGATATAATGGCACGGGATCTAGGCGATGAAGCGCTGTACAATGAGGTGGAGGGCCAGCGGAAGCATTATGCCGAGTGAGTTGAATCTCGTTTCTTTTCCCCGCCACTCTCCTTGCTATTTCTTTGTCAGACGTTTCTCTTCTTTGACTCACACCGCACGCACAGCACACTGCAGCAGTTCCGGAAGGCAAACATCAGCACGATGCTCGAGATCGAGAAGGCGAACAAGGAGGAGCTGTTCCAGCTGAGCCCGAATGCGAGCGAGATGCGGCAGCGCTCGGGCAAGGGCCACCGCGCCACGACGATGATACGTACCGCCACGCACCGGCTGCAGCAAGAGAACGTCACGGAGCGGATGCTTTCGATTACACAGCAGCTGCACGACACCACGCAACGGTCGGCCGCCAACCTGGAATCGCTCATGAGCAGCAGTAGCGTAGTGGAATCGACACAAAACGAGCTCCACAGCACGTCCGGCTCGATAAGCAATTCCAAGATGCTGCTGGAGAAGTACGGCCGACGGGACGCAACCGATTTCGCGGTCACCGTCTTCGGCGTGATGTTCTTCTTCGCCACCGTCATGTTCGTGCTCTGGCGTCGGTTGTTCTGATGATCACATGTGTGCAATCATCACCCTGTTCCCCTACCCTATTCCCTTTGAGGCGGTTGACCATTCTTGTTAAGCTCGGAGCATAATTATAAGTATCATATAATGCAGTGAGAAGCGCTTGCCCAGGTTCTGTACATCTATATCACATAGAAGGGATATATCACATAGAACGGCTGTGATTTTTGGACCCCTGGTGGACCGGTGAGGTGAGGAACCCACTCCTTCTGGTAGTGTACCCAGTGTTCGATCGGTCGAATCGATTACGAAAGTCATCCGACAGCATCCCACCAACCAACCAATCGGCTGGCAATCAATCAAGCAGCTAGAGGACCCGCCAACCCGCTGGTGGCCAATAGTTTCGCAAACCGTAAGTACTAGCAGGATGTGTGTGTGTGTGTGTGTTTTTACTTTTTTATTTTACACATTAAATGACGTTTCCGAACTCGGATCTAATCAACGGTCAGCAACGGTCAACCTTCTTTATTGCTCTCGTTAACACTGCAACTCATTAACACGGCTCCCAAGGTTCAACCGTTGGGCAATCTAGAGCCCCTGCTAGAGCCACCGCTAAACACCAATTGCCACTGCCTGCTGCTGCTGCTGCAGCTGATAACCTTCGTCGCTTCATCACGATTCGTACTCTACGCTTCACGCTTCTACCGTATTACGTACACTTAAGGCCTACGCTCTGTATCTGTTAATACTAACTGCTGGAGTGCTGCCGGACGTGCTCAGTACGGACAGAAGGGGGCCGCTGGATACGGTGCCCGGCCGGGCATGGCGTACGGGGCCGGGTTCACTACCCGGCAGATGTCCTTATAGTCGCGCCCCTTCGCTTGCCGCTTTTGCGATGATGCGCTGGTGGCCCGGGTACCACCGAATCCACTGCCACTGTTGCCGCCATTACCACCACCACCACCACCACCTCCACCGTAGTAACCGTAGTACTGGTTACCACCGTAACCACCACCGGAGTAGGTGGGCTGGTAGGCGGCAAAGCCGAACAGCTTGTCGAGCAGGACGGGCGAAGCATCAGTGGTACGTGTGAGCGCCAGCAGCCCAATCACGGCCACCACCAGCAGTGCCACCAGTGTGCTTGGTGTGTGATGCATGATTTGGAATTTCGTCCGGCAAAAGGGGGATCTGCTTTGACACCTGCGTTGTCACGTTAGCCCCGTTTATGGTGGTGAATGTGGTGGTATGTTGCACCTGTATGCTGCTGCTGCTGCTATCCACGTGCTCTTCGCTTTAGGTCTCCACAATGGAGGTGTCTGGGCTGGCTGCTTGCTTGCTAATTGACGCACGGCACTGGGATCACACTTTTTTGATTGGTTGATGCGCGATTGGTGCGCAAGCCGGTTACTAGAGCGCCGGTGCTAGTACTGCTGCTGCTGCTACTGCTGGGCGACTTCACAGCCAAACCGGTGCGACTAATTGTTGATCGGTGGTGGCACGCGGCGATCGCGGTGTACAGTCTTCGGGGTATGGAGGACCGTCTTTCTCTCTCCTCGATCTCTATACCTAATCACGCGGAGCATAGACACGGTTCTGAACGGTGGTACCGTACCGGTTGCAGGCTTTTATAGGAATCACTGGTTCGCACACGTGTATCCGCGCTCGCCAATCGTCCTGCGGGATCGCCTGTTCTCTCTACCTCTCTCTCTTGCTCTTGCACTTGCTCTTGATCACCGTGCATCTAACATGTAGCGGTTGACTGTGTGCTTATGTTTGCGCTGAGCATCTTCAACCTAACATTGGAGGTGGAGAGCGATAGATAGAGATAGAGAGAGAGACAGAGAGAAACAGGGAGAGAGAGAGAACACGCGCGCGTTGTATACCGACTGGTGCTCTCGCGGAGCGTAAGATCCTTCACTATGATGCAGCCTCTATGCTGCTCTCGGGCTGCTGGGCGGGTCTGCAGCAGAATGAACTCTGCACGTCAACCGTGACCTTGACTTCGGACGGGGGCACTCGAGCGCAGTTAGGGTCACCAGCGGCGATCAAGGTGACTCACGCAAGGGGTTCTTCGGGTTTATCTGCTGCGTACACATGGGCACAAACGCAGGAGAAGGTTCGCAATGTTTGTTGACCAAAATGACACAAACCCTAGAGGCGCACCGATCGTGTACTGATCGAGCTGTCCGTAGTTCCCCTCGGGCCTAGCGTCAGGGTCTACAGCCCCAACACGAACTCGGACCCTCCCCCGCTTAACTGTCCGGCATGCGGATATGTAGCTGCTGCGCCGGCGAGTTCGCGTTTGCACAGCATTTCCGCCTTAAACCGAAGCACCGCTCCAACAACTAGCAACTTTCTGGTGGGGAGGGGGGGGGTGGCTTTTGGGGTTAGGGCAACACCTGGGCCACCACCCAAAAGCCCTAGGCGTGCGCCTTTCACAAATGCGGACTGTGCGGTGGTCGAAACGGGATTCCGGTGATCGTGATGACTCAGACGTAACGAGTATGTGCCCTCTAGTATGCTGCTGCTGCTGCTGCTGCTGCAGCTACAGGTCGTGGTCAAGGTACGTGTCGCGTGCTATGCGTGCGAAAACCCGCTACATCAGGTCCATCAGGCTCCCTGGCGCTTGATGGCAGGCAACAGGTTTCTGTCTGCTGTCGCGATCCCCGAAATTGTCCTTGAATGCGGTGAACACACCCTTTCGCGGAAGCTGAGCCCTTCTGCTTCTTCTTCTTCTTCTTCTGCTTCTGCTTCCCTGCATAGATGTTGCTGTTGCGCAAATCGGCAGCTAGAGCGATCAAGAGCGATCGAGCTGTGTCGAACCTGCTGCACGCCAGCTGCACACGAAATGCGCAAAACACGCAACCCCGGAAGTGTGCGCTTCCCCTCACTTCCCTCCGGTCAGCTGTCGAATTATCGGGGAATCGGAATTTGACTTTGGAAAAGTCCATCGAACCTCCTCCTTCCCGTTGCTTGTTGGTCGCCCCTTATCAAAGCCACCCCTGTGTAAGAGATGCGGAACGGATGCGATAACCAGGATGAACGTCTCGCCGAAGGTCGCTTCGTTCTCGGGCACGCACGGGTTTTGATGTCGAGGCTTCCGAAGGTTTGTTTACGCGCCCGCGCGGTCCGCAATCAATGCGCGCGGCCATTCAGAAAATAGGAAAAACAAAAACACATGCGCTGCGTCGCCATTAGCGCAGCGCCGTTTTTGCGGGTGATTGTGGGCTTTACGTGCACCATATGCGCACCTTTCACTCGTCGGTTATGCTGCGGCGGCCCAGACCTTATGCTGCAACAGCCAGCCAGCCAGTTCGGTGGCTAAAAATATCTTTAGCCACTTAGAAGCCACCCACCACGTGGGTTTGGATGGTGTTATGGGAGGAGAAGGGCGATGGGGGTGGGAGGCGGTTGGGGGGGGGGGGGTTTGCTCAACATAAAAGCGTAGTGTAGTAAGTGCACAAAGAGCACAGCGCCAATAAAAAAAGTTAACAACATCAATGAGAAAAAAAAAAACGAGAAAGAAAAACATGAAATAATTGCCTTCGGAAGGAGAAGGAGGAGGAGAGGGAAAGCATGGCCGGTTAGAGAGAGAAGAGAGAGAGGCGTGCACTATGGAACCGGTTGGTAATTACTGCTCTCCATAAAACGCTCCTCTGGCCACCGTTTGGCCCCAAAACCATATAACCTGCACATTATCGTGTCGTGTGTCGCACGCCGCAGCCAGCAGCCAGAATTCGCGGGCCGCGCGCGCGCGCAGAAGGTTTCGGAGGCCAGCATATTGTATATAGATAGGCATTGCTGGGCTGGCTGGCAAGTGAGTGGCCACCTTGTGAGCGAGCGCGCGCGCGCGCCTGCGCCCGTTAACTCGAGTCAAAACGTGATTTATTAAAGCTCTCCTCCACACCCCGCCTGAGTGATCTGCCCGCCTAACGAGTGGGCCGGCTGCCCGCGCTACGCGGGCCCTTTTTAATAGCTAATCTTGTCCGACCCATAGCACCTCGTTCCGCTCCTGGGGACACCACCTGAATTGCATTATAATGGTGCATCGAAATGTCAACTGGATGTCACGGCTCGGACAAGAATCTGCGCAGCGGTGCCCGGGAGTGGCTGCTTAGAGTGCGCATTGCGCCAATGCGCATTGTACCGACCGACCGACCGAACGACTCCAGAAAAGCAATTATATCGAGCCAGAATTTTTGGAATTCGAGTGAGGCTCGGCTCGAAGCGGCGCGCTAGGTTTATGGTTTACGACGCCGGCGGGCTATTACACAACGTCCACGGGACACATGCCGCCTGTGAAGTGCGAAAGGGGGCTTGGCGGGGGGGGGGGGGGGTGGAATGTACGAAAGAATGAAAATCCCCTCGGTGGCCCCACCGGGCCCATGCACTATCTGTCACCTCACACAAACACGCGCGCCGTCATTCAGCAGCTCGAGCAGGATGGATGCCGGCTGCATACTGATGCGTTCGGTGTTCTAAGCCAACCACGCACGCTCACCGGAATGGGACATTACAATCCACCGCATAATA
>NC_064873.1:1567500-1692500 GCF_943734745.1 Anopheles darlingi
GAGAGAGAGAGAGATAGAGAGAAAGAGAGCAAGAGAGAACTCGGGCAGCCCGCAAGTTCCGGACTTCAAGATTCGTAGAATTTAATTAAGTTTTTCCACTCTCCCGGTGAACACTAGCAGCAGCAGCAGCAGCAGCAGCAGCGATCAGAACAGACACGAGCACGACGATAAGACGACGAGACGGCCAGCACACCCCCTCCTACCCCCGTTTTTCCTCTCCAATTCAAGGCAACTCTTCTTCGGAATCTTCGGGAATGTCGCTAAAGTGGATCGTTCCGGTGGTGCTAGTGCTAGTGGCCGTCACCACATGGACGATGGGCCAGGAGGTAAATGCCGTACCGTGCCGTGCCTTGTGTGTGTGTGTGACCTCTCTGTGAACCCCTTTTTAACCCCCGTTTCCCTGTTCCCTCGCAGTCCCAACAACCGGCGGATGAGCTGGTGGATCAGCTGGGTGGCGGCGGTCTGGTGGCCGCTCAGCACCGGGCGCTGGTGCTGCACGTGCTGACGCAGCGTGCGGCCAGCGTACCGGCCGAGAATGCGGACACGGTCGCCGCCATACTGGGCGAATCGGAACATCAGCTCGATGCGTGCGAGGCAGCCCTCGCCGTCCACCAGCAGCTCTGGCAGTACAAGGTGTGCGCCTCGGCCGTCCAGCGCCAGGGGTTGGCCTCGCTGAATGGGCTCCAGGCGACGGCCGGTTCTGCCTGAGTCGCACCCCCCAACGGGGCTTCGGCTCCGATTACTGTCTCAAGCGCTCGCGGGGTATCTTCGGTTGACTGAGGGAGGATAGATGCGGGGTAGTGAGGGGTGCACTGGTGCGGCGGGATGTCAAGGAGCGAACCCGATGGGGGGGGGTGGGGGTTAAAATGAAAATTAAATCGGACACACAACTATCCCTTCTCTCTTCTTCTTCTTCTCTTTCTTTTCTCTTCTCTGAACCGAACCGAGAAGAAGAAGAAGAAGAAAAGGTAGAAGAAAAGATGCTGCTGGACAACAATAGAACACAGATCGGCGTCGGAAGTCGGTGCACTGGGCTCTGTGCTTCCGCCCGGTCGCTCGCCCTTCCTTCCTCCCCCTTTCGCCTTTCGCCTTTCGCGTCTGAACTGGAACGCACCGAAATGGACTGCGAGCGTTGAAAGCGCTCGCTCAGCTGGAAACGTATTCGCCGCTTTGCCCACCCTCCCTTCCGTGTCTCCTCCCTCCCCCCGGGGGGGGTCATCGTCTTTGTTATTTTCCGTTCTTCGCCAGTTGCTGTTGCTGCTGCTGCTGCTGCTTCTGCTACTTCGGGTCCGCAAGAAAGCACTTTCGGCGCGTGGCTCCTGGCTGGTTCCGTCCGTCCGTCCATTCAGTCACCCCCTACTTGCCACCTGCCACCCGGTCGCTCCCTTTTCCGTTCCGCGCTGAACGCACTCCGCACTAGAGGCGCTAGAGACTCTGCTGTGTGTGTGTGTGTGCGAGATCGGCGTTCGCTCGCGGCATCGAATCGAAGCTCCCCCCCTCCTCCAACCAACCCGACCCGATCCCCTTTCCTCTCATCCTCTCAACTCAACTCTCCGCTCAAAACTCTCCATGATTTTCTTGTTGCTTGCTCTTCTTCTCTTCTCCGCTTGCTGTTGCTGCTGCTGCTGCTACAAAATGTCCCGGAGCATTTTCCACTCCCTCACTTCCCCCTCCATTAACCTCCGCACAATTCCCCCCTTCTTCCCTCGGAATCGAACGGAAGAAAGAAACAAATCCCGACAAAGCGCCAAGTTTGACAGTTGGCCGGAAAATATTTCCTCCACCCCCAAGCTCTACCATCCCCCACCCCACCTCCTCCCTCCGGATCGCACCGGACATATTTCTCTATTATTTTCGCCTTTTGCGTTCATAATTTCCCACACAATTCCGCCCGCCCCCACCTCTGCCCATGCCTCGCCGCTCCCTAAAGGCTCCCTTCTGCGGCTCCCTTCCCCCCCTCGAGACGGGATCGGGGCACTATTGGGACTGAAACAGTGCGAGGCAGTGCAGGATGAACGGAGGGGTTTTCACCGTGTGGAAAAATGGGTCTTTTCATACAGCACACACACACACACACACACACACCGGGCGCGTGCTTTCAGTGGCAGCAGCACCGAAAGAAGGGGAGCCCCTTCCCCCCCACAGTTCCCTGGCATGCTGCTCAACTGGTGTCCGGTTTCGGTTGCGGCACGTTCTGCAAGAAATGACCTGCCTCCCGACTCCCCCCTCCCTTCCCTTCCCCCCCCCCTGCTCTAACCCGTTCGCCCCGCGCGCCAAACGACGTCGGCGGTTCTTTCAAGTTCTTATTTATTGCGCTAAGGTCATCACCGTCACCGTCGTCATCCGAGTGGTGGCGGTGAGTGGGGGGAGAGGAGTGGGAAGGGGAGATTTTGGGCCCTTTCTAGCTAGCTAGCGCACCATCATTCCAGCCCGCATTGGCAGCAGCCCCACCCAGGACAAGCGGGGGGTGTTGGTCATTGCACTGTATATCTTTTGTGTATGTGCGTGTGTGTGTGTGTTGAACTGTATTGTTGCCAGGGCCGGTCTACGGAAATGTTAATATCAACCCCCCCCCCCCCCCTTCCACCCAACTCCTATTCATTTCCGACACTCTTCGGACGTTCCTTCGACTCATTGTCGCTTGTAACGCTCGAGCTCGAAGCGCACACAAGTCAAGGTGTGTGATCAAATATTTGTCTCCACATTTCGCGAGCGTGCGCGCGCTGCGTTGGCTGTAACCGGGTTGGATTGTGAGACTGCACCACCCCTACTACTCCCTCTTCCCCCGCCAGGGAGAAGGTAAACACCTGCCCTTCCTGCAACCGGTCAGCGGCGCTGTGTGTGTTTGTGTGTGTGTGTGCGAATGCGCTAGCTTGTCGTTAATGCAAACACACAAACCGAGAAGGGAAGGGAGGGCTCTTGAGAACCCTTGCTTCCCGTTTTCCTCCATTGCTTTTGGCTTGGTTCTTGATTCTCCGCAATTCGGCGGCTGGCGATGGACCTCTTGCAACCGGAGATTGACACCCCCCCTCCCTTCCTCCGTTGGTGCTGGTGACACATTGTCCGCATTAGCTGCACGCGCTGCCATTTCTCGTCCACCCGATTATGACTATTTATTGTCGCCCTTGCCACACGGCACAGGGCTGTTGTTGTGGTTGTGTGTCTGTGTGTGTGTGTGTTTGTGTGTGTGCGTCAGCTTTGATAAACGCCATCAGAGCAGTACCCAATGCCAATGTCAGCGGTCGCGAACGCATTAGTCCCCGGATCCTGACCACAAATCGTCGTCGTCTTCGTCGTCGCCATCTTCGTGACCCGGGCGGGCCACGGTCAACAGGTCACACGCCAGCAAGTGTCCAGCAAAACGCACACTATACACGCTCTCTCTCTCTCTCTCTCTCACACACACACACACTATAACACTACCAAAGCGCTCTATGGGTCCAATTTCCGGTTCACTGAACCCCTATACCCCCGTTCCGTTCCACCAGCAAACCGCACGCGATATCAAACGGCCCACGGTGGTCACGCCCCGTATAATTCGATTAAATCCAGAAGCGAGCGATAGAGAGAGAGAGAGAGCAAGAGAGAAAAGCAAGGAGAAAGGAGTGCGCACGAAGAGGGAGGCCACTACGGGGTACACCCTGTACCCCTTCCTACCCTCTTCCGTTTTTGAATGCTCACAGCCCAAAACAGCTAGCCCCTGCGCTTACCACCACCACCACCACCACCACCACCACTACCACGAAAGTGAAATCCCTACCGGATACTTCACTCAACCGGAAGTCCCGTGTGTCCAGGCCATTCCAGCCCAGTCACTTCCCCTTTCCCCTTTCGCTCCCTACCCTCAATCTCTTTCTCTCTTTCTCCGTATGTGTGCGTGTGTGTGTTTGTGTGAATGATTTCAAGTTGAGTGAGACATTTGTCAGACAGATTACACTCGAGCCGGCCCGGTCTTCACAACAACAACCTGTTTCCGTCACCGTCGGCGGCGCGACGCGACGTTTGTACGCGTTGTGAAGCTGCTAGTAGTACAGCCGCCCATCTACCACTCAGCATCTCTTTCAGGAGGCGGAAGGCACTTCCGGTGGAGTGTACGGACCACGGGACAGTGTGGCCGCCACTCCTTGTGGCTTGAGCCGCGTTGCCGTGTTGACGTAAGCAGCAGGCCCCGGGCGGACTCTCGCCCCGGAAAAAGGAATGCTGTAAAAGGAACCACCACCACCACCAACCCGCTGGTTGCTGGCACGCTCCATTTCTCCTTTCGCGCGTTTTTTTGGGGGCCACCATTTTTTTTATTATTCTTTCGTGAGTGTGTGTGTGCGCTGGACACACGCGTGACGGTCAGAGCGTGAGGCGAGCTGCTGCAAATTTAAAAGCGGGTTGCAGGCAGAGGAAAAGAAGGAGGAGAAGGAGCAGGGGGGGGTTCCATCCGGTTATCCCCGACCGCCTCGAGCGCGTTCGTGGCGGCGGCAGCGGCTGAAGACCATCATTCTTTTTTGCTTCTTCTACTTCTTCGGCTTTGGTGCTTACTTTGGTGCTTCTTCTGCTTCCGCCACGCTCGCTCGCTCGCTCGCGCGCTCCCGGATAGAGCTGCTGGTGGAATGTTTCGGGGAATTATCTGAAATTTGCACGCTCCGGCGCACCTGAATCGGGGCAGGACCGCCTGGTACCTCCTCCTCCAGCCTACCCCCATCCCTTGTTCGCTGGCGTCTTGTTTCTCGTTCCTTTGTCTCGCGGAACCGGACAGCGCAGCGCAGGGGACTGCGGGGAGCGGGACAGGGTGTGGCCGCGCGGTATTTATTGCTTTTTATTTATACCCTCTCCGATCGTGCACGAGTCGCCATCTTTTTTTTTTTCGTTGCTGTTGTTGTTGTTGATCCGCTGTCGTCCTCGCTGTCATCGTTGTTGCTGTTGCTGTTGTTGCTGTTGTTGCGCTGTGGCAGGCTTTGAAGGCCCGGTGGAAAGCCTCACCGGAGTTCCTTGAGTTTTTATGGCCGGTGAGTGGCTTGTGGAAAGGGGGTGGGAAGGGGGTGTGTCGCTGCTGGAGAAACACATTCAGACTTCCGGGGCCACTTGTCCGGGCTGACGTTGCTGTTGCTGTTGCTGCTGCTGCGGCGTTAAAGTGAGGTTGTACGCGAGGCGCTTTGCTGTGTGTGTGTTTGTATTTTTTTCTCTCTCTCCCATACACACAGAAAGGGGTGTGCACGGTGACTGCGTGCGTGTGTGTGTGTGTCTGCGACGTGTGCAAAGCAATGGCGAATGTTCGATTGCTTCAGGTTCAGTCGTTGTCGCAAACGGAAAACCCTTAGCCTCGTTGGGCTTTTGGGGGGGGAAAAGGTCCAAAAGTGTGTTGTATTGGTCCATAGACAACACATTAACCAGACGGTACCACCAGACCACCACCCCTCGCGACCCCCAGCGCGTCTTCCTGGCGACGAACGGTCCTGAATCCCGGAGCCTAACTATCGCCTAACGTCTTGGCCAAGCCGTCGAGGCCAGGCCGGCATTTCAGCTCCATTTTAGTCCCGCCGTGCCGGGCCACCATCGCTAATAAAAGGTCGAACACAAACAACCCTCTCCCCTCCCCCCCTTCCGACACACACACAAACGCACGCTTCGGTGCCCCCTAAGTAGATAATCAAAATAATCATAATAATGACAACAAAGCAAACATCAGGCCCATCATCATCATCATTATCATCAGCAGTGCAAGCGGAGAGGAGATATGAAGGGAGAGGAAGAAGTAGGTGGTGACGAACAACTGGAAGAGGGAGGGCAGATCGATGGAGGTGGTGGCGCCGCGGCGCGTTTCTGCGGAGTAAATAATTCCAAGGATTATGATGATGGTTTTCTTAGTCACACCCGCTCTTTCTCGTGCTCTCTCTCTCTTTCTCTCTCTCTCGCTCTTCCTTCCACCCGTTCACGCGTTGTGCGCGGTGACGCGCGGTTTCCGTGGCGATGCTGCTAGCTGCTAATGATGAGCTATCGTCAGAGGCAGAACCGCATCCATCAGCGTAAAACGGCTGCAAAATGGAGCCCGCACCATTAAATCCGAGCAAAAATCCCCGGATGGTGGGAAAGCCGAGGGATCCTTGTGTTGCATACGCCGCGTGCAAGCGTACGAGAACCATTTTATGCATTGATGGCTCGCGTCAGCCAAAGCACTTCAATCGTCGCGGCGATGCGTCGCGCCTTTTACCTTTTTGTGCGGAGAGCCGAGTGCCAGAGAGAGAGAGAGAGGAAGAAAGAGAGGAAGAGAGAGAGAGAGGGGAAGAGAGAGCACCACTACGACCGGAGCAATTGTTTCGCAATCAGTCAGTAACCAACCATCCAACCCCCCCAATACACAAGGCACCGATCCGTTTCCGTTTGTACAGTGATCGCGCACACACACACACACACACACATCAGGGAGTATAAGGGATGAAGCAACAACAACAACCATTGGAAAAAAACGGAAACTCACACACACACGCACCTTCCTCTCGCCACGTCCAGCAAACAACATCAGCCACAACGAAAGCAAAAAAAGAAAACCGAAAAAAGAAAAATCCTAATGGGTCGAGCGGCATAAAGTGCGCCGGATTTATTGTTCTCACCCCCTCCCCCCCTCCGCCTCCACCTCTGCGCCCGCCCTGCCCCGCAAAAGGAAGCGTGCCTGGCATTCACAAAACGCCGCACAATGGCGCGAGTGCAACAATAAAAAAAAAACCGGCAACCTGCCTGGATGGCACCTGTCGAAGTGGGGGCGGGACCCCCCGGGTGGAAATTGACCCCGAGATTTATGAGACCACTGTGAGAACCGGTGTCCACCCCCGGTCCCTCCTCCGCCGCCACGGGGGCGTCCCTGGATAATCATCATATTTAATCCCCCCGCCCCACCTTCCTCTCTACGCCTTCTGATCCGTGTTCCAGTCATTTGTTTTGTGTTTTGTTGCTGGCGTTTATTTTTTTCCTTCTTTCGAAACTCTGTTTTCAAAAGCGGGCAGAACTGGGGGTAGGGAGAGCGGGGTTGAAGCTAATTTTCAACCCCTTTGGCCCGTGGCCCCGTGGGCAGCTCGGCCATTAAATGGAGGTGCCATGTTTGGTGTGCCAGGTTGCGTTTTGCACTGTGCATAGCACAGCATTTATCTTGCCAAACCCCCCCTTTGTTGGCACCCCTGGCACGAGATTACATGAATTCGCGCGCACCAGGCACACACACACACACACACACCTACAGTTACTATTTCATTTTATTCGTTGTTCCAGCCTCTCCCGCCAGCCTTTGATACGCTTTTCGCCCGCAGGAGAGAAAGCTAATACTGGAGGAAGGAGGGAAGGGTAAAGGGTGGTGGTGCTAATGGTGGTAGTGTGGAGTGAGAGGAGCGGGATCTCCTTCCGAGAAGCCGACGACGGGGATTGTTTTTTATGATCTAAAACAATTTTTGAGTGCCACGTTCGTCACTTTTTTTTTCCTTGGGATGGGTTTCACCTGCCTGTGCCTTGCTTGCTGCTGCCGAAATGGGGACCCATTCGCACGGGACGCACGCCACGGGCGCGTGCCAACCCGGGAGATGCAGAAGAACCAAAAAAAAAGAAAGAAAAAGAAAACAAAACATAAAAAATTGGCTTCACACGACGGTTTCAAAAAGGGTTGAACAAGTTGATTGAATTGATGGGACGGGATGTTTAGGGGAAGGGGAAAACCGGGTGTGGCACATTAACGTCACCGACCGGTCCAGTCCCCGGCCCGGTGTGTGTTTGTTTCTTGTTCTTGGCGATGGCGGTCGCCATTTTTGGGGAGGTGGAAAATATTGCGTACAAAACGAGGATTCGCAAGGGGGGTAGGAGGGGGCAGGGCGGGCTGTCCGGCGAGTTAATGACCGTCCGTCGTATGGTCTGGAGCAGGATGATGGAATGATGGAGTGAAGTGGAATGGGGCGAAGGGGTTTAAAAAAGGGTGGCGGGTGAAGGGTGCTTGGAAGGGAGGAAGGGAAGGGATTACTTTTATGATTCGATTTACTCTTCCAACTAGACTTCTAGAGAGAGAGGGAGAGAGCGAGAAAGAGAGAGAGACAGAGAGAGAGAGAGAAAGAGAGAGAAAGAAAGAGAGAGAGAAAGAGAATGAGAGGCAGAGGACCTTAGAGTTAGCCACTTTTGGAGAAGATATTTGGAGTGTTTTTGGGGATTAGAGGGAGGGGGGAAGGAACCCCCCCCCCCCCTTTGGATGGTTGACTGCCGCCGGTGATGGCCCGTCACGATCAGGAAAGGGTAACCGTTAGAGACCTCTCCCTCTCTTCCTCTCTTCTTCCTTTCCTGCTCGTGTCCTTTGCCGAGAACTCAAGGACATCATCAGCATCATCATCATCATCATCCCCGTAGTAGTCCCAGGGATCTAAGGGAAGCGGGGCATAGTGGTCGTACGTGCGGCGTGTCGCCCAGAATGCAAAATGATGAGTCCCTCCCCACCCCTACCCTTTTGAAAACCTGCCTTAGGGGTGGGGGTTGTTAATGTTCATGTTCATGGGAGTCCGCCGGCTATGTTTCAAATGTGTCCTGGACAGCCGGATTGGCTGCTGCTGCTGCTGATGCCGACACCGGGCACGTATTGTATTAACCCTCCCTCCACCCCCTTCCAGCGCCCAGCCGGTGGACCTGGACCAAAACGGTTGATGCGCCACCCCTCTCCACTCCTTCGCGCCTTTCAGGAATATTCAGCATTGTGCAGGATTTGTCGGTGATGCTGCTGCTGCTGCTGCTGCTGCTGCTGTCACCTTCGGATCATGATGATGATGATGATGATGATGTTGATGATGAAACTGAACGCTTTTCGAGAGGCCATAGAGTGTGCTCATTAGCTGCTTCACCACTCACACACACACGCAGGCACACACGCACAATTGATTGGCACCCCGTTTTGTGGTCTTCACCCTTCTCCCCTTGGTACAGCAATTAAAGTGGCGAAGGCCTCGAGATGCTTCCCCATAATTGATGAGCCGATTTCGTAATATCAGAGATCGGAGAGGTGATGGTGATGGTGGTGGTGGTGGTGGTGTCGGTGTGAAGGTCAAACACCAAACCACCACAACGCGCTGCCCGTGCTGCTGTATCGGTTGTTGTCAAGGCTCTGGGATGAGGCTCCATTAAAAACGTTATTTATGAGACGATGACGACGACGCACTCACACCACCCCCATGCTGCACGGTGTTGCACTGTTGCACTGCACTGCACTGCACACACACTGTCAGTGTGTGTGTGTCCTAGCTAGGCTAGTGTTATAACACTGCGATCATAAATTGCTCGAGCGAGATCAGGCGGAGGAGTTCGAGTTCCAAAGCGGTTTTCCACCGGACGCACCGGTTCTATCGGTGTCCTTCAGCCGTGTTGCCGTGTTTCTCAAGGCCTCAAGCACAGGAGCAGGCTAAACGCTGCTGCAGCTCGACTCGATGCCTGTTCCATGCACTCTAAACGCCACACTCGCTGAAGTGCTGCTGCTGCTGCTGCTCATCAAGTGAGCTCCTTTTCCAATAGATTTACGAGACTACATCAATCGTGTCGACCTCACACGGACACACGGACACGGACACACGGACACGGACACGTTATTGCACGCCAGGAGCAGTATAAGACAGGACCGATGGCGTGTTAACGGCTACTGACAAGAGGCAAGGCAAGAGTCCTTCAAGGATCCCGATCTCCCCCCGGGTGGGGGGTGGTGATGTTATTTAGGTGATTGGAAATTGCATTTGCCGGGCCTGCCCGGGTTGCGTCGAGCCACCCTTTCCCCTTCCTCTTGCCTATTTGCTACAGATGGAGAAGGGAATGCGAATAACACTAATTATGGCGTTGCTGCTGCTGCTCCGGTTGTTGATGATGATGATGATGACGTGCGATGTCCTGGTGATGTCTGGTCGGCTGCGCGGGCCCGGGAATATACCTTTCATTGGCCCCAGGTACCCAGGCCCAGGTCGTCAACCGAAAAAGGCGGAAACGAAATAGTAGAATATAGTAGTAGAAAAACGAAACGAAACAGAAGGAAACAAAAGCGATGCAACGCAAA
The DNA here is from genome assembly GCF_943734745.1 of Anopheles darlingi. Taxonomy (NCBI): domain Eukaryota; kingdom Metazoa; phylum Arthropoda; class Insecta; order Diptera; family Culicidae; genus Anopheles; species Anopheles darlingi. Next base: position 1,577,543 of record NC_064873.1, read on the forward strand.
CAAAACGTGGATACGCAGCAAATAATGAAGTCCGCGGCGGTCCCTAACCTTTTTTCGACAAATTTTCGACCCCGGCCCCCAGCAACAGCAACAGCAGCAGCAGCCGCAGTAACAACTTGTAGCACATTCCATTGTTGTGGTAGCACAAAGGGCGCGCGCACGCCCATGGAATCCATGCACGGAATGTAAAAGCACAAAGAACCCCCACGCCCCTCCTCATCATCCTCGTCCTCCTCCTCATCCTCCTCCTTTTAACCACACAGCATCACCGGCAACGCAGCATGATCGCGGCGGCTACATTTCACTCTGCGCTGCGGAGCTCTCATGCTTTTGCATGTGCTGCATAATAAATATGGTTTGCCAATGGACAACCCAATGCTCCCTCCCTCCTCCACCAACACCCCAACCCGCGGGGGGGGGGGGGGGGGGTGCGGTGGTAAAACAATCAAACACCAACCATTCACATCGTTCGCGCGCTTACGATGCTACGATGCGCGTTGCCCGCAGTAATGGGGGATTGGCGCAAGCACCCCCCCCCCCCTTCCCTCTTCTTTCGTCCCTTTTCCCCCCCTCCCCCAGAGGTCAGGCCGGGCCGGGGCGATTTTTATCGTTCTTCATCATTATAAATCTAAAATTGAACATGTAAATACGAACGTAGCCACCGCGCGCGCACCGGGCGCACCTTTACTGCACCCCCCACCCAGGGGGGGCTAATCGATTCGCACGAACCCGTAATTTCCCCGGCACACCGGCTCGCGTGTGTATGTGTGCGTGTGCGTGTGGCAGCAGCATGTGATTGTGTAAACATAGCGGTTTGCAATTTTCTAAAATAAAATCCCATGCCCAGCCCTAATTTATGCCAACACATGAATGTCTAAGCGTTCCGGGTTTTGCATGCACCCCCCCCCCCCTCCCCCCCTTTCCTAGCTCTGCTCAGTGCCCGTGCCCGCGCCGAGTGGGGTGTTTGGCGAAGTGGCCGATGATGATGATGATGATGATGATGAAGGGAGTGAAATTAGTTCTCCTGCCGTCCTGTCACTGTGGGTTTTTTGCCCTTCTTCCTCGCTCTCTTGCTCTCTCTTGCTCTCTCTCTCTCTCTCTCTCTCTCTCTCTCTCTCTCTCTCTCTCTCTCTTTCTCTCGCCGCATTACATTAGCCGCGCGCGTATGCATAATCTATCGATCGAAGGTTGGCACGCGCCGGCTAGCTGTGCGAAGCAGTAAATGCATCAATAACGAGAGAGAGAGAGAGAGTGGGGCCAATGATGGCTTACAGACACACACACACACACAAACACGTTTAAAAAAAAAAGGATACTCTATGCCCAACAACAGGTGCCGCCGCGCCGCTCTCACCACCAGAGGGAGAGGAAGGGGGAGGAGGTGAGGGTGGCAGGTGTTTTCGGTAACCCAATTTCGAGCGAACACCGGACCCCCAACCTAACCCAACCCAACCGAGAAAGGGAAGCCACCCCATTACACCCCAATAAAATTGGGCATATTTAAACCACACACACACACACACACACGCACACACGCGCACGAGCACACAGTGACCCATGCGAACGCAAAAAAAGGATGTCGCACGGCGAGAGCCCGGCGAGTGCGGAGGGCTGGTGCTGCATGCTTAGAGGGTTATGTTTCGTTTCAAATGGGGGGGAGGCGGGGAGGGGGAGGGATATTATCCCCCCCCCCCCCTCTCGGCACATTTAACTCGCGCGTTTTTTTTCCCTCTTCCTGTCTGCCTTCTTGTGTTCTGTTCTGTTTGGTTTCAATTCACGCCCGGTACCCCTCTTACCCTTTCCTCTGCCACTCCGCCACCCCACGCCTCACGTGCCGAACCCAATATCATGTGCGCGCGAGACGCCGGGTGTGAAACGGGGAATGGGGCAGTTGAAAGCGAAATGAGATTGTTTCCTGCCCCCCGCAATTCCATCCCCTCCAGCGTCTTCTTCTGTGGGGGGAAAGGTTTTAATTCGAATCCATGTCCGTAGTGGCCGCACCGGGGTAGGGGCGCTGTCGTGTAGCAATGATGGGCTTTCACTTTGGATCCTCCACCTCTCCCCCCTTTTTTTGTTGTTTTACTTTTTTTCACTCTCCTTTTTCTTCTTCTTGTTCTTCGTTTTGTTTTTTTTTTTACTCCCTTACGCCACTGTTTATCCTTTCGTTCCACGTTTCGTTCGTTTTGTTCGCTACCAAAGGCTCCGAGTCCCAAGGAGAAGGAGTGGGGCTGAGGCAACCACTCTTACTCTCCTCTTCCCCCTCCTCCACCCTCTCACACAGAGATCGCTCCGAAATATTTATCTCTGCCTCGCTGGCTCGCTAATGTTCTTTTCAGGTTTTGCTCTCGGATTCCTCGGGTTCTCCTCGGGCTCTGCGGCTCCGTCAGCCGCACACACACACACACACACACACACACACACGCGCGCACGCCCGTGCTCGTGCTCGGGTGCTGCGAGTGGCGCTGGCACCCTCAGGGAAAATACCTGATTACTTATTCATTCAAATGAATTTTGATTCCGGTTTGTTTTTGCAATTACACACCGGGAGCACCGGGAGCACCGTGTATACTCCCACACCACCACCACTCACTTTCCTCCCTCCCCTCCCCCCTGCTACACGGAGCTGCGCATCGCTTCGACATGACAGCAGTTGGGATGAGAAAAATAAAAATAAAAATAAGAAGAGACAGAGAGGGAGAGAGAAAGAGCGTTGAGCCCGGAGGAAGCCAAACAAAGAATGATTCTGCCAGCATTTCATTTCATCAGAAAAAGGTAGCCCGTGCTGGCGAGTGACATAGGTTAGGAGGCAGGCAGGGAGGAGGGGAGGAGGGGTAGGGGGAGTTGGAAGAAAGAATGACGATTGAAAAAGGCCTGTGACACTCGGATGCGCACGGAAAAGGGCGTCTCGGGGGGGAAGGGTGCATTGATTTGCCTCCTCCTCTCCCCCTCCCCCTCTCTTTTTCCGCCATTCCCCACTCTCTAGCGAAAGGTCCTTGCCGTTTGCGGATTGCGACGCGGTTAATATTCGAGTTCTGGTTCCTCGGTTCCCCGTTCCCCGTTCCCCGGTCCCCGTCCCCGTCGTCGTTATTTATGTGGATGTTGGACGCCCCCCAGAAGGGGGGGAGGAGAGGGCGAGGTTCGAGAGAAAAGCTTCTTTTCTCGTGCGACGAACGCAAAACAATGGCGCGCACGGTGCTGGTGTGTGAAGACGGGGGAATGGGGAAAATGTAAAAGATCGCGAAACAAACCGACTACTACTGCTGGCTACTGGCCAATGAAGAAGCCAGCCAACGGGGGAGGGGGGGCACGGGCTGGAGGGGAAGGATTTTCCATCTTTTCCATTCATTTCTCCATGAAGGAAGGGGTGGGTAGTGGGTGCACGGGGTGAAGACAGTGATCTTCTTTTATCAAAAAAAAAAAACTAAACAAAAAGGAAAAGGAAAAGGAAAAGAAGGAAAGATCCCAGACCAGTGCCAGTGTTTCGATGGCGATTTGCTGGGTTTTTGTTTTATCGCATCCTTCTGCCTCACTGCCTGGGGGGGAGGGAAGAGGGAGGAGGGGAAGGGTCACCGAAGGGCGGCCCCGTCTGCTCGTCTGCGTTCGTCAATTATTTGTTTTTCATTTCCCGCTGCTTGCTGCAATATTTGCAGCGACACAGTTCACGCGGGGTAGAGAGAGGGTGGGGGGGGGGGGAAGGGTGACGATAAGAAGATTTGGTTTCGGGCGCTCTCTCTTACTCTCTCTCTCTCTCTCGCGCTCGCCTCATCGACCGACCGATCGCTCCGGCGCATTTTGCTTTGTCCGTTGGCACAATTTTAATCATTTGAAAATGAGTCAAAAGCGAACGCGCACCCTTCCGTACCCCCTGTGGTTTCACCTCCCTCCCCCTCCCCAGTTTCTCGTTGTTTTCCCGCTTTTATCGTCACCCCTTCTCGCTCTCTCTCTCTCTCTCTCTCTCTCTCTCTCTCACACACACTCTTCTCCGCGGGAGTAATAAGCTGCCACAGGTGTCACGTACCCGGTAGGTAGGGGGTGGTGCTCGCTAAAAGGGGGGTTGGTTTGAAAGGCCCCAAACAGAACCCTTTCTGGCGGGGGTAACGGTGCAGGTTGGGCAAATTATGAAGATGAATAAATTGAATTACATATTTATGGGGTTTTGCCGCGCGGGTATCGTACCATGTTTTTAATGAGAGGTGGGTTGTTTTTGAAGGGGATGACACCCCTGGATGGAAGGGACTCATTCCCTTTTTCCCCGGGGTGGTTATCGAATCCTGTTGCCTCTGAGAAGAGTCTCTGAAAATCACACAACACACTGACACACACACAAACACTCTATCCTCTAAAACCCAAAAACCATCGCTCGTTATCCCGGGATCACGCATCGGCATTGAAAGGGGGAAAGGGTCCCTTTTCCTTCCTTTTGCCAAAGGGACCTTGGCCCGGGAGTCGAAGACGGAGACGGAGCCGGAGCCGGAGACGGAGACGGAGACGGAGACGGATCCGTATCAATTCCGCGTTGTCCTTTGTTGTTGCTGTCTTTGTTGCTGCTTTTGGGCGCTCGCTGCGAAGTAATTTTACGTAGCGCACCCCCTCCTCCTACCCTCCCCACTCCTTCTTAAAAAGGGGAAACTCAATCCGCAGGCGCTTCCCGCGGCCACGGGAATCATCCCGATTAGCGCAAAAAGAGAAAGAGACAGAGAGAGAGAGTAACAAAGGATCCCCGCATCCACTGCCACCATCCCCCTTCCCACCCCAGGCGCCGGTAACCGGAAACGCAATCGGCCGAGCAATCTTTGTGACAAAATTAAACTCTACTACTTCTCTTCCACCACCACCCCGCTGTGCCCGCCAAAACACACACATTATCCGCCACCCATTGATGGGCTGGAGACGTGGAACGACGACGACGACGATGACGATGACGATGACGATGATGATGATGACGATGAGGCACCGACGGCAGAACAACCGAAAATAATTGGATAATCGATTCTCAATTTCCTGGCGAACGTGTCCCCTCCCATCCCGCGCGCCTGGTCGCCGCTTGCTCGGCTCGCTGTTGCAGTTTTGTGTCTGTGTGTGTTGGTTGCGTTGCGTTTAGTCCCGTGGTTTTTGTTTTTTTTTTGGCTAGAGCATTTGTCACCGATATCCACCGATCCCGTCGAAGGCCCCTCGACAACGGGGATGAGGGATGAGAAGGTGGTGCAGACGCGCGGGGGGGAGGAGGGGATGCGTTCGATGGTTTGGCTGCCATTATCGATTTCCGCTTCACTCTCGCTGCTTACTCCGTAGTCCTCTCTCTCTCTTTCTCTGTGTTTGATGGCTTTTTGCTTTGCGTTTCGTTGCGAGTCGCGCCCGTCACCCGTGACGTCACGGGGATGATCTTGGGGGGCAGGCAGGGATCGGGGACTCGGGGATAAAGGAATAAAACGATTGGGAATTTGTTCCGCCCGCCCGCCTCGTCCCTTCTCGTCCATTTTCACTCGTTTTTTTCTTTCGCTGCTTTTTTGTTTCGCTAGATTTGTGTCATTAAATCATCACATGAGCCGAGTCCGGCCCGAGTCCGACTCCGTTTCCACTTTGCTGAACATCCTTCATCCCTTCCTCACGTCGCCCCCCCCCCCTCGCTCCGAAAAATCGCATTCGATTTTTCCACAGATTTTTCCACAACTTGAGCGCCGTTCGGTCCCGTCCGGTTCGAGTTCCGGACATCTCTCTCTCTCTCTCCACCCTATCAGGGAATCAACGGCCTAGCCGAAAGCCGCTGGACCGCTCCATCCATTGGCCATTATATCGTTAGCAGTGGGCAGCGGCGACGACGACGACGACGACGACGACGACGACGACGACAACGGACACTCTCTCTCTTCACCTCTACAACGGCGTAACGGAAAAGGTGGCCCAAGTGCGAGAGAGAGAGAAAGAAAGAAACCGGAAGTAACCGTTGGTCTAGACGGCGGGCCGAGCGAGTTGGCGAAACAAACGAAAAAAAACAAAACAAAACAAACAAAACGTCCCAAAAACAAAAACGAACGAGAAAAATACTCACCCAAAGAAAGGGTTTGGACTCACCCAAAGAAAGGGAAAGGAGAAAAAGGGGGGTTGGCGGTGGAATGGCTTAACTTCTTTGTTTGTCCTCTCCGGCGAACAGCGCGACAGCAAGGAAATTTTAGAGGAGGGAAAGAAGAGAAGGAGGAAGCGGGTGGCTTACTCGCTTCGTTTATCTCGTTAGGCAAAAAGGGGGGGCGCGCGCGCGTGTGCTTTTGCTTTTGACTGACTGACCCCTCTCTCTCTCTCTCTCTCTCTCTCTCTCTCTCTCTCTGTTGCATCCCCTTTTTTTTACTTTCCTTTTTTTCCCTTTTCTCTCTCTTTCTCGCTCTCTGTCCGCTATGACTTAGCTCTTTTGTCTCTTTTGTCGATTCCTTATCGTGCCAATCGGACCCAAAAGATCTCCACAGGAAGCATACATGAACAGAAAAAAAAACACACACACAAATACATTGTTTTTCCAACGGCTTCATTCCTCGGGTTGCGCCTGTGTCCTGTCAATGCGCCGTAGGGAAGGAGGGGAGAAGGAAATTAAAACACAACACAAGGATCGAAGTGAGACGAAAAAAAAAGGGAATGCAATGAATGAAGCGAGTGTGTTGACCGGAACCTCGCGCTCTCTACTGGAACATATACAGCTATAGTACGCGGGAAGCACGGGAGCATCAGCATCTCTGCTTTAAGTAGCAGCAGCATTAATTTTCCTCCCTTCCTGAACCGAACCGGAACTGTCGATGATGCCCATCGATCGATGCTCGCTTGATGACGATACGCGACATTTTTCCCGTGCACATCACACCACTTGCCTTTTTTTTTGCACACGCAGCCGCTTAATTTGCTCGCCTTTGCAAACCAAACAGAACCGCGGAACCTACGGAATATGGCTCTCGCTCTCTGTGGGGAAAACGGATGAGCCACACGCGAAGGACAAGCGCACAAAAAGGGTTGGGGGGTGTGGAAAACAACGCGCGCACTCATAAGCACTCAGCAATGCGGAGCGCGTCCGCGGCGCCGCTCGTTCATTTCGATTTCGTGGAGCGTGGAGAAAAGTAGTTGATAAAAAAAAAAAAGGGAAACATATAATAGAGAAAAAACAAGACCATGAAGCACGATGCTAGGCTGCTGCTGCTGGTGCTGCTGGTGGTGGTGGAGGTGGTGATGATGATGAAATGGGGCTAAGGAAGTGAAAATAATATTTCTTTCACGTCCACACGGAAGGAGCAGCAGCAGCAGCAGCAGTGGAGTGGCATGTTAGGTGTCCACGGCGCGTGTGTCGCCCTGTCCCCGCTGCATCCTTGTTTGGGAGTGCTTTCCTCCCAGGCTCACTCCCCCTTCTTCCTCTGCCATTTCATTTCTTTTATGCATTTCTTCTGCAGCCAAGAAATACCGTTCCTGCTGCTGCTGCTGCTGCTGCTTCTCTGTCATCATCGGCGCTCGTTTGGCGCTGAAAAAGGGTTGAACTTTCTGCCGCCGTCGTCGCCGCGGGTGTCAGGGTGCGAAAGGATGGGATTCACTTCTTTTTTTCTTTTTGGTGTTCTGGCGCACGCACGCACACACTCCACGAATCCCGCGGAACCTCCGGTGGCACGTTCCATTAGACGGGTGGGTGCTAAAGGTGCGGTGCGGTGCGGTGCGCTGCTTTTCATAAGAAAACGGAAAAGAAGTGGAAAAACTGGGGGAAAAAAAACGGCTACGAGCGGGAAAATGGTTCCGAACGCCTGCTGCTGCTGCTGCTGCTGCTGCTGCATGGCATGCAAATGCAACCCCTCTCTCGTAAGGGGGTTGAGGAAAGAAGGGACGCGCGGTTGATTGAACTCATCATTCGTTCGTTCGTTCGTTCGCACGCGAGCTGCTGCTGCTGCTGCTGCTGCAAGAGAGTCCGCGATAAACAAACAAACAATGACAGCACCCCGCACCCACCGCGCGCAGCAGGAGGTGAAGAGGAAGAGGAGGTGGGGGTGGTTGCGATGAAAATCAAAAGAAAATATTGCACCAACTCGGATCACACGGATCGGAGAGTGAGAGGGCCGTTGGCTGTTGGAAGGGCTCTACATCCGTGCAGTGCCGTGAGAGGGGTTGGTTGGTGGTAGGGGGTAGGATGCTCAAATCAATCAGCCTCGCTGCCCGCTGCCTTAGTTCGTATCCCCCTTGGGTCTTGGGATAAGTTTTTTTTCCGCAATCCGCAATCTGGAAGAAGGATTAAAGGTGGGAAAGGGGGAAGGAAGGGGTTTTGGAGGGAAGAAGGGTGTGTGGCTGCAGTGGTTGCTCGGTTTTGTTTGCTGCGCTTTCTTTGCTTGCGGAATGGAGTCGACCAACTAACACACACACACACACACACACTCATACATAAACAATTTTTAATGAGCAAAACAAGTGGCGGGAGTAACAGCCCATCCATTAGGTACCAATGGCCCGTCGTGGCCCGGCGTTCGATCAGATCGAGTCGACATCTAATTATCAGCACCCCCCAACATCCCTCCATCCCTTCATTTCACCCTCCATGTCAAGGAAAGAATATAAGGGATTTTTTGACATTCGGGGCACCGGCACCAGATGCTGCTACTGCTACGGGCCGGAATGGTGGCAACACGTGGCGCAACACCACCCTCCCTTCCTTTCGTGTGTGTGTGTGTACGCTACCAATTAAACCCCTTGACCGTTGATATGGGAGACACAGACATGGGACAAGCCTTCTCCGCCCGCTTCCCCCCCTCTCGTCCCGTTTACTTGGTGTGCTTTAATGGATGATGCGTGTTGCGCACCAACCCACCCACCCATTCGCCCACAATAACACACACATACGCGCGGCGTTTTTGGCGGGCAATTAATCATAGGCCGGAACCACCACGTGGACCCACGAGTGCGTGTGCGTTTGTGTGTCGTTGCGCCCTTGCCCATGTCGTGTCCGTGCTTTTTATGATCCCTTTTTGCCCCGTGATCCCACCCTGCCCGCTCCTTTCAGCGCCCAGCTCACAGATCCTATCAGCGAGTCGCTGGAGTCGCGGTTAGGGGTCCTTCTTTTTCACTGGATTCTCGAACACACACTCGAGGGCGAACGTGTGTGTTAGGTTGCCCTTAACACACACACACACGCACACATACACAGACACAGACACAGGCACACGAGAACCAAGTGCGTATGAGTTCTATCTAATCCAATTACGCCGCGTGTGCGCGCACTGCTGACAATGTTCCTCAGATTTGCTGTTGTTTGTTTTTGCTGCTGCTGCTGCTGCTGCTGCTGGTGTTGTTTTGGGGTTTGGTTGCGCGTCAAAAGGATTGCAACACACTGGCTCTAGATGGTGACGACGACAACGACGACAACGACGACGACGACGAGGCAGGATCATCGGATCAGACCAAAATGGTAGGCCCAGGGCTTTCCGGGCAGACCGAGGCTCGAGACACCGCTGCACGCACACACACACGCATGCACGCACCTATGATACAGTGGATCAGGAGCAGAGCTCTCTCTCGCTCTCGCTCTAGGGGGAGGTAGCTCAGCACCCTTATTTGCAATTCATTCGAGGCGGTCCCAGATAGTAGCAGTAGCAGCAGCAGCAGCAGTAGCAGCTGAAGGAGCTTTGGTTGACGCTGAATGGAGACATATCATGATCCCGGGGATTAGGATAATTGAGATGAAGTCCTTCCTCCTCTCGCCGTCGCTGCTGCTGCTCCTGCTGGGGGTTGCTGCCTCTTTTCCGTTCCTCGTTTTTTTTTCTGCTCTCTCTTGTTGTACTCGCACTCCTCGCGCTCCTCGGCTTCAGCTCAGCTCAGCTCAGAGCTCTCTCTCTCTCTCTCTCTCTCTCTCTCTCTCTCTCTCTCTCTCTCTCTCTCGCTCTCTCTCGCAACGCAACCGCCACCAATCGAGCGCCATCGCTCTAAATGGTCTGAAGAGGAATTAAGGACCCCTTTTGCCTAGCTGCGGCGGCGGCGGCGGCGGGCGTCGGGTGGCAGTGAGTGGAAAGGGAGCGGTTCTCATCACGCAAAGTCGGTATGAGTGAGGGGGTGGGGGAAGGGAAGGGGGGACGGGGGACGCAAGTAAGCACTTTCCATTGATTTCGTAATAACCTGTCAGGGCGGTTTACAGGTCGAGCCCGCCACCACTGTGTGTGTGTGTGTGTGTGTGCGTGTGCTTGTGTGTGTGTACGAGAACATTTGGATCCAGTGCAAAAACGTAAAAGGCGGAACAAAGCGAGCTGAGCGTGCGAGTTGTTGGTGGAGGTGGAGCGTTGAAGAGAGCAGCTGGAAGGATTATGCAAACACCAGCGCGTGCAAGAGAGAGAGAGAAAAAGGGGGCAAAGGGGGGGATTTGAATGGTGTAGTACTGCCTTGGTGGCAATGTCAATGCGTCGCCGCTGATCGCAACCACTGACAGCAGCAACCTGACGAGCGCGGGCGCGTTAAAGGTGGTTGTAACAAAGTAGAGTCGAGAATTTAACAAACACACACGGGCGCACACACACACACACACGGGCGCGCAGAGGCTCGTGTAAAGTGGTTCAGGGCTGGTACGCGGAGGCGGCGCGGGTTTGGCGCGAAAGCGAAGGCTGATGAGAGTGGAGATTAGTGAAGGCGAAAGCAATCGTCGTCGTCGGCGTCGTCGTTGTTGTCGTACAAATGAGACGACGTCGACACAGGCTACTAGCATCTAGCAGTAGCTACCCTGGGGGGAGGGGATCATGCTTCCCCCTCCCCCCCTCCGCCCTCCTCATCGCATGTAGTAGAAGCCTTGAGGTCGACTTCTCGAGTTCGGTTCGGTTTTCTGTCCCGGTTTGTTTGCATTCGCCAGCCGCCAGCCGCCAGCCGCCAGCTAGATTAGGAAGGAAGGAAGGAAGTGCTTAGCACAACCATACACCCAGTCACACACACACACACACACACACACACACACATGCATGGATACACAAATGCAAAAGTCCGGGGAAAAATCAATTTGAAAACTAAAGCCATTCTCGATCGCTTCGAGAGCGACCATGGGCGGGGGAGGAGGGGGGGGGGGGGGGGAGAAGGGTGTGCACCCATCTAGGGGACGGTAAGGACAGTGCGGGTTCGGATCCCGGCGCTCGATTGCGCTCGATTGACTTCCCGTTCCCGGACAAAGACCCGGTTGATTGTCAGCAGCCAAAAGGGGTGACCCACGAGGGGGTGGGGGAAGGGGTTAAAGTCATAAAGTGCGCGTGCAACGGAAAGATGGAAATTGCCCGGGGGGGGGGGGGGAATGTCATAAAAAAGAAGAAAGTTGTCCGGCAATCTCCCCTTTTTCCTTTCCCTCCACTTCACTTCACGCACCACTACTAGCGTGCGTTGTGTGCATCGGCGTGCGGTTGGCATGGTTGGTACATGTTGGTTGCACGCTCCACGTCACTCTCTCTCTCTCTCTCTCTCTCTCTCTCTCTCTCTCTCTCTTTCTCTCTCTCAAGTGCTGTATGTGTGTGTCGATGGTAAGCGAGAAAACTCATAAAAGACTCTCGCGCTGCAATGGAATTCGATTTTCACCACGCGTGTCTGTGTGTGTGTGTGTGGAATTATTTGTGGTCGTCACTTTAGCTCCCGAAACGCGCAACGCAACCACGCAACGCGGGGGAGAAGATCCCGAGATCCCGAGATCCGGTTCGGAAGTAAACAACCCAGTTGTCAACAGTTTGGTGAGAGGAGGAGTGGTGGGAGGATCAGGAGGAGCTGGTGAGGATGGTTCGATGATGATATGAAGTGCCAAATGCGTTGACCACGGCAGACCGCGCGTCTGTGTGTGTGCACACACACTATCCGTATCCTATGCTTTATGCGAGTCGCTTTATGCGATGCACATTTCGCCGTTTTTTTACGACTTGTACCGGACCTCCGGAGGACAAACAAACATGATGATGCGGTAAAGCATCAGCAGTAGCAGCAGCAGCAGTAGCAGCAGCAGCAGTAGCAGCAGCAGCAGTAGTAGCAGCAGTAGCAGCAGCCGAAGGACGCACGGAAAGCGGAAAGCGTGAAAAGTGAAAAATAACATCCTGAGTTGTGTTGAGTTGAGGCGAGGAAGGATGAACAAGATAAATAAGCCAACCAGCCAGCCAGCCAGCCAGCCAGCCAGCCAGCCAGCCAGGAGCCAGAGGTTAAGGCAGGATAGGGGTAGCGACTTGGCAGGTGGCAAGACGACGAACCGGACCGAACGGAGGAGACGGAGGCGACGGAGTCGTGACGTAAGACGATTAATGGACCGGCAATAAATAGCGGAGAGAAAGCGGATGGTGTGTCGGTGTCCAGTCAAGATGTGATTGGAAAAAGCCACAGTCCGTGTATGTGTGAGTGTGTGTACGTGTAGGACACGCATCGGTAGGTGTCGCGCGAGCCGCATAATCAATCTCACGGAGAATAATACATTGCGGTCAACCCCTTTGCGTTGCATTTTCCCAGGCTCTCTCTTTCTCTCTCTCCCTCTCTCTCTCTCTCTCTCTCTCTCTCTCTCTCTCTCTCTCTCTCTCTCAACCAATTGAAATTGAAATAATCGGAGGCTACACTTGGAGATACTTACTGCCTCTAACTGTATGGCTTTAACGGGCGTAACGTCACACGGAAATGCTCTTATCCCCCTTCCCCTTCACCGCGCCGCCATCATTAACAAGTCTTCCTTCCTTACTGAAGGAGTGGAAAAAAGGGGGGAGGCGAATTTTGTCGATGTGTTTGTTTTCGATTTTTCGATTTCCGTTTTTCCGCCGTGCGTGCAATTTGCCACCAAACCCCCATCGCCATCCCCCCCCCTTTAATCCGCCCAGCCCAACCCAGCCTCGCCAGCAGTGTGTGTGTGTGTGTGTGTGTTAGCAGAGGATGAGAGTCCCAAAAAAAATAAAGAAGTCACATAAACACAGACACAGACACAGGGGATACTAAACACGCATACACGCGATACACACCGATTAATAAACCATTGAGCCCACCCCCAGCGATCGCCCCCCTCCCCTTCCTTTCCGCATCTCCTTTTTCCTCCTCCACTCTTCTGCTCTCCAGCTGCTGCTGCGTGCGCACTCAGCAAAAACGCAGTCAGGCAGTTATCAGGGAGGGCAAGGGTGAGGGATGAGGAGGTAAGGAGGATGGCTGGAAACCGTTCCGCTGCTCCTAAAACCCCCGCGCCGCGCGCCGTGGTGTTCGAGCTCCTGGCGGCGGCGGCGGCAGTCGTCATCGTCATTCGGGTTTTTATTGCTCCTCCATCGCTGATAAGTGCTTATCTAAGATGCTTTCCCCTACTTCGTCTTTTCGGCCGAGAAGGGAGGAGAAGGGGGGCTTACAAAGGGGGGAGCCGTGTGACGGGTAGTGCCACGCAGCAGATCGGAGATGGTCGCGTATCGAAGTAATAAAATTACACAACCTACAACCTCCACCCCTCCCGAAAAGCCCCAGGGGAGGGGGTGTGGGACCTTTAACCCGAACCCCACCGATTTCTTGGGGCGCTCTCAATGGGCACAACCAACTCGCAGCGAGGAGCTCACATTGCTGCCTGCTACGTTTCTGTCTCCCTCCACTGAGGGGTGTTCCGTGGGGGTTGTTGTCTCTCAAAATGTCTCGAAAGCGAACGCACGCCCAACTCGGCTCGGCCATTGACTTGCATGGCAGCATGGCACGCGGCCTGCCGGGAGGAGAATGGAAGGGCCAGAGGGGAGAAATCTCGAACGGAAGGCTTTTTCGTCCAATTTGGCTCCATTTCATCTGAATGATCTGACATCGGGTCAAAAAGTGGGTGCGAGAGGGGGGAGGGGGCGAGGTGGGGGGTCAAATCTCGCCGATCCGGTCCGGTCAGCAGAAAGGCTTCGAGAAAAAAAAGGAAAAACGAGAAGAAGAACGAAAGTAGAGAAGAAAACAAAAAGAAAAACACTAAACCGGGAGGACACCCACCGCCTGGAAAGGAGGGGAGGAGAAAGGGAGGCATCGTTAGCGCTCTTGCCCTCCTTCCCCTTCCCCCCCCCCCTCCCCTGCGGCTCTCACTCTTCTTGTCTTTCTGCGGATATTTCCGGCTCCGGCATTTCCGGTGTCCGTGCCGTGGCCACTCTGCTGGCTTCGCGCCGCCGCTGCTTAAGTGCTGACCCAATTCGTCACGCGCCACCCTCCCTGTGCCCTTGCCCTTTAGCCCCCGCAGAAAACAGTACAACCTTCTCTCCTTCTTCTCCGGCAATCCTGGAGCAGCGAGCGAGCAGCGAGCAGAACGATCACAATCATCGCCATTTTCCGGTTTTGCACCAACGCGAGGGGATGTCGTCGCCGTCGTCGCCGTAAGCATCCATCACGCCTCACAGCACAACCGAGCACTGACAGTGTGTGTGTGCAAGTGGCTTGGCGATTATCTTCTGCCATGTTATGCCCCTTCCACAGACCAACCGTTGGTCGGTTTGTTGGGTTTTTTTTTTGGTTTTACTATTTTCTGTTTAGTAATCAAGAGGGTAGCTTGGGGTTCTCCGGTGGTGTGGGGGAGCTGGCTTCCTGTTCCTGCGAATAGTTAATGATACGATACTCCCGCGCGAAGCCGCGAGTTTTTTTTCGTTTTGGTTGCTGAGATTTGCTATTCAATCGTTTGTTTGTTTTTTATTTTTTTGCGACTGTCAGGCTGCTGCTGGTGGTGGTATTCACCCAAACACACACACGCATGCACACACACACACTGACAACGGCTAGGGGTGGCGATGTACTCACCAAAGCGCGCTTTCGCTGATGCTTTCTCACATACAAGCAAAGCTTCAAGACTCAAGTTTCAATTAGGACACACATTCGCGCACACACACACGCACTCACAAACCAGCCCTAGACCAAGGCCGGGTGTTGTCTCGTGGGTCCGCCATTTTGCAGCGCTAGCAGGTCCGTGTCCGCGCGAAAGAGGGGTGGAGGGTTGGTAGTGGGTCCATGAGTACGGTTTTCGGTTGTTGTTTACGATAATGGGAAATGGATTTTCCCGGGGCCCCGGGGCCAGCCTTAAGGTGGAAGGTTAAATTTATGCCAACGCAAAACACACACACACGCACACACACGCACTACTCTGGGGTCTGGGATTCCTTTTTGCCGTCGCGTCGCGTCACGTCAAGTAATGGCCACTGGCCAGTGGCCACCGCTCGGTGTCCGGTGGCTCCAGGGAGCAGCATACCTTTCTCTAACCACTAACGGGCAACCAATTAAGGGGCCAGAAACCCCTCGGACCCGGACACGGACCCGGAGAGAGCCGAGAGTTCGCCACTTCGACTCCGATTCGGCGTCCGACCAACTTTAATAACATTAGCATATTTTTGCGGGGGTCACACACACACACACCACGCGAGCGGGCGGTGTATAAATCCAAGCGAGCAGCAGCCATCCTCCCTCCCGCTCCCCCGCTTCCCCTCGCGACGAGGCACTGGCGGCCTTCTAATGGACTTTCGAGCGAACGAAAGAAGAAAAAAAGAAGCTCTCGGCTCCAAAAAAAAAACGGAGCTCGAGCAACGCGTCCGGCAGCTTCCGGGCAGCTTGTCCTCGGACAGAAAGGGAGAGAGAGGAATAGAAAGAAAGAGAGAGAGGAAGAGAGCGAGTGAAAGGTCGTCGGGTCTCTCTCTCTCTGCTGGGGGGGAGGAGAAGGGGGAGGAATTTCGCCGGTCACCTACAAAAACCATTCGTCACCCACACTACCACCACCTGCCTTGACTTGACCCCTGCGCTGCCGCCTATAGTCCGCTGAGCGGCTGGCAGAACGTTCTTTTCTCGATCTCTTCCTTTGCTCTCTTCTTGTGTGTGCGTGTGCGTGTGTGTGTGTGTGTGTGTGTGTGTGTGTGTGTGTGTGAACGCGTGTCACTCTGTTTGCCTAATGTAACTTCCAACCAAATTCTCGATCCGCCCCACTCCCTCCTCAAAACACCCTCTAGTGACAACAACAACAACAGCAACAGCATCGTGCAATCCGGATCGTCTGGAGTACGCGACAGCGTCCGATCGATAGGGGGCCCACTGGTGGGGGATGCCTATCGACGGCACTTTTGTGTCGCTGTGTCGATCTGTGTGTGCGTGTGTGTGTATGTGCGTGTTCGATGGTAAAAAGTCTCCGGAACATGTCTCACTCCGGTGAAAGTTGTTGTTGCTGTTGCTACTGCTGCAAAGTGTTTCACCACCCCATTTCCCACCCCTGCGCACGCTCTCTCTCTCTCTCTCTCTTGCCCTGTCGAGGACTAATGCTTCTCGACGACGACGACGACGAGAAGAACTTTCAAGGGAATGGATTTTATTCAAATTTCACTCATTTTCGATCGACGCTGATGGCACCTGACCTGACCTCACTCCTCCTCCTCTTCTTCCTTCTGCTCCTCCTCCTTCTACACACCACCAACTCCCCTCCCCTCCCCAGAGAGGACGCTGTTCGGGCGCAATCCGAGCAGCAACAAAAAGAGAAGCGAAGAAGAGAAGAAAAAGAAAAAACTCGACAAGGAAAACGGAAAATCCCCGAAGGCAGGGAGGCAGCCTTCCCTCGGGCTCGGCCACCCCCTCCCCCCGGGCGGCTATACCCCGTCCATCGAGGGGCCATGTACCGAGGTGTTTTCGTTTTTTTTTTGCGTTGCGTTGCTTCCTCCTTTTGCGCTTCTCCGGGAGAAGGCCAAGGACTAGGAGACCAGCCAGCGACCAGCGTGCGCGCGCCCGTGCTTAGGATTCTGTGGAATGCTATGTGTGTGTATGTGTGTGCTTGTGCCGGAGTCCACCGGAGCAGACCGGAGGTTATTTATTAAAATGTTTATCCCACTTAAGCTGCAGTCGGAGATTGAGTTTCCATCACCAGCAGCAGCAGCAGCAGCAGCAGCAGCAAAACCATTCAGCCTTTCAGGATCAACTCAATTAGAGGGGAACCGGCAGGAGGGGGGGGGGAACACTGCCACCCCTCTCGCTGGCGCCAGAGTGACACTACTCGTCCCGTTCCCCCCCCTCCCCCGGATTGCGGTTCTGGCTTTTGCGGAATAAATTAAACATGATGGATAATCCGTTTCGGAGGGACCGGGCACCTGCACCTGCTCCAACGGCTGCATCCTAACACGGACGGGCGGGCACACACACACATACACCTAGACGTGACGTGTGTAGCCGCAGTCACCTGCACGGCGTGACGATGGTGTGTGATGCTGATGCTGAGAAGGGGTTAGAAGAGACTGGCTGACGAGGGCGGAGGAAGGTGCTTGAGAAGGGGGTGAGTTTTTCCCCCGATTGCTACCTTGGCGCTTGGCGCGTGTTTTACATGCAGCACGACGCCGACACCGACGACGACGACGACGACGACGACGGATTTTCTGTTTGGAGCTTCGCTAAAGCTCAGGAGCTCAACGGCGCTTTCTACGTGTGTTTTCTCATTCTGTGTGTGTGTGTGCTTCGCATGGTTTCGGCGCCGGTCCTAGAGAGAGAGTCTTACGGTGCTATTCAGCCACAAGCAAGCGACAGCGACACACACACACGGTCGGTCGTAGCCGGGCGCACGTGAAGTGCGTTATCGACGCTGACCGACTCAAGGATGTGAACCGGGAGTGAGGACTCCCGCCCCCTCTTGAAGCCTGATTGAAAGTTATGACATGCTTATCGACACTCCGTGATCCCGTAGCTGGCTGGCTGGTTGGCCGGCCGGCGCATAAATTCCAATTCCCCGAAAAAACGAGGCGGCCACGAGATGAGGGCCGCCGGATTCCGGTCCGGATTTCGGTTCCGGACTCCGGTGCCCCTCCCCCGTGGTGGTGATGCCCGAAACCGGAAGCGAAATGTGCGGTTCCGAAAGACGTTTTAAGGATTTTCCATTCGCCGTTTTCCCATTCGTCGTTTTCGTTTCGTTTCGACCAACGTTGTTGTTGTTGTTATTGGTCTTGGTCTGTATTGGTCTGTGTTAAGCACTTAACTCACCCTGTTCCTTCTTCTTCTTCTCCTGCTCCTGCTCTATGGTTAAAGTACCGCCGTTGTCGTTGTCGTCGTGGCGTTGAAATTGAAATTGAAATACGCAAACAGCCGGGAACGCATTTATCGTTAGTGGCACGCGTGCCACCGTCTGCTCATTAGACAGAGTATGTGTGCATGTGTGTGTGCGTGTGCGTGTGTCTACTTGTTGCCGTTGGCCGTGTGCGCGGATTTTGTGTGTGTGTGCAGCTGAGCGAAGACATGATTGAATTATCAATTCAATTAATGATCACACACACACACACACACATTATGTAATGCCCACTGGCTGGACATGCGTGCGTGTAGCAGCTTGTTGTGGCAGAATAGAGGTCAGTCGAAGTGAGGTGAGAGGGGGTCCTCACCTTCCGCGCCGCGGGAATCATCCCCTACAGCAATGATCACCATTATCATTTCGTCTGGAGGGAGAGCTAAGGAGTCGGTGGTTCGCTTGCGATGGTTTGACCGCGGTGTTACATCGCGTTGTAAGTCCGCTTCCAGCCCTCTCTCCCCTCTGACTCTCTTTCTGACATTAGTTTTTGACAGAACAATCGCACGCACAATAGATACGCGCTGAATATAGTGCTTATTAGCATAAATTTGCATAAACCACCAGCATCACCACCTCACACACACGCACACACCACACCATGTGTTCTGTGCACCTCATACACCCCCCCTACCCCCTCTTTAGATCCCTAAACGTTCCAACTGTGGCGATGCTAGCACTATTAAAGCAATTACCTTGGCATCAGCTTGCACGCGGTGTTCGTGTCCGTGTCCGTGTGTGTGTGGGTGTGTGTGCCAAGTAAAGCTACTACTGTGGAGGAAGAAAGGGAGAGGATCGAAAGGTCCACGGGGCAGCGCGTTTCGATTCGATTCGAAGACGAGGCGAACGAGAAACGAGCATCTTGAGGGACGTAAGGGTGTGTAAGGGTCCCGCACCCCCCCGCCCCTCCAAAAGTACCCTCTCTAGCACCAAAAATGGAATGCAGGAAGCACGCCAACAGTGGCCGAACGGCCCAGGATTACCAAGTTGCTGAAGCTATCTTTTAGTAGAAAACATGGAAAAAAAAACCGACACAAAAACAAAACGAAAAAAAAAAAACACAAACCCTTCTACACGAGGGGGGCGGGGGGTCATGATGCTGTCCAGTTCGTAATCCACCCCCCCCCCTCCCCACACCGCGCCACCAGATTCCGCGTGTTATTAATTGACCATTCCCCCTGTCGGGTCAGTGTTGCTGCGCGGGCACCGGACGGAGTAATAAAAGTGTACGAACGGCAAAAAGGGGGCTTGAAAAGAGGCTAGAGAGGGAGAGGGAGAGGTAGATGAAGAGGACAACAAAAAAAAATAAAGGAACCTCACCCCGGATACTGATGCATCCCCAGAGAGTCGTCAAGCCTCGCCGTCGCCGTCGCCGTCGCCGTCGCCGTCGTCTTGGGATCCTCTTGGCCAACGGCCCTCGAGGGTCTCCGGGGCACCGGACCCGTTGAAGGAGTTTTGCGCTACTAACCCCCTTCCTTCCTTCCCTATCTCTCCCCATCCCCGTTCACCGTTGATAATCAAACCACCTTTACTTCCAGGCGACTCCTTTCCCGGTTGTTGTTGTGTTATTTTTTTTGTTTTGTTTTGTTGAAGGATTTTATGCCCCTTCGCCCCCGGGCCTCTAGTCCTGCCGCGTTATCAGGGCACCTCCCACGGGTGTCTCTCTCTCGAGAGAGAGACGGTTTGCGAGCGTACCGCCAGCGATGCTAATCGCTACTTGACTCTCGGAGGTTCGAGTACCGGGTACCGATCCGGGTCCCCGGAATGATGAACGGAATCATCTGGTTGCCCCCTCTCGCCCCTCACCCCCTTTTACTCTCTGTCAGACACCCCCTTTCTGGGGTCTGGTGCCGAGATCATTATCGGGTTCACCAATTGTTCGGTGAACCTGCGGCAACAACGAAACAAAACAAAACAAAGGAAAAAAAAACTGTGGAAGGATTTTTCGGTCCAAATCCAAGTGGGAGCTTGTGTGTGTGTGTGTGTGTGTGTGTGTGTGTGTGTGTGTGTGAGGTACACCCGAGAGGCAGACTCATTCCTCCTGGCTCTTGCTGGCTGTCCTATCTTATCTCTTCCGCACTAAAGCCGCCACTCGCGTTGGTGTTTGTTTTGTTTTGTTTTGTTTTGGGGAAAGTGTGTTGTTTTGTCCATGAGCACACACACAACGCAGCAACAGTCAATAGATAGGCGATCAGAAGAGGATGAAACTGAAGGGGAAAAGGGCCGAGAGGCGAATATCTTCATGATGTTGGGGGGACCACTACTACAACAGCAACTGTTGCGCGCTCGAGTCGACTCGACTCGAGTCCCTTTTAATTGCAAATCGCACGCGCTGAGGCGATCTCTAGCGTCTCTTGCGCCTTCTTGGGTGAGCTGGCAGCTGGCCTACTGTGTAGAACGCGCGTTTGTGTGTGTGCGTGTGTGTGTGTGTGGTATGCAAATGGGATGGGATTTCAGGCAGGCTGGCAGGCTAGAGCTGGGCCACAAACGCACGCACACACAAACACACACAGGATAGTGAGGCCCCGAGCGAGGTCTACATTATGTTAATGGGCGCACAGAGGCGCACGCAACACCCACAAAACGCTGCTCAATACAGCTGCCTTCGACGAACATCACATCACAGATAACGAATAGCACGCGCGCACACACACGCACACATTACGGCACTCGATGCGGCTGTTCCTCGCCAATAAAGCGTGTCATCGTTCGGCCGATAAGGCGAACAGACATCGACGCACACTCAAAACACGTGGAGGAGGAGCAGCAGAAGAAGCAGAAGAAGAAGAAGAAGAAGAAGAAGAAGTAGAAAGAGATAAAAAAAGAGAGGGCGGGGGGGCAATACAACCTGGCGAATACAAAACGGGGAACAAATTGACAAAAGTGGACAATGCACTGCAGCAGCAGCATCAGCAGTAATGGCGGCAGCCATCGTGAAGTAGGGTGGCGAGAGGGGGGCGTTGTTATAGGGGAAGGGCCGTCCATTGGTCCGACCCTCGGACTACCTCGAGCCCTCCGAGCACACACGCGATTGGTGGCCCATTTTTAACAATAAAATTTTATTACCTACGCCGATGATGGTGAACACGTAGAGTGTGGGTAGGAAAGGGGGGAAGGAGAGGAGGGGGCGGCAAAAGTAAGTGCAGAGTGCACAGTTGGCTCTCTCTTACGCTCTCTCTTCGGCTCTGTTTCTGGGCATGATGGAATGGACGTGACGTGCTTGCCACACACATTTCGATTTCACAACCTGCGGAACTGCGCGGCTCGCAGCAGGTTGTGCAGAAGAGAAAGCAGCTCTTGGAAGGACAGGAGGAAGGAGGGAGAGATGAGGAAAGGGGGGGGGGAGCTGTCACGCTGCCCGCACGGACGGACAAAACACTCAAAAAGCATCGCTGGTTGGCCCTGGGACGGACATTCGCTTCGAACCGCCGCATTGTCGCTGGGGTCCGGGGTCATTGTCAGGGTGCAAAGGGGTAGGGGATGGGGGGGGGGGGGAGTATCATCCACTCCACTTCACAGGCTGCACCACCGCAACGCTCGCACTCAGAGATAATAAGTGCGATGGCGAAGATGTTCAATTAGCGGCACCAAATGCGCCTAATTACCGCCGCTCGCGCTCGTCGCGTCGCGTCGCTCCCGTGTACGTGCGATCCAGAAGCGAGCCTTCATCCCTTACTTGCGTCGATTCGCATACCAATAGACACACACACAGACAGACTGTCGAAAGAGTCGAAAAGCGAATGCGCGCCACTCGCGACCACTTTCGCTGTTAATACAGGTAGCACAGAGCGTAGAACAGAAGCTGTTGCAGGGGATGTAGTTCCGAGGAGGGGATGGGGGTGAGTGGATGAGCTGATTAGCACTCAGCCGGCGTGTGAGCCTGGGTCTGACCGCCTGGTCCTTCTCCTGGTGTACTGCAACAGTTGGCAGCAACAGGACAAAGCGAGCGATTCAATTAGCGATTCCTTGTTGTACTCGAAACTGCACGCCGGTTCGGTTCGGTTCAACGCGCTGATTACACTTGATCAGCACCTCCCACCCCCCTTGTCCGGCGCCCCGGTGACGTGATAAAGGCCTTTTATCCGCTGGATATCATGTTTTTCGCGAAAATTGCGTCGTGGTCTGTCGCTGCTGCTGCTACTGCTGCAGACTTACCTTGACTTACTCTCGGGGGTGAGGGTAAATTTCGCACAGGGACGTAAGTAGGTGGTGGTGGTGGTGGTGGTGGTGCTGAAGTAGATTTAATTAACTGCTCGATGCAAACGTCCCCCCCCCCCTCCCTTGTCTCTCTCTCTCTTCCTTCCATGATGAATGGTTCCCCGTTCGATTGATCTGTCGAAAACTCCTCATCTCATTAAGCGCCAGCCAGCCAGCCAGCCAGCCAGCAAAGCAAGGATAATGCGAGGATGTCACTCTTCCCCTCCTCCTCCTCCTGCCCTCCCCTCCCCAACACTGCCACCCTGCCCCTGGGTGGAAAGGGAGTTTCATGTCCAGCATGTTGCTCGTAAAAAAAAACGCATAAATCATGTCGTGGGTTCGGGAGAGGGGGGTGCCAGAGGGTAGCCCACAGATGGCCACTAACCGGTCAGTGTGTGTGTGTGTGTGTGTTGGAGAGATAGGTAACGTGGTAAAGCTGATCGAGCAGCGATTGCGTTGCAGTCAAGTCCGGGAGTCCCATCGCCGCGTCCTGTCCCGTGCCCCTCCCATGTCCTTCCAGCCCCTTCCTCCTTCCCCTCCTCGCCCCTCCCTAACCCCCTCACCGCATCCCTGCGGAAGGCAGATCATCAATTTGTAATCTCGAAATTAATTTTATCAATATTTGAGCAGCCGAGCTCGAGTGGAGGGCGCCCCTCCACCCCTCCACCACCACTGCTACACTCCACAAAAGTTGGAGCGCCAATTTTTGGATAGGGGGCAAAGGGAGGGCGCCGCCGCTGGAATGCTGGCAGGGTCTTTAATAACCATTACCCGGTGTGTCATCACGGTGTCGTGTTTGTGTGTGTGTGTATGCCTGTGTGCCTGTGTGCTGCTGCTGCTAAGAAACCGATGCCGATGATGATAATGATGTTGTCCATTGCTGCGCTCGGACCTGCGGACCGTCTCCGCCTCCGCCACCGCCCATCCAATAGGAGGCGCATGGTTTTAGCATTGCGGTGTGCGTGCGTGTGTCCGTGTGTGTGTGAAGGTGAGGTGCGGCGGCGGCGGCGGCGACGGCGAGCGCGCCTTGTTGACACGAGTGGTGATGATGACGTTGAACGTTTTGTTTGTCACCGAGCCCCGGGTTCCCTTCGGTCCCCTTTGTCCCAAGGCCACTGCCACTTAACGGCCGATAGGACTCGCCACGTGAGGACGAGGGAGGGGGTGGTGGTGGGGGGGCGTTAAGGAGGTGGTGTCAAACAAGTCCTTAGCCTGTCGCTCAAGACACAAAACAGATAAAGAGAGAGAGGAAGAGAGAGAGAGAGAGAGAGAGAGAGAGAGAGAGAGAGGCGACAAGCTGATGCCGGCCGCCTGCTGGTGAAGATGATGATGATGCTCATGCTGATGCTGATGCTGTTGATGGTGTAATGCTTTGGCACACCATCACCACCAGCACCATCATCCCTCTGTTGCTACCGTTACACACGCACACGGCTGCTTCTATTAGATATTACTAGGGCTGCTGCTGCTGCTGCTATGGGGAGGATTTTTCGGATGAGGTGCGCGAAAGGGGAAGAAGACAGGTGGAAGCGGGGGGGCGTGCTTGTGGGCGTGTTTAACACCTCGATTAAGACAAAAATCATGAGATTCTTGGTGGGATAGCAGCGTGGCGACCGCCATCCTGCCCACCTCTCTCCCTCCCTTCTTCTTCTTCTTCTTCTCTCTCTCTCTCTCTCTCTCTCTCTCTCTCTCTCTCTCTCTCTCTCTGGCGCGCGCTCGCTTTCTGTGTGTCTCACGGCAGCCCCCGACAAAACATCGAAACGCTCAGGTATTCGCTCTCAGGCCCACTTGAGGACCTTGAGCCCAAGCCCAAGCCCGATAAAAGCCCTTCAGAGTCCGAGCTCCAGGAGTGAGAGGGCGTGGGCGCGGTGGAAGTTGTTTATTTGTTCAAAAACCGTCGTCATCATCATCAGCGGCTAGGGCTTTGAAGCGAAAGCGATCTCTGCGAACAGTCTGCCAACTGCCAACGGCCCCTGACAAGCTGTGTGTGTGTGCCCGGTGTGCCCGTACACCGTACACCGTACCGTACCGTTATCTATCGGCCACACACACACACACACAGACAAACACACAATCCTGCCGCAGAAGCGCTTGCGAAGCGCGATCTTCCGACAAAAACCTCACCCGATACCGATGATTTATCGTCTCTCTCTGCTCTCTCTGCTCTGCCCTGCTCTCTCTCTCTCTCTTTCTCTCAAACATCTTGTGCGCAGAGTGCGTGTGCGTCTTGGGCAGCAGCAGCCGGCTGGTGGTGCTGGTGAATAAAAGATGAAATCGATTGCTTCAGGACTCTGGACGGACGGACGACGACGACGACTCCTCACTCATGGTCATCGCTCCATTATGGATTAGAGGGCAGCGGGGAGGGGCACAATCCTGGGAAAATACCGATCACACACACACACACATACACACGCACACAGAGCACGGCAGAAGGTGCGACGGTCCGGTTCTCATAACATTTGCATCCTACTTGACTTCTCTCTCCCTCTCTACTCTGCTCTCTGCTCTGCTCTCTTGCCTTTGCCCTTGACAAATGGTCGCCAGTGACCGGGAGCAGAAGGAAAGGCATCAACATCATCAGCATCATCATCGTCGTCGTCGTGGTTGTCGTTGTCGCCATTGCCATTGACGATCGAACGGAGGCGACAGGCCGGCCGGGCCAGCCAGACGGGGGGGGGGAATGAGGAACGAGCACGTGAGAGTGGACACTGGAGAGCCTCTTGTGCGTGTGTGCGTGTGTGCGGCGTGTATGCTCAGCAGGCCACTCACCAGACCAGGAGGAAGGGGGAGCAAATGTTTACCTACAACAGAGGGTGGGCGCTGGTGTGTGAGGGTTGAGAGGTGGGGAGGAACAGCAACAATACACTCAACGGTGCGCCATATTGCGCTCCTCCGCAGGTTCGCAATTGTTCCTCCGGATCCTTCCTCCTTCTGCTCCTCAAGTGAGATCAAGTGCCGTGTTTTGTGCGGGAAGAAGAAGAAGAGAGGGAAGGGGTCGCGGGCAACGGGCAGGGCAGGGTGCCAAGGAAGGGGGAAGGGTGCTGCTGCCTCTGTTCGGTGCTCGGTGCTTAAGAACCGATCTCAATGTTTGCTCGCCAACCAACCAACCAACCAACCAACCGGACGTGTACACGTATGTGTGCGTGTGTGTGTGTGTCTTCGGGGTCGGGGCCTGACCATGGACAATGACCACGCCACGGAGAAGCCCGCAAGGGCAAGGGATGCCGGGCGTTTTCAATTATTTAATCAAAGCACTGGCTGGCTGGCTGACTCTGGCTGACTCTGGCCTCTGGCTGAGGGTCTCTGGCACTTCAAACGCCCTGGCATGTCACCCCCCCAAACCCCCTGAATGATGATTGCGATACCGGAGACCGGACACCGAATCCCTCCACCAAAAACAGGAGGGAAAGGATGTCTCAGATGTCTCAGTGTGTGTCTGTGTGTGTATCAATCGCCTCCTCGAGGGGATGTAGTCTGACTCCTGCTTGACCCCCGGACAATGGCCGCGGTTCTCGATTTGCCACTGGTTTCAAACGCTTGGCGGAGGAAGCTGGCGTCAGGTTAGGTTGTGTAATTAATGTAGTTAATCCATCCTGCCGGTTAGCCCAAAAAAAAGGGGGAGGGCAACCAGACGGGTCCAGGGCAGAGGCAGACCACGATAGATGACTCTCATTGCCCCCCCCCAGCAGAAGGGGTGCCGAGGGGTGCCGAGGGGTGTTTTCCTGTGGCGGTTTTTCGGGAGTCCTGTCCCGCCGGAAAAGCCGGAAAACCGAAAGCCGACGGAAGGTGACGAAGTGACGAATGGGTGGCCATCAATCCACGGTCATTGCGCTTCATTCCCCCCTCTTGGGGGTGGGGAAGTAACTCTAAAACAATTCCATTACTCCGCCCCGTAGGGTGTGTGTGTGTGTGTGCGGTTGACCAACGGTGTTTTTTTTTGTTCCTGTCTGTTGCGTGTTGCGTGTTATCTGTTTTTTTTTTTTTGGAACCAGAGGCCGCCCCGTTCTGACAGCTCTACCGAGGTGCAATCGAATGACGTTGATGTATTGGCAGCTTCCCTTCCCTCCAGGACCACCCCTCGAGAGGGCAGGTGGTGGGTAGTTAATCCTCGTTGTACTGCTTCCTCCTCTACCGCACAAAGAAAAAAAAAATGGAACAGTTTGTTTAGAGAAGTGAATTCATTGTTTTGACACAGTATCAGCGCGGCATCGGACAGAGAGAGAGAGAGAGCGAGAGGGTGCTGCGTTATCCCCTACTCTGTTCTAACGACTTTTCTTCACGCACACACACACACACACGGGCGCGCTTCATTCCACGTTTCCTCTTCTGGAGAGAAACAAAAACATTAAAAAAAATTGTCCTGAAATTGGAGGGGGGGAGATGTAATTATAAATAATAGAGGCACCACCGCGGAATGGGACACCATGACACAACGATTAGCTCACACAACAAGCCCGGAAGGGGGGGTGGCGCTACCTTCCCTTTTTGCTCCCATTTGGGCGCGGCGTTGCTTCCGTTCAAAAATCGTTCCACAGCCCGTGCCTGCATCGTGCGTGTGTGTGTGTGTGTGTGTGTGCCAAATTCTTACCACGGCACGGATGGCAGGATGCTCACAATGGCTGATAATGGCGGCACCCCAGAAGGAGGAGAAGGCACCCCATCGCGTGGTGCCTTCGAGATGATGATAATGATGATGATTGCGTTGATTGTCGTTGTTCGGGAGGAGGGGCGGGAGGGCGCGCGAGTCCCGAGTCCGAGCCGCAATTAATGTGCGCTGGTGGAGTGGTGGAGGCTGGCAAAGATTGGAAAATAATGGCTGATAACATCGATGAACGTTGAACGTTTTCTTTTGCTTTCCTTCCTTTGCCCCAAAATTGCTGCTTCGAGCGCATCGCGGATCGTGGGCGCCGTTTCGGAACCGGTAACCGGTACGTCCCACCGCAACAGGAACAGAGGGAGGGGGTGGGCCGTTATGAGACCAGCACCGGGTGAGCACAAATTGCACTCATTAAACGATACTTTCAGTCGAGAAAGATGACTCTTTGTGAGGATGAGACTCTGAGGGGAGGGGAGGGGCGCAAGGCACGCCGGGCAAGAATATCGATGACCCAGCATCCCACTTCCCCTTTGGAGGTGCCATCATCGCATGAAAAGAGAGCGAGAGAGAGAGAAGAACGAGAAGAACGAGAAGAAAACGAGAAATCTTTTTCCCGAAATTGGTTTATGATATCGCGGGCCATTCCATCAACCGCACTCCTCGCATATTACACGCCCTCCCCTACCTTTTCCCTCTCTCTCACTTTGTCTCTTCCTCTCTAGCTCATTCACATACACTCACACACACACACAGAGTTATGCGGTGTCGGTGGCGGTCATCTGTTTTAATTTACGATTCTCTGGACAGCAATTGAAGAGACGGTGGGTGGATGGGTGGGTGGGTGGGTTTGGTGTGTCGCGGAGACCGCAACGCATTTTTAAGTCCGTGACACACACACACACAAGGGCAGCCACGCACGTACCCCATACATCATGCGAATTGATTTCGATGTTACTTCGTTCGTACCTGGCGCCGCCGCGGCTGTTTCACCTTTCCGACCACCCACCCACCCACCCACCCACCCGGGTCCGGGGGTTTGTGGTCTCTGAGGTGTGCCACACACGCACACACACACACACACGCTCCTGCTGTTGCTCATGCGGTTGCGGTACTACACCCTCGAGGCGCATTCGTGATACGCGCGCGCACACGTATCTCTGTGTCTGTGTCTGTGTATGTGTGTGTGCATATATGATGCTCCGAGCAGCCCTCGATGACGACACATCCTGATTTCGGTAATGGATCAATGGATGGAGCAACCTTACTCAGGCCTCGGGCTCGGGCCTCGGGCTCGTGATCACTTATTTATCACCAGCCAATGGACCACTGACCAGCCTGCGTTGGTGTAGGTGAGGCCCTGGCCCTACCATCGCCAACGTCGTCGTCGTCGTCGTCGTCGGAGGCGTCGGTTTCGGATTCGGATCCGGCGATGAGACCATGGCCAGGAGAGGCCCCCGAGATGCCATGAATATTGATGCAGTTAATTATAGTTCCCGCTCCCAGAATCCCGCAACGCAACGCAACACAACGCACTCACCCACACACAGGCGCGCGCGCTCGCACACTGGTTGACCAACAAACGACCAACAAGACACGAAACGCTTTTGGGGCACGGAAACCGGCGCTCCAATGAAACGGAACGGAACGGAAGGGAAGAGTGGGGTGCGGAGGAAAGGGGAAGCGATAGGAAGGCTTCCGGTTTCCAGCTCCTTCCCACGGACCCGTGGTGGAGCTCCCTGGTCAGGCCCAGGAAGGCCCTGGGCTGGCCGTGCTAGCTGGCCACTTACAAATTGGGTCAATCGCACACACATACGCGCGCACACACACATACGTGCGCGCACTCACTCACCAAAACACTCACGCAAAACATAGTTTGTCCAGCAATCGGAAGCCGAGATTGAATTTCCAGCTCTTTCCAGCACTGCACCGCACCGACTGGACCCCCGGGGGGGTGGTTAGGGGAGGGGGTGGTAGACGGGACGGGGGGACGGGAGAAGTGGACGCGTTCCGGCGCTTTAACTCGATATTTGAACGCCTTTTCAGCAGCAGCAGCAGCAGCAGCAGCACACACTGGTAGTGGAGGAACCACACACACCATCAAATCGTCCAGATAATCCACACCCCCTCCCCCCACCCTTCCTCCTCCACAATCAGTGCCTTGGTGAACAGCCAGCTCCACTAGCCAACCAGCGATTCCATGACCATGTTCCCGATTCCCAACCAAACGGTTTTTTTTTGTCCCATCCGCCCAACCACCCACCGCTGTGCCAGGCAAAGAACCGTTTTTCTTGAGCCACCGGGCGCCTCCATCGCAGCAGCAGCAGCAGCCAGCAGCCAGCGACCGACCGAGCGAGTGAGGTGCACTCGTAATCGAATGCTAAATGGATCATAATAAAACCTGACGTGTTTTCCCACACACACACACACACACACCACTTCTCCCCCCCGTTCCCACCTGCTCCTGTTCGCATGACGGAGCACCCATTGGGGGGGTTGAGGGGGAGAGGAGGGCTGAAGCTCCCGGCACCCGGCTCGAGGGACTGCAACCGGAGTCCCACTCAATGACGGTGTTGAGCTACCTGCTCACGCTGGAGACACGCTTGAGAGGTATGCTAACATCGCCCCCCCTCCCGCGCACACACACACACACACACACCCTTACGCCATGCCGTGTGCATTCGTTGGCTTATCGTTCGCTGGGGTTTTTCGGGGTGCATCCCGGGCAGTCGTTTTTTTTCTCCCCCCGATCAGGCATCGATTCCCATGCCCCTACCACCCCCTCACCCCCACCCCTAACACGCTACAAACTGCCCTTGAAAATCGGGTGTCGTATCGGTCCGCGTTTCGCGATTCTTCATCTTTTATTCTCTCTCTCTCGCTCTCTCCGTTTTTCTTTTTCTTTTATATTTTAGATGCTTCAGGTGTGTGTGTGTGTGTGTGTGTGTGTGACTATGGTGCTCTAGGTAGACCACTAGGTATTTCCGAATTTTCACCCCCCTACTCCTACCCCTAGTATTCGGGGTTGTTCCGGCATGCTGTCCCACTGTCCGTTCCGTCATGTCGAGCGCCTGAGAGAGAGAGAGAAAAAGAGAGAGAGACGGGGCGAGGAAGGGTATCGGCTTTTAGCGGCGGAATCGGTGGAGGGGTTGATTTCGTTTGCGTTTTGCGCCCCCCCCTCGCGTGCTGGATGGATTTCGACACCCAGGTCCCCCTGCTCCTCCTGCTCCCGCTGCTCCCTTTGCTCACTCGTTGGTCTCGCTTCAATACACAACCACTTTCCTAGTCCACCACGAACCCCCCCTTTCCCCCTTCCCCCTCACAACGCAACGCGCAAGGGTGCTCTATCATTCAGTCTCTTACGTTTTCCGGAGCGTTGGGGGAAGGGGGTTGAGGAGGTTTCGCCCGTTGCGCGTAAGCACTTTTTATCCTCTCTCTCTCTCTCTCTCTCTCGCTCTACCCCGGTTTTTTTTTCGAGTGAGTGAGAAGCAGCAAGGGTGAGAAAGGACGAGCGGACGGGCGGGTGGTGATTGGTGGTACTTCGGTTTCGTTTCGTTTCGTTTTTTTTTCTGTTTTTCGGGACGTGAAGTAGTGAAGTGGCAGTGTTTGGCATCAACAGGCATCGGGGAGGCGAGGCATCGGGGAGGCGAGGGCACACGAAATGATATCCGAGTACGTGAACAAATGTGAAAGCTTCGGTGACAGGATGAATGATTTATGATTCCGCACGCCGAGCGCGGCAACACTCAGGGCCAGAGCGCCAGAGAGCAACAGAGAGCAACAGAGAGAGAGAGAGAGAGAGAGTGTGCAATGTGTGTGCGTGCGTGTGTGTATGGCGGAATTGAACAGGAGAATCGATCGATCGCACGGGGGGCGGGGAATCTCTCGGAGTTCTCGGCTTCAGCGTACGATGCGAACGATCGACGCTTGATAAGCTCTCTCTCTCTCTCGTTCTCTGACAGCAGCTCTGCACCCTGCACTCTGCATCATCAGCAGCAGGATCCTGGTTAACGCGTTAACACGTGGACTGTGGAACGCACCATACACCGATCATGCCCGCGATGGCCGCATGCGGCAGGTGTGTAGTGGTGCAGCAGCTAATTGCTTCTCACCGCAACCAGACCAACAACAACAAACAGATCAACCAAACAAAAACAACCCCTCCAAAAGGGCATCTCTCTCTCTCTCTCTCTCTCTCTCTCTCGGCCTCATGGGGTTCGCTAACCTATACATCTGACTTTAGTGGCAGGAGTCCATCAGTCCATCAGCAGCAACAGCAGCAGCATTGGTTCGTACGCACGGGAAAAACCAGCGGATGGACTTAACGGTATGTGTGTGTGTGCGCGCGCGTGTGTGTGTGTGTGTCTCGAGCGGTACGGGAGGGGGGGATGATAAATTATAGAATAACATCGTACCCTTCAAATATTAATTACATTATATGCACTTGGCCCTCCCCCCGGTGGGGTGGGCCAGCTGGCGCTGCCCTTCGCCCTTCCTTTACCATCCCTTTCCCCCCTAACCCCCCTCCCCTCCCCCTCCTCTGGTGGAACTAACGTGTGGTGCTCGCTTAAAATCTCTGCCTCGAAACTCGCGAACTGCGCTGTGGATGCGGATGCAGCAGGAGCCTCCGGAGCGCGAAAGAGACCGATGGTGTGTCAGAGAGAGAGAGAGAGAGAGAGACCGCTAGGGGGGAAGGGTGCAAATGGGGGGTGGCGGGGTTTTGGGGATTGAAATCTCAACTCGACAAGACGTTTCCACCAACCAGCCAGCCAGCCAGCCAGCCAGTTGGAGTTGCTGATAAAGATTTATTACGATTTTGCCCGATCTGCCACCCCGCCATGCTTCCTCCGCACCCTACTCCTTACTCCATAATCCCTCCTTCTCTCCTTCTCTCCTTCTGGTTTCTAGTCGGTCGGATCAGCGAGCAGCTGGGGTCCCTTGTTGCAGTTGAAGTTGCCCAACCGACACACACCGACACACACACACACACACACACACCGACACACACGTATCGCCGAGTTGGTTCGGTCCGTCCGTCTTCTTGATCCAGCAACCCGGCGGCAGCAGCCATACGTGTGCCAGCGAACTATACACACATACTCGCACACACACACACAGGCGCACAGCAAGGGGCTTAGGTATGTGAGGGTGTGTGTGTGTGTGTGCATGTGCATATAGAAAGATATCTGCATTATCCTCGATCACAACTACGAGCCACTACGGGGGATGATGGAGGTGTGGGGGAGGGGGGAGGGGGGGAATTTTGCAGCTTGCACGTTGAGGAGCTGACGATCCCCCCCTTCTACTCGCCCCCTTCTACCCCTCCCCCTTCTTTCCAGTGGAATCACCCGGAAATTGTAGACAACTAATTAAATTCGTACACTACTGACTCATCGCCATGCGCCATCAAGATGGCGACTACCGCTACCCCGCATCCCTTGACGCACACACACACGCACACATACACACCCGGGAAACATACAAAAGACCGGGATCGGTACGAAGCAGCAGCAGCTCATAGCTCGGTTTTTGGTTCTCGGCTGGATGATATGAAGGCTTCCAACTGCCACCGAGCATAGGTTAGTGTGCCCGGAGAAGGAGAAGGAGGAGGAGGAGGAGAAGAAGCTTATAGAATTTTTCATAATTAATCTAATTTCATTCCAGCGAGTGCGGTGCGACGACGGGCGAGCCTGCGAGCCTGCATTCAACTCGTTTCATTGAATATCATCCTTACTGACACACACACACCCAGGCACACCCAGGCACGCGCGTACATCACTCATCGCCAGAATATGTGGCTCCTGCTGCTGCTTCTGCTGCTGGCGCTGGCGCTGGTGGTGGTGGTTTTTGGAGTGCGTTTTTCCGTTAGCCCAGGCCTTTCATATGCCATCAGTGTGTGTGTATGTGTACAGGCGGTAGGAAGCCGGAGGGCTCGTTGGAAATCACTGTCACGCGGCAAAAAGCAAAAAGAAACGAAAACAAAACAAAACAAAACAAAACAGAAAAAAGGTATAAGCCAAAAGGAAAAGATTAGAAGAGCAAGGAAAAAAAGGCATCCCTAACGCAAACACACACACACGCGCATACACACACACAAGCAGAATACAAAAACTCAAGTGTCATAGTCATTAAGCCGAGCGCACGGCCCGCACAGCCCGCACACAGAGGCTCGAGCGGTAAGTGCCGCTACTGCTGCTGCGACTGACGATAACGATGTCCTGATGGTGGTGATGATGACGATGGTGACGATGGTGTGAGGAAGATGTGCGAGAAATCGGGAAGAGCGGGATTTTGATGCGCCCTCGGAGCACACACACACACACACACACGCGAGGGCGCAAGTCTGTTTCGCACAAGTGCTTGCAGGGCAGGGCAGGACTAATGGGCTGCATGCGATGATGCTTGGCGTCGAAGCGAGGGTGAAGGGTGAGGGAGAATGATGAGTTTGCTAAAGCACCCGACCGGCAATCCCGATCGGCAGGAGCAGCATGCGCCAGGCGGGATCGTTGTGTTGTGGTCATCAGCTTCCAGTTTCCAGCTGCTGCTGCTGCTGCTGCTTCTGGCGATGAGCTGCTGCTGCTGCTGCTGTGCGATTGATGGTTGAATGATTTATGGACGGTCGCAGCAGTGCTGCAACAACAACAACCAGAAAAAAAATCGGCGGAACATTCGCTACCACCATCAACTCACCACCGAGAAACACACCACGAGCTAGATGCTTTAAGCGGGTGCGTTAGGGGATGCAAGCAGGGTAAAGGAAGGGCGAGGGGTAAGGTGTGTGCATGGTTAATGGGCCGGATAGTAGCAACAGTAGCAGTAGCAGTTGTAGTAGTAGTAGTAGTGTTGGTTGCATCTGCTGCAACAGAGCACACGAGCCTAAGATTGATGAGGAGTGGAGCTTCCCACTTTCCTCTTCCCCCTTGGGGTAGGACCCGGGGCCTGGGACCCCGAGGGTGGGGGGGTTAATGAGCTTTGGGTAAAGGGGTAGAGGCAACCTTACGCAAAAGGCGCAACTCGTTGAGTTTGAGTGACTCACGGGGAACCAACCAACTAACCACCATTCTTTCTTCTACTCGCCAATGTGCTCATCCTCACCTCGCCTCCTTCCCTTTCCCTGTACCGCTGCAGATGGCGGTGGCAGAGTGAGCGGGGGGTGAGGAATTGAATTAATGGAAATTCGCTTGCTGTTACTGCTGCTGCTGCTGCTGCTGTTGCCGGTTCGCCTTAATCGCTGTAGCGTTGTAGGTGTATAATGCGCGCACACACACACACACACACACACGCACACAACAGACTATCGATGGGTGGGTACCGCGGAGTGATGCTGCATCTGCTGCTCGGTTGGTTTGGAGGGGGAGGAGCAAAAGTTTTTGGCGAATGCTTACGGCGGCGACGGTGACATTTATTCGAAGCGTAACGGGACCCGTGCCCCTTCTTCTTCTTTCCCTTCTTCTTTCCCTTTCGTTTGACTTGCTCAGAGACAACACCGCGAGCGTGAGCGTAACTTTATCCCCCCCTTCCCCCTTGGGGGCCGCCATTTACGGTCTCTGGCGCTGGCTCTGGGGTCGAATCGAAGAATCTGTGCCGCTGCTGCTGCTGCTGCTGGTGTGCCGCTCGATTTGGCAGCAGCATTAGCATGCTCCGGTCGGTCGGTCGGTCGGTCGGTCCATGTGGGGCGCTTTTATGCTTAAATTCCAATCAGGAGCAGGGGCGCGGGGGGAGAAAAAAAACATAAGTGTCAAAGCGACTCCGGCTGCTGCTGCTACAAAACACACATTCCACATTCGCGTGCTTGTGCGTGTGTGCGTGTGTGTGAGGGCGCTGGCCCCTGGAACTGCCTCCCGGAACCGCTCAACTCACCCGTGGAAGAAGTGGAGGAGGAGGAGGAGAACAAGAAAACAAAAAAAAAAACAACAGAACAAAAAGAAAATAGAGAAGGAAAAGAAGGAAACTTTCATCATTAGGCATCTGGGGTGTTTCCCTGTCGCTCGAGGGGAAGGGGCGCTAGGGGAGGGGGGGGGGGTGCGAAAGTGTCTCTCACTGCGTCCCGCATGGTGCAAATGTGTCCCTTCGCTTGCTTGCCTGCTTTCCGATTCCCTTTCCCCCCTCCTTTTCTTCTTCTCCCTTCTGCTTTTTCTCCCCTATTTTTTTTACTTTTTCCTGCTTTTTACTCTGGTTGGCCCCGAGCCTCGAGTTCTTGTTCAGGGTTCGCACCGAAATACAAAATGGTGGCCAGAGAATCATCCGGTATCGTCGTCGTCGTTGGCGTCGTTTAGTCACGAACCCTCCTCCTCCTCCTCCGCCTCCTTCCTTCCGTGTGACACATTCTCGCACCGGTTTTCCACCGGGGAATGACACACGGAATGCCCCCGATGGGGCCCTTGCAACACACACACACATACATATGCACACCGACCGACAGTATGTGAGTGCGTCCTCACGCACGTCGTGACGTCAGCAAAGGGATGCTGCCACGTTCGCTCGACCGTCGACCGCTTATCAGCCTCCACACCACCACCTCTCGGGCGAATGCTGGTGACAAAGGGGGTACACATATGGTACCCTTCAGACAGTCACACACACAGACGCACACACAAACACTAACACATAAACAAATAATTAGAGAATGGTTCTCAGCGGCTGGAGGTGTCCAAATGGGGTTTGTTTTTTTTTTGTTGTTTTGTTGTTTTTCGAGGGGTAACGAGTGGCTGTGAAGGGGGGAGGGGGGTGGTAAGGTGTACCCCTGTCGCGAAAACCTTCAAGAAAAAGCAAAAAAAACTACACACGCACACACGTCCGTAAGACGTAAAGGGCAGGCCGAGGGTTTGCGAAGGTTTTCATGTAAGGAGAGGAGGGGGGGGGGGGTAAAATATCATGCACAATAATTGGCGAGCGGGTGTAAAGTGGGTGGGGGGCGGCTCAGGCATATGGCAAATTGAATTTCATTACGAATTCATGGCCCTCTCTCTCTCGCTCTCTCTCTCTCTCTCTCTCTTTCTCTCTCTCTCTGTCTCTCTCTCTCTCTCTCTCTCTCTCTCTCTCTCTCTCTCTCTCTCTCTCTTTCGCTCTCTCTCTTTCGTGTGGCTCTCCCGCGGGCCGTTCGTTTACTCGCACTCACCCCTCCCCCTCCCCTTCTCCTCTTCATCACCCCCTGCAAAATGGGTTTTCAATTAAATCCAAACAGATTGTGTGTTCCTTTGGTGACGGAAAAACCGAGCGCACCATTTGCGAATACCCGGCGCCCCATTGCGCCCCCTTCCGCGCCATCCATCGGCATCGTTATATCCGGTTTTATGTGTCTGTGTGTGTGTGTGTGTGTGTGTGTGTGAGTCACTTGCCTTGACGCCTTGATGTGCGCATTTGGTATCCCGGGATAAAATGGTAGAAGGTGGAGAAGAACTTTTAATGGCCTGCTTTGGTTTGCATCCCCCCCTCCCTCCCTCCTCCCCCCGGGGCAACCATTACCACTCCTCCTCCTACGGGCGACAGGACAATAATAAAATTCGCTTCCCTGCTGCTGCTGCTACTGCTCCTGTCGCGACTTTGGTGTATGGGTCTTTGGCGAGCGTTCGGCTCACTGTTTGGTGCCCTCCCCCCTCCCCTCCCCTCCAACCCGATGGCCATAACCGATCCGATCGCCCCCGAGCACTATCAGCATAATCAATTAACGAAACGCGAGTGGCGATATCCAAAAGGGTAGGAGGAAAGAAGGAGAGGGAAAGGGGGGGGTAGTAAATTAAAGAAAAACTTCAGCTGACGTTCAGCTGCTGGATGCATCAGGCCCAGGGACAGGGACAGGGAAGGGGGGGAGGTTATACCAACGGTATAGTCCATGATGGAGCAAGGTTTTGAGGTTATGTCGACGAGCGTGGTGCGTGCTTTAATTTTAATACCACTTTCCCCCCTCCTTCCCCTCCCACACGCACCCCCCGTTGTTTGCGATGAAGTGATGAGGTGGTTCAACTGGCGCCCATTTTGTGCCATTTTTGCGTTCATGATTAATGGAATTGCCCGTTTTTTGGGAATATTATTGATGATCCCGCCATCGCCCATGCTCTGGTGGTGGTGGTGCTGCTGCAGGTGCAGGTGGTGGTTCCGCTGGCATTGTGGCATTCCCATTCGTTTTGCGATCTATTATCGCAGCGGAAGTGGCGGCGGGCTTGTGAGACGCTCTCGTCGTCGTCGTCGTCGCTCACCGTACACACACCCAGCACACTTACTCTCAATATCGTCTTCCATTGTTTCACCGCTTTACTCTCCGCTCTCTCTCTCTCTCTCTCTCTCTCTCTCTCTCGCGCTCTCTCGCTTCATCAATCGGGATCGACCGTTCCCTGGCCCCGGGGTTACGCGAAACATGGGAATGTCTTCCAATGCCCTCCAATATATCCTCTCTCTCTCTCTCTCTCCGTCTCATTCCACTTCCTAGATGGATCCCCTGTCCCACCCCTTCCTTCCCCTATCCACCTCCTCGCCTTCCTTTCGATACCGATTTGGGATGCAAATGATGTTGGCCTGCAACCCAGGAGTAGGATTTAGAGCGGGGGAGAAGGAGGGGGGGGGGGAAATGAGACCATCGGGAGGAAGAGCAGCGAGGGGGTTACCGCATAATTAATTCCTGCTCGTCCACTTCTTGCTCGACGTCAATTATGAGGTAAAGTGTGAATGTGGGGAAGGGGGAAGGAGTTTTAAAGGATAAGCCAGGGGTAGGGAACATGGGGAAGGGGTAGCTCCATGGATGATCTCAGCTCCGGTTCATCCCCCGTAGCCCCCCTTGGTTGATCTCATTAGTTTGCTTCCTTGGTGAGCGCGCACTTCCACTACTGCACTGCACACGTTACGTCATTCTTGCTCGGTTCTTGCTCTTTAAAGGCACTTTACGCGTAATGGCACTACCACTACTACTACTACTACTACCACTACCACTACTATTGGTGTTGCTACTGTTGCTGCTGCTCCGATTCCGTTAGCGGTCCAACTGGTGGCTGGTGGCTTGGGGTTCTTGCAGCATCCCCCTTCCCCTCGCCCCCCCTCCTAAAAGGAGGTTCTCGTGTGTCTCGAAGATTAATCTCCAGCAATCAATCCGCTCGGAGCCCTGGCCCCGTTTAAAGGGGAAGGTTCTTGGCGAGCGGGGGGGACGGGCTGGCGGAGATTGGAGTCAGGTCGGGTCGGGGCTCCTTTTTTGGTTTAACTTCCCATCACCCATTCTTCCCCCTCTTTCCGCCTTCCACCTTTTCGAATTTTAATTTTTTCTCCACCGAATTCCTCCTGGCGCCAACGGCGTGGGGGCGGGGGGCGGGGAGGGAGTCAAAAGCCAACACCCAAGGGGGAGGGAAGAAGGGAAAAAGAAAGGAGGGAGGGGGCTGTTTTTCTTCCGCTTCTGCACCATGGTACACTCCTTTCTCCCATCGCTCTCGCCGCGGGGAGCATTAATAGTAATGTCGGGCTAAATTTAGTCATTTGTTTCCCCGATGCGATGTAGCACCCGAGAGGGGGGGGGGATAAGGGAAGGGGGTGTTTGGTTCTGCCGATCTTACAGCCCCCGGTGGTGCCGGGGCGCCGGGCTTTTTGCTGTTCTCCGAAAAAAAAAACCAAAAACCATCTTCTCGGTCGCGGTCGATGATTGATGTGCCCGTTCTATGTATGTGTGTGTGTGTGTGTATGTGTATGTGTGTGTGTGTGTGTGTGTGTGTGTGTGTGTGTGTGCGTGTATGGCTTTCGTTCATGCACTAACGGGGGGTTTCGGTCAGCTGAGGTTTTGTTGCTGCTGCTGTTGTTGTGGCTGTTCAGCTTCAGGCTCTGTTCTCCTCCTGTGGTCTAGGAGTGTGTGCGGGGAAGGGAGGTAACGGGCTCGGTAAGGGAGCTCTCTCTCTCTCTCTCTAGCTACCCGAAGCGAGCTGACCCGATCGATCGTAGCAAAAAACAGAACCGAGCGTCTGTTCTGTCGTTCTGTTCTTTCCAAATCTCCAATAGAAATCCCCACAATGTATGCAATAATCACACAGCAGCCGCTGCTGAACGTTAAAAGCAAGGAGATCAAAAGAAAGAAGTTCAATACTGCACACTACTTGGTGACTTTTAGGGGCCCGCATTCCTACTGCTTCCGGTGTTACGGGCGGAAGCGCTGAATCACCGCACAGTCACCCGGTAGCCTGTTGCTTGTTGACAACAAGCGAGAGCGCATTAAGGGTTGACACACAGCTACCTACTAAACAACACCGCAACAACAACAACAACTACTACTACTACTGGTAAACAACAGCTGGCAACAACAACAGCAACAAGGGTCAGGGCGATCGCTTATCTGTGTGCGCAAGCGCGCGCGCACACACAGTGTGTTGAT
This sequence comes from Anopheles darlingi, assembly GCF_943734745.1. Taxonomy (NCBI): domain Eukaryota; kingdom Metazoa; phylum Arthropoda; class Insecta; order Diptera; family Culicidae; genus Anopheles; species Anopheles darlingi. Next base: position 1,616,669 of record NC_064873.1, read on the forward strand.
GCGCGGATGCTGGAAGGCCGCTAAGCTCCAACTAAGCTCTAAGCTAAGCCGGCAAACAACACGCTCGGTTCGGTATTGGTTGGTGGTTCTCCTGGTGGTGACAGGTTCTATTATAAAAACGGTTTGCACCGTACCGGTAGCAGGTCATTCGAGGCGTTTCTTCTCTTCCAGACGCAACAGACGGATCGCCAGCGAAACGAACGGTCAACCACAATCGCGACCGCTTTTTCGCTCCCTCCCTACCCCGCCCGCCGGAACCAACTAGCCAACGAAAACAAACGAAAACGATGGCAGGTATTGCAACTGTAACGGTGGTGGTGGCGCTGCTGGTCAGCTGCTGGACCGTTACCGAGGCGTCACTGTACGGACCGTTCGGTCCGTTTGCCGGTCAGTTCGGTCCGGCAGCGGGTGCCTTCCCCGGCGGTGCCTTCCCCGGTGTAGCAGCCTTCCCCGGCTTCCAGTTCCCGGTGCAGCAGCTGCCCACCTTCCTGCCGCCCGGTCTTGGCTTCGGACGTGCGCTACCGGCCACGGCACCGGCACCGGTTCCGCTGCCGGTCACCGCACCCACCGCCACTAACCTGCGTACGGTCGTCTCCGGTTCCGACGTTCTGTCGCGGTTGGCCGTCGCCGAGCTGCCCGAGGATCTGCAGAAGCGCGCCCAGGACCTGCAGGCCGCCAGCGAGCAGGGTTTCGATGCGTGCGACGAGCTGCTGGCGACGCCCGGTGCCTACTGGCAGTACAAGCGCTGCCAGGCGTTCCAGCTCCGCAATGCCCTCACCGCGGCCAAGGCCCTCGAGCAGGAGGCAACCGCCCGTGCTGAGGCAGCCGCTGCCGCTGCTGCTGCCGCCGCCGCTGCCGCTGCCACCGCCGAGGTTCCGGCCGCCTAAAGCCGATGGTGGTGCCGATGGTGGTGTGTGTATGTGTGTGACGCTCATTCGGATCATTAAACTTTCTTCTGCATAATTTATCCGGACGCGAACCTGACTTTTGTTTACCAACATCCGTGCCTGTCCGTGCGAGCACGTATCTGTGTGTGTGTGTGCGTGTGTGTCGGATACGGTGGTGTTGTTTCTGTTTGGGTGGGGGGAGGGGGGAGCTGCAGCTGTTGCGCTGCTCGGCTTTACAGCGGCAGCGGCCACGGATTTACGTTTTCTCTTCCATCCCCCTCCACCCCAACCCTCCACCCCGTGTGTTCCGGCCGCACGATTCCGGCAACTTTGTGCTAGGTGTAGAGTGTGCGTATCATGCACACACACACACACACTGGTGCGCACAGGTGGTGCCTCGGGTGCCACGATTTACGAGAACGAGAACCACACACCGCGCTCCCTTTCCACCCCTCCTCCCCATTCACCAGCCAGCGTCTGTTTTGAAGTTTCGGGGCACCCGGCACCCTCGTTCCAGGGGATTTGAAGCGAAGCGAAGTTTTGGCGAGGAAAAATAGCGAAGGGCAGGGGCGTGGGGTTGGGGGGCGCAGATTTCGAAAGAAACCGAAATGTGATCAACTCGACAACGACGTCTCGCACCCTCCCTCCCTCCCTCCCGTTCTCACGCCCCGTTACCCGGTCCGTTTTGTTCTTTGTTTTTCATTGTGTGCGGCTTCAGTGTGTGTGTGTGCGTGTGTGTGTGTGTTTTGGTGTGCGGCAAGGCGGTTGTTCGATTTATTAACGGGGAACAAACGGAACAGGCAACCCTCGCTCTGTCGCTGCTATTGTAGGACGGAAGGGAGGGGGAGGAGGGTGAGCGTGAAAGCTGCTCCACTCCCGGTAGCCCACCCCTTATCGCCCCCCTCCACAAACTTTATCTGGTTCTTCTTTTTCGTCTTCTTCGCTCTCTTTCGGCTTCATGCTCCACACTTTATTCCTGCCAAGAGGCACAAGAGGCACAAAAGCAAGAGGAGGAGGGGGAAAGCGCCGACAGAAGACAACGGCGTCGTCGCCGCTCTCGACGCTTCACCATTTTCGCTTTGATCCGAGACCGAGAGCGAGACGCGCGGCGCGACGCAACGGAGAGATTGCCCGAGAACATTCCAATAAATGCCAGCCTCGCCGCGCCGCGCCGCGCCAGGTTCGGCTCAGCGATCAAACGCTTCGATCGCCTCCGGGGATCCGCTGGAGTTGGGTTTGGGAAGTCCCGGCCAGCGCCAGCGCTACGCTAACAAACCAGACGCCTGCAGCAGCAGCAGCAGCAGAAGCAGTTCCGGCATTAAAGCGACGACCAAGACCAAGTCGTCGTCGTCATCGACCACACCTTTTCGGAACCGGAGGATCCGGTCTTCCTTCCGGACCGAGTGACCGAAACCCGGGGGAAGGGGGAGGGGGGAATTTGAGCTCCTCCTTGCCTTCCCGGCAGATGGTGGTGATGGTGCAGATTGAAACATGAATTTAATGAAGTGCTTTGCCCGACAGGCGCCACTGGCCCAGAGGCTTTGTTGCCGGCACTCCTGCTGCTGCTGCTGCGACCGGTGCGACACTTGCCAAGAAAACGGATTTCTCCCCTCCCTCTCTCTTCATTCTGTCTCTCTCTCGCACACACACAGCCACACACACGACTTCAGGGTCGATCAGTCGAACGCTTTCACACACAGACACACACACGAACGTCCGGGGGGCTGTGCGTCAGCGCATCGAATCTTAAAGGCGAAAAGGGGGGGGGGGACGCCCCGGACAGTGTGTGTGTGTGTGTGTGGGTGTGGCGGACTCGAGCTGCTGCTCTCGGGCAGGGATTGTTTTTAATTAAACCGGCAGGATTGAATGCAGCTAAATGAGATTGGTTTAAAGCGTTTTCCTGGGGGAAGGGTGGGCCAGGAAGGAGGGGAGAAAAGGGGCAGCGGGGATGGGATGCGAGGATGGCGACAGAAGATAAGTGTCTTGTCTTGGCTTAGCTTGGCTGCTGCTTCTCTCAGGCCAACCCCCAGTGTCCAGCATCATTAACTGCCCGGGGTTGATGGAGGAAAGAGGAACGGGGAGAGGAGTGGGTGGGAGGGTGGTTCGTGATTCGCCACCGGTTCGGTATCTGACCTCTAACCTATCTCGATATCTCGCAGATAAAGATGACGATGACGATGATGCCGATGATGCTGATGATGATGGTGCTGGGGTGAGGAGGTTCGTATGCTTTTCCTGCGGCCTTGAGGCGTCACTCCACCCCTCCTCCCCATCCCCTTTCCAACCCCCTGGTGCCCTTGGTGGTTCACTGGCGGACTGGTAATTGATTGGACAAATTAATTCGTCGGCAATTGGCCATCGGGCTAGCGCTAGAGGGAGGGGTAGAGGGGTGTGGGGGTGGAGGTGTCGTGCTACACGAACGATACAACGAGCAACGCTCGCTAACGCTCTAAAGCCCTCGCGCCTTGGCCGCATTGGCGTTCGGCACATTGTTGCAGTAGTAGTAGTAGTCAGTAGCACCAGATAGCAACTTGATCCCCTTTTTCGACCGGAATGGATGATACCCGGGCGGGAGGCGGGGTGGTGGATGATCTTCTCCTCTCAAGCAATCCTCTCCCCACCCCCTCCCCCCTTCCCGTTCACTCAGACAAAAAAACGGCTGTGATAAGAAGGCGGAAAGCAAACAAACAACAACCCATCCTTTCCTCCCCTTTTTGGGGCACAAAGAACGACTCAAACGACGGAGAACCGGGGCCCAGGCAAGGGGAGGGGGGTGGTGGTCCTGTGCTGCGACCGTGTGCGTGCGCGGAACGCGAGCCAATCGCGATCCGATCAATCGCCGAGGTTGCCGTAGAGTAAAAAACAGCGGCGTAGGTAGCGGCGAAAGGTAGGGGAAAGGGGGATGGAGGAAGGGGTCGAGGAGCTCGATAACCAAGCGTCTCGCGTGGGCTGGGAGCGCCGGGCTGTGTCTCGGTGTGCGGTGCACGGAACCGAACCATAGTTCATTGGAAATGTAAATAAACTCACCCGTCCCGTCGCACCTCCCTGCCCTGCTTCCTGCTTAGCTACAACCCCCTCCCCCCCCCCCTCCCTCCCTCCCTTCTGGTGCTCTGCTGGTGGCTCTTCGATTTTATCGGAAAACTCGATCCACAATGGAACGGATAAATCCACCCCGAACTCCCCGGGCCCGGGTCCATTCCAGTTTGTTGGCCACAAAACTTTGACCATAACTTCCGCCTTTCCGCCAAGTAGCCAAGTTCTCCGCTGCTCCGCAAAAAGCTGCTCTCTCTCTGTGTGTGTGTGTGTGTGTGTGCTTAGAGAGAAAGAGAGAGCGAGAGAGGAGCAACGTTGAAGCAAAAGCAAAATCGAATAGAAGCCACTAAGTGAAAAGCGAGAAAAACTCTATCAAGACACCAGCCCTGCCCCTGGGCCCAGGGCCCAGGGGAAAAGGAGGTATAGGGCCCAAGAGAGAGATGAGGTGCGGGGCGGGAGGGCAAAAAGCAAAATAAAAACAAACAAAGAGAGAGCGAGAGATTGGCGATGGAGAAGGGCGGATTGCGGACCGTCTCCGGGACCTTAACCGCGTCAACCGCGACAGCGATGTGGTTGGCTTCTCGTCGCCGGTCGTCACGAGGTCGTCATTAGCACCACCTACCACTGCTGCTGCTGCTGCTACAAACGGCCCTCCACCCCGCGACCACCGCGACAGATCGTTTGATTTAATCATCGGCGAGCGGAGTCGCCGAGCGCTGGGACCAGTTTCAGCTGCTGCTGCCCATCTCTCTCTCTCTCTCTCTCTCTTCTTTAACGCTGGATAAATAGTAGAAGAAAGCGGTGGAAGGAATGGTCCTGGCTTCGGTTGGTTTTTCGCTGGCTCGCTGGCTGGCGAATGATATCGAACCGCGGCGGTGTTTTGTGTGTGATTTGCGTGTTGTTTGTCTTTTCCGTGGTCGGTCCTTCGGTCCTTGTCGTTGGTATTGACGCGCCCCCTTTATCCAAAACCGTCTCCAAATCCAAATCCAAGCCGATCGATCAAAACGACCCTAGAACTAGAAGCGGCCAACTACTACGCACGCACGCAATCGCACGCATCGCTTCTTCTGGCACAGTGACAGTGACGTCAGCGCTCAAGGACCACCGGTGGTGCTGGTCACCGGTTACCGATGAAGGCTGGAGTTACAACCACTTGGCGCACTGGTTGCACTTTGTGTGCGTTCTGCACAACACGACGACGATCAATCTCTATTGAAGCCATTCTAATTGATGATTCCATGAATTCACCGAAACCAAGGTACCGTCGTTGCGTTCCACCACAGGCCACAGGAAATAAATTTCCTGCCTGCGGAAGAGAAAGAGAAAGAAGGAAGAGGAAGAGAAGGTACAGCAGCAGCAGCAGCAGCAGCAGCAAGTTTTGGCAATCGAGCACCGAAGCGACGACTGCAAACAATGGACCTCGCCTCCGGAGCTACCCGAGTTAACCGTAATGATCGACCATAAATTCGCTCGCTCGCCACCAGCCCCTCCCCCCTACCCCTCCGGGGAGCAACAACAAATCACTGATCATCACCACCACCGAGTGTTGGCTGCAAGTGTTGAAGAGTCCCCGTGAGTCGGCTTGTCGTGCGTCGTTGTTGGCCATCGCCCCGGCCTCCTATCCTCGGTATCGGCGACAGATACACTCACACTCACTCGCACACACACACGGACATATAAACAATCATCATGGCCATCGTGGGTTTTTGGGCATCATGGGAATCGTTGCAGAATGGATTGGTCCGATCCCGGGTGCCAAAAAGGGGAGGACATCGTTCATCGTTTTGCGCAGGAATTGACAGGCGGGAGCAGCAGTCGCCCGGATGACGCCCGGATGACAGTGGAATCCCTTATCTATCTGAGTGGATCTGGCTGTCGAACGAAGTAACACGCCACCCCCGCCCCCTCGTCGCTTCCCTTACTCACCTCTGCTCTGGTCTGCAATTTGAATCCCCGCACCGAACAGCGCTTCTCCCTGTTCGCTACTGCCGTTGTTACTGTAGTAGTAATAGCAGCAGCAGTAGCAGCAGCAGCACTAGTAGCTGTAGTGGTTGCTGGTGCTGTGGAGCTACAAAGCGAGTGTCGTGCCGAGCTGCAACTATTATATTGGTGACAATGTGTGATGGGGTCACACAAGCTGACGGGGGAGGGGGTCAGTATTTCTTCTTCGAAAAACTTCCAGAACAGAAAACAGAAAGTTGCTCGACCGCCTATGTGTGTGTGTGGGGGTGGAAGAGCGTGTGTGTGAAGTGCAGTGGCACTTCCCCCGGGCCCTCTAGTAATGAGCAACAACAATGGGGCATCGTGGGATCGGTATCGTTTGCCGATGTGCCATCGACTGCGCCCAACAGCATGACATCGATCGCGAACTGGTCGCGGCCGGGCAGCTGTATTGGGCAATGCATTGGGGGGAAAGCAATTGGCAAAATCCGCGTGTCTGAGTGCACTTTCGGATGGCCGCGTCAATGGTCTTTTCTTCGTCTGCTGACAGTTCTGACAAAAAAGGGCGTCAGCGCGAATTTTCCTCGAAAAATTGCATCGCAGCTGGCCAGTGGGGTGTTAGTGGTCGTGGGAGATTGGGAGGAGGACTGGGGTGGTGGTATTGTGCTCCAGCCCTTTTCCAGGGGGAGCAGCAACAGCACCAGCAGCAGCAGCAGCACCAAGTAATTGAATTTAAATTACTGCACCTATCAATGCTAATGTGTATGTTTGTGTGTGTTTTTGTGTATACGCGCGCGTGTGTGTGCGCGCCCCGAGACCTCAGGGTGGTGCGGTGTGCCAGTTCAATTATGGAGTCTTTACCAACAATTAAGCCGACTCCCACGCCCTCGGGGGTTCCAATCCGTGGTCCAATGTCCAATGGCCGCTCGTTCGATACTCAATCAATGGGCTTACCATCCCGGTCGGTCGGGAAAACATGTAAAACCATGCCAGACCAACTACCACCACTGCCAACCCCGTGCAGCAACCCCTTGTGATTTCAACCCTTCCGCCGTGCAGCAGCAGCAGCAGCAGCAGCAGCAGCAGCAGCAACACGGTCCTTAAGGGAGGCTAGGTGGCGCGAGTAGGAAAGGGGAAATAATTAATTAGTATCCTCACCGGTCGGCACGCTGGCGACCCTCTCTCGCTGCTGCTGCTGCAAGCAGGGGCGCTGCGTTCGAGCACCAATAAGAAGAACCAACAACAACTGCAGTTTCGGCAAATTCACGCTTTCGGAGCGCCAGGTAAGGCACATCAAGTTTTATCGAATGCTGGGGGTGGCGGAGGGAGGAGAGACACCGGGAGCGAAGCACTCACTGAAGATGTCGATTATACGGGTGGCCAGGGGAGCGAGACAGAGAGAGAGAGAGAGAGATGAACGGTTGAACGGTAACGGTTGAAAAAGGGGGCGAAACCCAAACAGTGGAACTACCGCCAGCCATGGCAGTACCCATTCGCTGAGTCCTTTTGCACACACACACACACACACTCGCGATAGAGTGTAATGGAGTTGGCGTACGGGCGCGGCACCGGCAGGTATTTCAGGGCGAAAGGAGGTGCCCGAGGAGAGGGCGTAGGGTAGGGAGGAGAGCCCCTTGGGTTCTCGCGTTCGCGTCGTTCTCGTTCTCGAGTCGGGCAAGGGGGGGTTGGGGGAGCGGGAAGTGGAAGCAAAAGTTTTAATGAAATTCAAACATTTGACTTTTGATAAAACCGGATTCGTGCCCGTGGACGTGGAGAGGGAGGGAGGAGAAGGAGAAGGAGAAGGAGGAGGTGCACAAACAACCGTCCACCGCTCACCGGTTGTCGTCAGAAGAAAGGGAGGAGGGGGGGCTGCTTGTCGTGATTGTCATCGTCCTGCCCGTCTCGCTCCCTCGCTCGTCATCTCTTACATCCCTCATCCACTTGCTCCTTCCGGTTGTGGCGCGTGGCCCAGGGGAGGAAGGGGGGGAGGGAGGGTAACTTCGATGGGTGTACTTCAAGCTGTCCCACCTCCACACACCCTTCCTCCCCTGCCCAAAAAACTGGTCGCCAATAAGGAATAGGGGAGGCTGAATTGAGGGACTGGAACCACTGAACGGAACCGCTCGAATCGAGCTTCTTCTGTTGCTTCTTCTTCTTCTTCTTTTCCTGTTCGTTCAGGGAGGGGAAGGGGTAGATAGGTAGATTAGTTGGGGAGGTGGTGGTGGTGCCTGGGACGCCGATCGATTGATTACCGGGACTTCGATCGTTCTGCTGGTAGCCACTGGTTCTGTTTACACGTTCGTTTCACACACACACACACACACACACACACACACACACACACACACACACACACACACACACACACACATGGATGGTGAGACTTGTTGAACGCGCGGTGCGGCGCGGCGGATTTCGATTCAAAACACATTCGTGGTCGTCGTGGTGCACGGAGGGGATAAAGATTTTAGGGGGTTGGTCGGTCGGTCGGTCTAGTGGAGACTGTTAATCGAATTTGTCCGGTGTATGATGGAATGGGGGCTGGCCGATTGGGGCCTGTTGCTACACACCGGGCCCAGGACACACACACACACACACACAGACGCGCGCGCACACACGCGGATTAGGGGGGATGCAATTTCGATCCGTACGTCCGTTCTCGTCCGTTAAAAAGCGGCCTAAAAACGGAAAAACCGCGGGCGCCGGTAACCCGCATGAGCCGCGTCCACCACCCCGCGTCCGTTTCACCCCCCCCTCCCTTCCTCCACCCCAAAGAACGCAGCAGCAGCAACAGGGCTGTTTTGGCTCTATAAGGATCGCTGGTGGATTAACGTGTGTGTGTGTGTAGTGTGTCCGCACGCCCAAGTCCGAATATTGTACAGCAGCCGCCCACCCGCCCAGTGACCACATTGCGGACCCCGGGACCGAGGACCGGATCCGGATCGAATTCCGGTTTCTGTTGCGTATCGATTCTACTGCGATACGATAACGGGCCCCCCCCTTCTGGAATGGTATGCAGGCTGTGGACTGTGGCTTTTCTACCCGGATCCGGTCCGGATTTGCATTTGTCTGGCACTGGATTGTGTGTCTGTGTGTCTCTGTGTGTGTGGTGGCAAATCCCCAAAAGCACTCCGTCATGGGTTCGCCTCCAAATCGCACCGCGTTGATCATTATGCAGCAAGGATAGTCGCTCGCCTTACCGGCCTACGCCTCGGTCCTCCTGTCCTCCTGTGCTCCTACACTTCTCTTCCTCTTCCCCTTTCCCTTCCCATCGAGATCGAGGCGTGGTTGGCGCGGTGTGGAAGTCGTGCCGATGACGGGGGACCTGCGGCCAACCCCAAAATTGGCCAACCAGCCCACATACTATCTCTCTCTCTGTCTGTTTTGCTCTCTTGCGCGCACGCTCTTTCTCTCTATTCTCTTGGTTTAAGGCAGTTGCCAGGATGGGATGCGGGACCGAGGTGCTGAGATGCGTTGGAATTCTGGCTGCCTCCGGCGGGTCTCCTCCTGGCGGGGGAGGGAGAATCCTTTGGCGCGGCCGGTACTCTTCCTCCGCAACACGCACACGCACACACATGCGGGTACACGAGTGTACTGTGCGCTGCCGCCTGCCATGTCATTTTGCGAGGTTTGGCCTTGGCAGCTGGCTGATAAGGCCAGAGACCAGAAGCTGGAGCTGCGACAGACGACGGGCACAGAGCCTCATCGTCATCACTCGGTCGTTCGTTCGTTCCTACGTTCGTTCGTTCGGTCGGACGGCCGGCCGGTCGTTACTCTGCCACCATCATAGCCACATACACACACACAGCAGTAGCAGTAGCAGCAGCAGCAGCAGCCGCAGCTACAACATTCAATAATACGGAATTCCAATATTGAAATTCCGCAAAAAGTTTCTTATTTCCATATTTGCCCCGCACACGCTTCCATCCATCCTTGCTCTCCCCCTCATGCACGCACACACACTCTCTCTTTCTTTTTCGTTCTCAAACCCCCCGCCCCCTCCGTGCTGGTTGGCTGAACCACCGACAAAGCCAGTCCGACGGCCAGCAGGCCAAGCGAATGCGAGGTGCGACAGTGCGAAGAAGGGAAGCGAAGAGGGGGAAGCGAAGCGGTGCGTGTGCTTCCGTGTGTTGAACTAAACATGTGCGCTGTGTGTGTGCTTGTTTGTGCGTGCGGTACAAGTGACACCGTGCCGGTGCACACGGTGAAAGTCGCACAACACACAGTCGGTTCTTCGGGGCCACCGGAAATGAGAATCGAAATGAGGCGTGTAAAGAGAACGCGGCACACCTGCCTGGCTGGCTGGCTGGATGGCTTACCTGGACACCTGGAGCGCCACAGGTAGCTGCACCGCGCACACAGGTCGCCAACACAGGCCACTCACTCGGCTGCGCAAGGTATCGACACTGGCTCTTTGTCTGTCTGCGCATCTAAAACTCACTCCTCACAGTTCACCTCACACTCACCTCACATTTTTTCTGCTTCGTCAGTCGAGGATTTGTCTCAGCCTGTTGAAGCCTCGTGGAACAGGTGATAAGTAATCAGTCTTGTGCCGCGCGCGGAACGTTCCGGTTCGAGTCGATCGTGATCGGGAAAGCGAGCAGCTGTGCTGTGTGTGTGTGTGTGTTGCCTGTTGGTGTGCTTTTCGGTCGTCAGATCCGGTCCGTGATAAGAAAAAAAAAGTGTTGTGCCGCGCGCGGAACGTTCCACTTCGAGTCGATCGTGTGGATCGGGAAATCGAGCAGCTGTGCTCGATGTGTGTGTGTGTTGCTGCCTGTTAGTGCTCCTGTTGGTGTGCTTTTCGGTCGTCAGATCCGGTCCGTGATAAGAAAAAAGCATTATGCCGCGTGTGAAAAGTTCCACTTCGAGTCGATCGTGTGGATCGGGAAATCGAGCAGCTGTGCTCGTTGTGTGCTGTGTGTGTGTTGCTGCCTGTTAGTGGCTCCTGTTGGTGTGCTTTTCGGTCATCCGATCCGGTCCGTGATAAGAAAAAAAAGTGTTTCTGCCGCGCGCGGAACGTTCCACTTCAAGTCGATCGTGTGGATCGGGAAATCGAGCAGCTGTGCTCGATGCGTGTGTGTGTGTGTGCTGTTGCCTGTTAGTGCTCCTGTTGGTGTGCTTTTCGGTCGTCAGATCCGGTCCGTGATAAGAAAAAAGTGTTATGCCGCGCGTGAAAAGTTCCACTTTGAGTCGATCGTGTGGATCGGGAAATCGAGCAGCTGTGCTCGATTTGTGTGTGTGTTGCTGCCTGGTGTGCTTTTCGGTCATCCGATCCGATCCGGTCGGTCGGTCGGTCTCGGCATTCCCGGTAAGTGACTTGCATTTCCACCACGCGCTAAAGCAGCCATTTTTGTTCGCTCATCGTTTGTCGATGTTGGTGTAGTAGTGGTCGTAGAAGGTTAGCAAACACCGTGCTTGTACCGCGTTTTGTTGCACTGCGGTTTGTACACCTGAGGGATTGTTGCTTAAAGGGCAGGGGGGAAGGGGGGTTTCCGTTTGGTTAGTTGGCAGACAGCACTGTCAAAAGGATGCTCCGGACCCCGGCCGGCAGCCGGAGATGAAACACCGCGGATGCGAAAGATAATGCACCAAAGCAAGCTATAAGCTGGAAGCGTTGCGTTGCGTTGGTGATACTCTCTGGCAGCCACACTGCTGCTGCTGCTGGCCGTTGTGTCTGTGTGTGTGTGTGCGCTCTGGACACAATTCGCTTACCCGTCCATGAGGCCCCCCCGCAGGCAACACAGGCAATGGAATGGAATGGAAGACAAAGGCGAAAGGCATTGGTGGGGGGACTTTTGGTTGGGTTTTTGATCTACTCCGTGGCGCGGGCACTAACCGACCATCTCCCAGGCTGGGAATGTGTCCGTTTGTTCGCTCGCCAGCGTTCTCTCTCTTGTCGGCCCGGGGTCAGCTGTGTGTAGCTGAGAGCTGTCACCCCGTACCTGCACCACCACCACCATCATCTGCTTCTTTGTCTGCAACTGTGCAGCTGGACCACCGAAGGATGGTAGCGTTGGGCTTCTCCTCCTCTTTGTCATCGTCGGTTTTCGTCGCAAAACTTTGTGTAATTGTGTTGCATATCTTCCGGGCATACAGGGTCATAGCAGGGCTGAGAGAACGAGAGAGAGAGAGAGAGAAATAGAAGACAGATAGAGCGAGCGACGGATGGAAGCTCGAGTGACAGCCAAGTGCACAGAAAACTAGCCGAAAGGTAGCGCCAGCAACAGCAGCAACAGCAGCAGCAGCAGCAGATGATGTCTAATGTGATGCAAAATGGCCGGCTGTAGTGCCGCCGCTGCCAGGTAGTTGGATCGTTGGATCCCATTCTCTCTCCTTTCCGTTCCTGTTCCTCTTCGGCTTCTACACTGAACCATTCACCTACGAGCGAGTGTGTGTGTGTTGGCGTGGTTGGTTTGCAGCTGCGCTCCACTCCAGAGTGTCATTAGCATTTTTATTGGATCGTTCTGATGAAGTTTGCAACAGAAACCCTCGCGGCTCCCCCAGGGTCCACACCCGGGGTACAGGCGATTGACGTTTGCCCACACACACACAGCACCCACTAGCACCCACTAGCACACACTGTGTGTGCTTTTTCTTCATCTTCTTCGCGTCTGTCAAAAAGAAGCCACCTGTCGCAAACACCTTCCTTCCTTGCAGGGCACGGAGGGGGGAGAGGAGAGGGGTGCAGATGATGGAAAGGGACGGGGAGCTGGCCTGGCCTGGCCTGGCATGGCCTGGGTCTGTCTGGCACCACCAGCGACGGACGGACGGACGGACTGACACACGGAAGCAAGCAATTGAATGTGGCCGATTCGTGTGTGTGTGTGTGTGTGCCCTTGCGCGATGTGCACACCCATTTCCGGGTCCCGCATGGCATGCCAATAATCCGCCCCCCCCCCCCCCTCCCAACCCGTTTGAGGCCATAAACAAGATTAATCCAGCTGCTGGACAGCGACGGAAAGGAAGGAGGGGTGTAAATGGGGGATGTACGCCCCCGCCACAGTGAGTGCGCCCTGGAGCACACCAGGAGCCGTCACAGCGTCAGCTAGCACCAAACACACACACAGACACAGACACAGACAGTGGATTATGATAAAGGCATCGATAAATAAACATGAATGACTGCTGGCTGGCTGGCTGCCGTTTGTCGAGACGAGCGAAGCAGCGGGAGCCAATAGAGCCCCCCCCCCCCCCCGGTAGTAGTCACACCACCACCGCCTGCCTCCCTATCGCCCCGGGGGGGCGGTTTCCGGTCGCAATCGTCGTTGTCGTCGTCGCCGAACAACCAAAAATCATTTCTTCAATCCGAAAGATCCTCTCTCGGAGCAAGTGTGTGTGTGTGCTCTGCTCTGCTCCAATCAATTCACTTCGACCGACCTACGTCCCTAGCGTCTCCCACCTCCCTCCCACCGGACACGCAGTAGCATCTCTTCGCTTCGCGTTCTGAGCTGTTGTTCCGGTTCCAATTAGGTGCCATTGTTTGACCGTAAGTGGATAAGTGTCACCGAGTGGGAGCGCACGAAAGAGTGAGACAGAGAGAGAGAGAGAGAGAGAGCCACGTGTGTGTGTGTGTGCTGCTGCTGAGTTTGCTCGTTTTGCCATTTGCTTCTCTGACATCTGCCCGTGGCGTAACAACATGCGTAACGGTTTATGATATCAAACTGTGTGTCTGTGTGTGTGTGTGTGTTCTTTGTGTTATTTTTCCCCGTTGCCTCCAGGGTAGAGGAGGTAGAGCAGTCCAGGGAGCGAGGCGCGCCAGCCTGACGCGCGTCTCTGTCTCGTTTGTCTCGCGCGCCCCGTGCGAGTGTGTGCGAGTGTGCGAGTGTGTGTGTGTTGACCCTTTTTGCTCCTTCAGCTGCTCCCCGTGCTGCTGTCTGTTCACTTCATTACACACACACACACACACACACGCGCGCGCAGAGGCGCGAGCTTCTCGCTCAGACAGACAGACACCAGAATCCCGATCCGGATCCGTGGGTTGGTGGTGGTGGTGGTGGTGGTGGTGGTGGTCACACGTCATCCTGTCGGATGGATGTGCGCCCCCCTCCCTCCTCCCCGTCCTCCCCGCTCCACTCGGGGACGGACCGTGGGCAATGGGCGATCATTAGACGAAATTGGATGGTAGCCTTGTCTGCCTGTACGGTGGCGGCCGCCATCATGTGGTGTTGGTGCGTGCGTGCGTGCGTGCTCGTTGCTACACACTTCCTCCTCCGCACACTCCCCCCATTCTCACAGGAACACTTCGATCATCGCCCGGCCCGAAAGACAGTGGCGCTGGAGTCAATCAATCAACGGGGCCACAGGCCACCCCGACTGGAGGGGAGGGGGAGGGGGGGGTGAGATTAATTCCTTTCACTCCCCGCCACCACCACTGCTGACGCCGCGTTTGGCCGTGGCATTAATTATGGAATTAGAAATTTTGACACACACACATTCCGGTCATCGAACGGGGGAGGGCCCGGGAAGGAGAAGAATGGGAAATTTCCCGCGGAAAACTTTACCCGCACACCTAGCACACCGATGCCAGCGTGTCGGTGTGTGTGTGTTGTGTGTGTGTGTGCTGATGATGATATGAGTGCCGGTTGGCACTGACACTGGCACAGCATCCGCAGCAGCTCAGCAGAACGATCACCGACCATGTGCCCGATGTGCCCTTTGGTGGCAGCCCCCTCCCCCTCTCCCAACACACACACACACACACACACGCGCGCACTGTGCTCGATAATTACGTCAAACGCATTTTATGCACTTTCCACTCGTTCACACACACACTGTAACAAACCTGCAGCAGCAGCAGCAAAACTATTGCAACCCCATCGTGGCTTTCATCCATCCACGTCACCACCCCCCTCCCTTCCTCTTCCCTCTTTTCCCGGCCACAGCTTTACACCACACACAATACACACACATACACACACGCACAACGCCAACGGGGAGTTCGTCGGGGCGCTTGAGGATCTTCTAAATCTGGCCCCAAAACCACCATCACCGTGTGTAACGGTGTGTGTGTGTGTGTGTGTGTGTGGAGGGATGGGGTTAAAGGGAGGAATTAAACTCCCGTTCTTAGTGCTTCTCTCTCTCTCTCTCGCTCGCTCGCTCGCGGTCCTTTCCCTAAAGTGATTCCTTGGAGTGAAAGTAGTGCCCCCAGGAGGGAAGGGTCTGGTGAGCGGGGTGGAGGAGAGGATGGTAAGAACTGCTGCAGTGGCCCGTGGCACGACGCTCTGTGTGTGTGTGTCGTGCGCTGCGCCAACTCCAAGCCAGAACAGACTCCTTGGAAGGGGTGATTTAGGGAGAGATGGGGTAGAAGGGTGCCCTCCCCCCCCCCCTCCCGGCGACTCGGGGGTTGCCACCGGAGTTCATCAAATATTTGCACAATATTTTTAATCATTACACGCCACGGGGCCCTCTCTCTCTCTCTCTCTCTCCCTCTCTTGCTTTTTATCCTCCCTTCTATCCCCTTAGGGGCGGGGGCGCGGAGGGGGGTTGCATTCTAACTTCCAGCTGGTGCTGCTGCTGCTGCATCTACTGCTGCAACGAGCGACGAACGGTTAATAGAGCACCCGTCGCCATCCTCTTCCCTTCCTCCCCCTACCGTCCACCCCCGCCACTCCAAGCTAAGGATGTTGAAGGAGTTGAGCTCGTCGCTCGGATAAGGCTACTGGGCCGGGCGGCTACTTATGGATGAGATGAGATGCATGATGGCGGGGGGTGGGGGAAGGGGTTGGGGGAGAGATGAGCAGATGGAGCTCCGAGATGGGCGAGAGATGCCTCAGGAAGTCATACGGAAAGTTTTGGAAAAGTTGCTGCAGTAGCAGCACGCCAGGGGTAGGGGAAGGGCGAGAGTGGTACATGGAATGTGCTGTGCGCCATGCACAAAGTCCTGCGAATAGAGAACGGATTGTGCGTGCATCTGTGCGTGTGTGTGTGTGCTGCTGCTGCAATTCGTAATGCACGCCGCACTCTTGGCTTCTCAGCAGTTCAGAAGGAAACTGGGGAGTGGGGGGTGGTTTAGAGGGGGTGGGTGCGGTATTAGTGTATTTCCCGAGGATGGTCCGTGGTCCCTGGTCCGTGGTCGGTAGTAGAGTTCCTAGTGATTCCTTGCTCCTCCTCCTCCTCCTCCTTGACTCCTTGACTCCTGTTTTAGCATCGCTCCGTCGGATACCCGGTTATCGGTTACTGTCTCCCCCTCCTCCCTCCCTGCCAGAGGCCAGATTGAAGAAGAAGCGTCTTCTACACCCCCTTCCCCCTCCCCTTGGGACGAAGACGCAACTCGGACACTCGGACACTCTCGGCTGGCTGGCCAGCTGGCCGGCCGATCACATTCTCCCTGCCACACACACACACACACACACACACACACACACACACACACACACACACACACACTTACACACTGACACGCACGCAGTGGGGGGAGCGAAGAAATGGAAAACTTTTTGGCCCAAAGAGCTTTTTAATTAAAAATTCCTCCATCAACCCCCCTGCCCCCTTGCAACCCCTTTCTGCTTCCACTGCTTACTCCGCCTAACCGCCTTTGTTGGTTCATGCACTTCACGAATGCGACCTCGAAGCGAAGAAGAAGAAGAAGAACGGATGAACTGCAACGTCCTCCTTAAGAGGAGTGGGGGGTGCTGGGGTGGCGTGAGCTTCCTTCAAGGAAAGCCCTTGGACAACCCTTCAAACCGGGGGTTAATCCGGGTGTGTGTGTGTGTGTACAACCCCCTTATTGTAGCACTACTAGTGGCGCTCATCAAACAAACTATCCCTTACCCGCGAAGGAGGGAGGGGGAAAGGGGGTGGGAGGTCACCTATCATTTCGGAATGGTTCTTGGAGGTCAAACCGCGACCGACCGACCGCACGACCGACCACCTTGGACGCTGGCGCTGGCGTGCACTTGTACTTTGGAACACTTCCCGGGCTGCCGGAAGTCAGTTTGGGGCTCTGTGTGTGTGTGTGTGTGTGTGTCGGTAATGTGACACCAGTTCGCCTTGTTGTTGTTGTACTACTGGTTGCGCTGGTAGCAAAAGTAGTATAGCAACCCCCCCAGCGCCTCTCTCTTTGTCTCTCTCTCTCTCTCTAGTGGAGAAAATTAAGATGTTCCTCCTGTAAGTCTTAAGTCGCGTTGGCTTCCAAAAATCTCTCGCGCGGGCGGCGCTAGCGCCAACTAGCGATCAAAACTCCCCAAACCCCCGCCTCCCTCTCCCCCTCCCTCTCTCCCCCTTCGCCAATCCTTCCACTTCCACTCTGCATTCAGAAAATTGAACGGAGTAGAACACTCCCGGGTTTCTCCGGGTATCGAAGTTTGTGGCCGCCGCCACACCTGCCGTGTGTGCCCCGCGATTCAATTCCTGTGCTCTCCCTTCCCCCTTCCCCCGCCCCTTCTCTCCATCTTTTCACTCAATCAACGAAAGAACACACTGCGGCAACCACACACACACACGCGAACGCACGCACGCACACGGAAGTGTTGCATCGCTGGCTCTGCAGCACTCTATACCTCCACACCACCACCCCTCTCCCCTCACCCCTTTAACATCCCCCCACCCCCCTTTATTATTAGCCGCCCAATGTAGTTTGCCATTGATTTGCATTTTCCATTTTGACAACCCCCTTTTCGGTGGTGGCGGCAAATAAGCATCCCCCTCCCCTTCCTGGGGGGGGGTTGCGCTTGCGGATGCGCGAACGGCTCAGCCCCGTGGCTGGCAAAACCCGTCATCCGGAACTGGAATCATTGCTAGCCTACACGCTCGCTAGCGTGTCCATGGGGCGTGTGTGTGTGTGTGCCAGAGAGAGAGAGAGAGGGAGAGCGAGAGAGTTGGGGTGTTGAAAAGGATTTAGAAAAAAAAACGAAGAAGGGAGGAGAAGTTTTCGTCGTTGATAGCAGCAATCATCGACCGCGTCGTGGGGAGGGGGGGAGATGGGGTGTGGGAGAAAGGAAAATCGCCCGATTCCCTTTCTTTTTTAAAGCATTTCTCCACGCAGCAGGTGTGTGCGTGTGTCGCATCGTCCTATCGCTTTAATTTCGTTTCGATGTTCCCGATGCCTAGGATCGACCCCCACCCCCCCCCCGTTGGCTTACCCCTCCCCCCTCTCCACACCCGCCCTACATTCCAAGCACTCTGCTCTGGAGCGTTCTCGTAAGCAGAACGGGCGTCTCGGGCAAAAAGGGTGCCTCTGGGTGGTTGGGTGGAGGGGTGAAGGGGGTGGGAGGATGGAGTTAGGTGAAGGTGATATGATTTGTGGACGCCTATCGATATATTAGAAGCCACCGCTCACCGTCCCCCATCCCCCATCCTCCCTCACCCCCTCACCCTCACCGTCTCCGGATCGAGCAGCACGGTTTGTGATTGGAAGCTGTATTGGAAGGACAGGGGACGGGGTTGGCGGAGGGGGTGGTTTGTTGAAGGGGCGCGCGGCGAGTGGGTTATAGGGTTTCTGATCCCCTCAATCGGCCTCTGTGTGTGTGTGTGTGTGTGTGTGTGTGTGTGTGCATCAGATCCCAGCATGCGGTCTGGCGATGGCGACGACGACGACGACGACGACGACGACGACGGTGACGGTGTTTCGTTTGCGGAAGCTGTTCCGTTTTTCGGTGCTGGCGGGGGTAGTGGTGGTGCCCGGGGGTGGCAAGGTGGTGGTGCCGAACGAGGTGGCGCGCAAGGGGGGGAGCGCAGAGAGAGAGAGAGAGAGAGTATGCAAATGAGCAAGAAAAGCAATTCCCTTTTTTTATCTCTCGAAACAGATTGCTCAATATGGCCGCCTCCCCATCCCCCCGCGCCCGGAAGGCTGAAATCCCGGCAGCCTCGGCAGGCCTCTCGGCAAAGGATTTTCTCCCGTCTCGACCCGATACCAACCGTGTGTGTGTGTGAAAGAAGGAAGAGCGAATGGGGAATGGGAGGGGGGGGGGATCGAATGAATTTCCGAGTGAAACAGCGAAAATTACCAAAGACGCGCCGCCTGGGAAAGCGTCTGGGGCGGTCTGGCGCAGGGGCTGGGGGCGGGCTTAGCCGGGATTTTATAGCAACTCTCCCCGTGGCAGCAGCAGGGAGCCGGGGCAGGGTGGATGGTGGATGGTGGCTCGTTGGTGGGCACGGAAACGATAACTTTGTTTAGCTTTTTCCACATCATTGGCATCATCGCTTGGTGGTGGCGGCAGTGGCAGCACCGCTCATCGATTTCATCGCCGTCGTCGCCGCCAAGCGAGATGTCGAGATGTCTGTGCAGCACCGTGTGTCCTGTGCTCTGTCTGTGTGTGTGTGTGTGCTGCGTTTTCCTGATTTCGCGTCGTTCCCTTTTTTTTTCTGCCAGCGATCATCAGCCCCGCACTGATTGAAACTTAATTTTTGGCCAATCCGTCCGTCCGTCCGTCCGTTCGAGCAGTCCGGGAGCAGTCCGGGACTGGAGGCAGCAGCAGTAGCAGCAGATGGAAGTACATTTCGCCGGAGGATGACGACGACGATGATGATGATGTCGATTGGTGATGGTGAGATGGAAAGCGAGGGGTGGGGTGGTGGTGGAGGAAGGCCCGCTGGCAGTTTTGCTCATTAGCAGGCGGGCAGAAAGCTTCTTGCTTTCCACACACACACACACACACACACACACACAAGCACACACGCAAGCATAAAGGACTGTTCTGTATCTGTTTTGCTTTCCATTTTTGTTTCTCTCTCTCTCCTTAAGCAGCTCCCAAAAACCAATCGCAAGACGCAGATCGCATCGAAATCCGCCAAATCACTTCCCCCCCCCCCACACACACACACACACACACACACATACATATACACGAGCACAAAGCGGCACAGTCCGCCATAATCGGGTGTTCTATTTTTTTTCCCCCCATTTTGTTTTGTTTCGGGGTTTTTGGAATGGAGACGAGACGACGACGAGAGTGACGAGTGTTCTTCTTCTTCTTCTCCTCCTCCTCCTCCTTCTTCTTCTTCTTCTTCTTCTTCTTCTTCTTCTGCTTCTTGTCTTCTTGTCGTCGTAGACGCGCCGGATACGGAGCGCTTCCACGCGGGTTTTACGCCAAGGATTGTGCCAAGGTCTCTCTCTCTCTCTCTCTCTCCGCATTTCGCATTCCGGGCTTCCCTCCCTCCCCCCTCCCCGGGGCCAAAGGGATCGGTAATAAAAATCCTAATTGCCGGGAATAAATTTTCACTCGTTCTACTGTCTCTCTCTCTCTCTCTCTCTCTCTCTCTCTCTCTCTCTCTCTCTCTCTCTCTCTCTCTCGCTCTCTTCCCCCTTTTTTATATCTCTCTATCGCCATCTCAACTCCTATATCAGTTTCATAGTTTGACGGGAGGGAGGAGTGATACGGAGGAGAGAAGAGGGGGCGCTCGCGAGAACAGAGAATGGATGACATTTCGACGTTTGGCGTCGTGTGGGACCGAGGCCCGGGCCCGGCCGATTAAGCTAATCGCAGGGAAATAATGCTCATCGGGACGCTCTTCGCGAGTTACGAGCTGCTCGGAGCTTTCCATTCCATACCATTCCTTTCCAGTCCGCCAGTTAACCGTGTGTGTGTGTGTGTGCGCCCGTGCACGTTGTATTCGTCGTCCGTCATGCGAAAATCATCATGGAATGTGGTGGCGACGGGGCGCGGGGTCGCTTTACTCGCGAGATGCGAGAGTTTCGAGTTTCGTTATCCAGTCCGCGCGATCCGAAAGGTCGGATCTCGGTCCCTAAGCCGGATTACTTAGGAGGTTGCCCCATCAACCTATCTCTTCATCGAACACAGACACACACACATACACACACACGCGCGCGCGCGCACACGCACACGCAGTTGTGGTGCTGGTGGTGTACCCCTAGAGGTAGGCAATCGATCGGCAGCGCAAAATACGTCAAATTAATTTCACTTCTCTTTTATATCGCTTTGAGAGATCAGGGGGGGGGGGGGGTGGAAGAGTAGGAGGAAGGGGGTTACTGGAGCGATGCCGTGGCAGCAGCGAGCAGAACAGATTGAACATGCCCGGTACTCCGCGCCAGCCAGAACTGTTGTTGTTATTTTTTTTTGGTTTTGTTTCTGTTGTTTTTTTTTTTGGGAAGAGTAGATTAAACTGAAACTGATAGTTATAAGCATTTTTAATTAAAACTATAATCGAGAACCACTCCACTCCCGATCCACGATCGCTTTATAGCGAGCTGCGGAACACACACACGCACGCACACACGCACCCACACACACACATATACACGGGCGCGTGCGTGCGAAACGGAAGGAAAACGGAACCGAAGGGAGGGGCAATTTTTCATTTGAGGGCCATTCCCGGGGTCCCGGTTGCGGCTGTTGCGGCTGTTGCGCTTGGAATTGAACTGTGAAGATGGAGTGGAGTGGAGTGGAGGGAAGGGAAGGGAAGGGAAAGAAACTATCGACTGCTGCCGATGTGTGCCGTTGATACATCGTTCAGGTTTTAGGCATTCTCTTTCTCTCTCTTTCTCTTTGTTTCTTTCTTTTTCTTATTTCTCTCTCTCTCTTTTCTTTTTGTTTCATTCTCCTTCATATTTCTCCCTCTCTCTCTCGCTTCATATTCTTTGGTACTCGGTGTGTGTATGTGTGTGTGTGTGTTTGTGTGCATGTGTGCGTGAAGGAGCAGAAGAAGAAGTGATTGATCTGCTGCCATTTCCCGGTGACAGATTCGTCGAAATGCCGGCGATTTTTGGGGTCCAAGAAAATTGCTAGTCCAGCCAGCGAGCCAGCCAGCGAGCCAGCCAGCCAACCTTCCGATCCGCCTTCGTCTGCGTTTTCCTCCCGCCGGTCACCACACTCCTGCCCTGTGGGAGCGGGAATAAATGCGACAGATTAATTTAATCCACCAACCGAAATGCGGCCAGCAGGGATTTTGCGGGGTCGGTGGGGGTTGTGGGCACCCTTCACCCCCTCCGGAAATGGGGTGGAAAAACCGCATGTCCGCTCGCCGCCGTCACCGCCACCGCCACCGGAACGTGCAAACGACGGTTTTGGGCCGGTCGATGGAGTCGATGGGCTGGAAAAATAGGTTTTCTTGTGCGCTGCTGTTCGGGAGCTCCCCAAAGAAAAAGGCACAGTCTCGTACAGTCGGTGCGCGCACGCATGCACACACACACACACACACACAGCGCCAGGAACCTAATGGCATCCATTTCTCACTAATCGAACCGAAAGGAAGGAAAAAGAGAGAGAGAGAGAGTGAACGAGAGGGAATAAAAGGGGGAAGAGGGTGGGTTGCGGTGGCAGGAAATGGGAGGAAATGTCACCGGAAGTGGGCAATCGAAAAATCAAGGAAGGAACACAACGCCACGGCACACACACACACACACACCGGACCATATCCGGACCGCTCACCGCTCTCACCAGGACGACAAGGATATCTTTAGATGCTTCTAGAAGGGGTTGGGGGGAGGAGGTGGAGATCCGGTGTTCCGGCGCAAATCCGGCAAACCAAGCAACCCACTGCAACTACTCACCACTACTTCACCACTACTCACCACTACTCACTACTACATCGAAACGGTTGCCAATTGCACCCTCCCCACCCCGTGTGTCAACCCCCTTCTTTTCCCTCAGCCCCCAACTCACCCATTCCCATCCCCACTCCCCAAACACTTACTTACCCCCCCTCCACACACACACTGAGCCACCTGGACCGCAAATGGAATGTGCTTTCCGGGCATCAATCAGTGTGCCCAAGGGGGGGGGGGAGGGAGGAGGGGGTTGCTTTTGTTTCTACGGTGGCCACCACCGCTGGTGGCTGCCAAGCTTAAAAGGCGTAGCTGGTTAGCGAACCACATCCTTACGGGGAGGGAGTTAAAGGACTGAGGGGCTGGGGGTTTTGGGCCGATTATCGATGCGTATCGCGGTGAGTGTACTAGGGGAGGGTGGTGGTAGGGATCAGGGATCGAAGGTGGGGGTGCCACAGTTTCTGGTTAACCGCAGAAACGGATCGTCGTCGATCGAAAGGGGAAGCAATCCACCAGCAAACACCAACCAAGGACCGCACGACCGCTCTCTCTCTCTCTCGCACACACCAACACAGACACTACCTGGGGCAGCTTAAGGCTTAAGGTACTCGAGCCACCAAAAACACAAAACCAGCGTCACCTTCGCGTGTCGCGATGCCTCTTCTCGTGGTGGTTGTATTGCTTTTTTTTCCCTTTCTCTCTCTCTCTCTCTTCGCTTCCTCTTCTTCTTCATTCTTCTTCTGTCCGGTTTCCGGGTCACCGGAGTCCCGGACCCCGGTACACCGGAACACGATCCAACACCGGTCACCAGCGACTCATGTTTATTCGATTGCAATAATGAGATTATGATCGCAGCAACTACACCACCACCGCTCACGCACGCACGCACCTTAAACACTAACACACACAAGCACACACGCACGCTCGTGCCGATGCATGAGCTGCGGGTGTTTAGAAACCCCTTCCCCCTCTCCCACCCCCGCCACCGATTCCAATTCCAATCCAAATTCAATCCAGCGTCGATTTATTGTGAATATTTTGGCCAACCAACCGTTCACACACACGCACACATACACACACACACGGAGCACATGGGAATAGGGGGGTGTGCAGTGTGCACCCCTTAATACTACTACCCCTAATCGTATTACCCGGCGCATAGTCGCACCGAACGCTGCAAAAAAGGGGTGGGGGGGGGGGGGGGGAAATATTATCCCACACATTTTGTAGCAGTGTAGCGTGTGTTGTGTGTCTCTCTGTGTGTCTGTGTGTCTGTGTGTCTGTGTGCGTGCGCTGTTATATGCTGTTGCTGGCGAAAATCCATCAGTTTCCCATTTTTCGACCGACCGACCGACCGACCGCCTCCTTCTCTTCCTTCTCTTCCTCCTCCTTCTCCTCCTCCTCCCCGCTCACTAAATCCATCGCCATGGCCGGACCGCCGACAACAGCAGCAGCACCAAAAGCGGGATTAATGTGGCACAGTGTTCATTGGGCCATTGGGTACCATTTTGTATTCTGTTTTTTTTTTACCTTTTTTATTTTTGCTTTTCCGAAAGAGAGAGAGAGGCAGAGAGAGAGGGAGAGAGACAGAGAGGGAGAGAGAGAGATGGTAGACCGTTTCCGGATCACAAGAAACCGCGATTAAAGCAACCGTTTTAAAGCAACAAATGCCGCCATAAAATTATGTATGTGTGTGTGAGAGAGAGAGAGAGAGAGAGAGAGAGAGAGAGCGAGAGAGGGTGTTAATGCTTCGCCCATAACTCATCGGCATCCGCCATCCAACCAGCCTGCCAGCCAGCCATCATCATCCGTATCAGGCGAAGAAAAAGCAAAAAGAAGAAGAAGAAGAAGTTGAAGAAGTCGTCAAACGTCGTGTAGTGTCCGACTGGGGGTCCGGGGATGTCACAACACCACCACCACCACCCCAATTTCCGCCCGTTGATTCTCCTCGAATTCCCGGGGGGGGTTTTGCGGTGGCCAAGCATTATAGGGGATGAAGCATCGTCATCGGCATCGGCGGAAAGCGGATCAGAGGGCGAAGGGTGCCATCGGATCGGAACCGAAGACAGGACCGACCGGCCTTGGTGACACCTCGCGGTCCCTCTGGCACGAGGTTCCCCCCCCCCCCCCCTCTCACGGCGGGTTAGTGGAGCAGAAAATAACGGAAAGGGGGGATGAAGATGGGGGATGCTGGGCTACTTCCGCGTTCCGTTACCACGAGGACCACGACGGCCTGTCTCGTCTGATAAAGCCATGATTTCCCCCGCCCCCCTCCTTCCCCTCCTCCTAAGTACATTCCAAAAGTACATCCCCATCCCCAAAAACTTCCCTTAATCAGCCGGTGGAGCTTTCTCTCTCTCTCTCTCTCTCTCTCTCTCTCTCTCTCTCTCTCTCTCTCTCTCTCTCTCTCTCTCTCTCTCTCGTTCTCTCTCTCTCTCGGGCTCGTGGGCCTGATAAATGGTTAATATTTCCCACCCACCACCACTCCCTAATCCTTCGCGTCCCCCCTTTTCACGGACGGTCGGTATTTATGTGTATGTGTTTGTGTGTGTTTGTGTGTGTGTGTGTGTGTGTGTGTGTGTGTGTGTGTGTGTGTGTGTGTGTGTGTGTGTGTGTGTGTGTGTGTGTGTGGAGGACAGTGTTTGTCGCAGCGAGCGTGAGCCCGTGAAAACGCCGATCTCGCCGATGAGCGTGTGTGTGTGTGGCAGTGTGAATAATCGCCGAAAACGCAACTTTTACCCCCCCTCCCTTCGCTCATGGCTGGACACAAGAGGCACACTGGCAACGTGCAATGAATATTTTGTCTGTCTCTCTCTGTCTCTCTTTCTCGCGCGCTCTTGTTTTATTTTGCGGATAACAGAGAGCGAGAAAGAGAAAGAAAGGAAACGAAGACAACAAACAACAAGAAAACGAAAAGCGTCCGACGGACGACCCGAATGGAGGCGCCCGGTTGCCCACGGCCACTCCACCGTGGGGTGGTGGTGGTATGGGGGTGTCTGCTGGATGGTGGTGGGGAGGAAATTGGAAACGGAAATGGTAAAGCAAATAGAGGCAGACGGTGTGCCGAAAGTGGCCCACAATTATGCCCGTTCACGTACGCACACTTTCAGCGAGATTGTGAGTGAGGGTGTGAGGAGAGGGGTGAGAGGGGAGGCACACACACACACACACGGACGGACGCACGCACGCATGAAAGACCACCAGACCAGTGGAAGTGGAAGAAAAATGTTCTCCGCCCGCCACTCGTAAGCACATAATTAGTTAATGCCTCCAGTGAGACCGTCTGTGCGTGTGTGTGTGTGCCGTGTGTGTGTGTTGATCTCGAGGACGAGCCCGGATGGGTCCGATAGTCTCCCCTGTCTTCGTTACTTTCTTTTTCCCCTTCTTCCCCCGCCCCGGCGCCCCGCCAAGTAAATGTTGCGCCGATTTTCCAGCGTTTTTTCCTTCGCGCCATGGATGGAGGGAAACACTCCAGCCATCCATCGGCATGATGATGATGATGGCGATGGCGATCCTCCAGCTAATCTCCACTTTGCATGCCCGCCAGCATCACAGCCGCACGCACACACACACACACACACACACACACACACACGCTCGTTCGTGCGAGTTTTAAACCGGAAAAAGCCCGAGTTCCGGGAGTTCCGTGGAGGTGTTTCTAGTGGCGCGAACGTGGTCAACGTGGTGCGACGCTGGTGCTTTCAAAACCGTTGGCCAGACCAGAAGCGGCCTCGCGCCTCGATAATGACTCCCACCCCCTACTCCCCAACCCCCAAAGACAGTGAGACGCGTGTCTACTTCACTGAAGGAGACCTTCAGTTACTGTGCAGCAGCAGCATCCCTTTTGAATCCTTTTTGAGCCGCGTGTGTGTGTGTCGGTGTGTGTCGGTGTGTGTCGCATCGCGCCCGAAAGGGTTATGCAATCACATCGTCTCACACGTCACTTCTCATTAGTCTCAACAGCTCTCATGGGGGTTAGGGTGCGGGGGTGGAAGCTTCTGCTGTTGCTGTTGCTCCCGACTGTCGCCCGCCTACCTATTAGTGGAAAGGCCTCGGTCATTTTCATTGTTTTCCACGTCACGACACCCTCATCCCTCATCCCTCCTCCCCTCCCGGGCACACCCCCTGCTCTGGTGATCCGCGATTTTACGAGCCTGCCACGAACCAGGCCTTGGACCTGGTTGATGGTCTCCAGATGGGCCCCTCCTTCCTCCTTCACCCCCTCCCTTCCCGCTTGAAGCCAAAACGTCAATTTCAGACACACACCGGCGGCCGGCGGCTAACGGCCGGCACCATTAGTGTCGCAGCATCAAAGGCACCTGAAAGAGGGGGTTGAGGGCTGAGCCGCGGCCTAGATTCTCCTCATTAAGCCCCTGCACCCCCCCCCCCCCCCTCCCTTCATCGCCGCCCTTTCTGGGATTTTAACACAGAATGCAAAGGGCAGTCGCAAGTGACTCGCAGTGTGTGTGTGGTTTGTTGGTGTGTTTGCAGGGGGTTGGTCACGGGGGGGGGATGAACCAGAGGGACATTTTCTACTCCTTCTTTTTCTTCTTGTTCTGGTTTGAAAAGCATTCCTAGGCATCATGCATCCGTAATATGATGCCACCCCCCCCCTCCCGGTACCGGGGTTCAACCATCCCCATCCCCATCCCTTTTTGATCGGAGACGAGAGTTGTTGTTGCTGCTTTGCGGGTTCATTGCATTATCGCCGCTCCCCGAAGTCGTCGGAAGTCGGTCGCACCAGGACCTCGCCAGGACCGGATCCACCATTCCCTGGTGCGTGTGCGTGTGCGTGTGTGCTGTTCCGAGTATGGTTCGGTGGTTCTTGGAAAAGAACCAGCCCAGGCTCGGCAAAGCAGCAGCAAACACGGCAGCAGCAGCTGAACACATCGGGCACACACACACAGCGAGGACACCACACACCACACAGGTCTGACAGGAAAGGGGGGTGCGGGGTGGGGGGGGGGTGAAAAAGGGCGGATGAAACCGCATCCTTCGTGGTTTGCGCTTCGCGTTCGCGCCGCTGTTTCGACGCGCACGCTACACGCTACATCGGTTCCGGGCTCCATATATGCTCTGTGTAAGGGGGAGGGGATGCTGCTAGGGGTGGTGGTGGCGCCGACCGGGAACTGCCATTTCCATTCCAGCAGCAACCGGTGGTGTCTAATAGCCAGCCCGCCAGCCAACGAGCCAGCCAGAGAGCAGCAACATCAAGCATGAGGCAAGTGCTACTCCATCTTCCGGTGCGTGATAGGGGAGGAGGGAGGGGAGGGGGGTGGCACTAAATTAACTGGTTGATACACATAAATCATGAATATTTTATTCCTCTCCGCCTCTCTGCCTCTCTCCATCTCTCTGCATCTCGGTATCATTATCGGCGCCCGGCTGCCTTGTATGGTTGCCGAGACACGACAGAGAGGGTGGAAGGGTGCAAGGGTGAGGAAGGGATGGTTTTTGGTGGGGCAAGCTGCAAGCTCCTTCTTCTTCTTCTTCTGCTTCTTCCTCTGCGAAGGTTTGGCAGTTACGGATGTGCTGCTTATGTGTATTCGCACACACGAGCACGCGTGTGCGTGTGTGTGTGGAGAGGTTGTTTAGGGTGTCGTCACAGCCAGTAGCAACAGACGCGGGGGCTGTTCGGTGGAGTGTTGTTCGGCGCCGGAGTTTGAGTGACTTCTTGAGTCGCCAAAAGGGAGGGGGGGATGATTTTAGGGGCGCATGGAGGGAGCGGGGGTGGCGAACGGTGAAGACACATCGACACATCACGCGCGTTGGTGGCTGCGGTGGCGGCGGCGACGATGAGGCAGGGCGGGTGTCGAAGTGGCGTTATAATCTGGCGTCAAAATCAGCCACCCCCCCTCCCTCTACCCTTTCCCCCACCACCCACTCCCTTTCTCTACCACACGGCGGGTGAGCGCGGGCGCTGCGAGCGCTTTTGTGGTTGATATATCCCCCCCTTCCACCATGAACTCCTCCTCCTCCTCCTCCAGGGAGGCCTGTTCGGGGAAAACTTTTCCCTCTCCTCACACACGCACACACGCACGCACTTGGTTGGAGAAACCAAAAACATACGCCCGAGCCCCTCCGAGAAGGAGTCGACAGTTGCCGCTTTTATGCGGCCGTTCAGCGCCCCTCCCCATTCTTCTCCTTTCATCCCCCTTGCAGTCACCCTCCAGCCCCTGAAAAGAGTGGAGCGGTTGCTGATTTTCATTATGCCGCGCCGTGCCGTGATTGACGCTCCGGGGCTCGGGTAACGTACGGCATTCCACCGTGACACACACACACACACCAGCACACACACACATGAGGTTTCTCTCCTCCTCGCTGCCTTCACCGTCGCTCATCAGCCACCAAATTGTACGCTCATCGTCATTTCTCATTTCGTCATATATAGGGCGGTTGCAATGCGTACAGTATACCTTGCAGGCGCAACCGGGTTCGCCCTTCTTGGCCGCTGTTCCCTTTTATTTGCTCAGCGGATACTGCTACTAATGCTCTCTCGTACGTCAAGCAGCAGCAGCAGCAGTAGCAGCAGCAGTAACAGCATTTGTTGATGACGGACTCCTTGTGCCTTGTGCTTTCAACCCCCGAAAACCACGGAAACAGTCCTCAGTCCCCTGTACGACTGGACAGTAATTGAAACATGACTCGCTCTCTTTCTCGCTCTCTCTCTCTCTCTCTCTCTCTCTCTCTCTCTCGCGCTCTGCTCTTTTAGGCATGGAAAAAAAGAAATACCAACAGGCGCTACTACTGCTGCTGTTGCGCCCCAAAAAACCTCAAAACAGGTTGAGTTGAGGTTGCTTGTTGGTTGTGCCGGGGCACAGTCGGTGCTACTGTAAGCTGCTTTAGTGTGTGTGCGTGTGCGTGTGTGTGTCGGTAGTACCTGATGGCAACCACACTATCTTCAAGGTAGAGTCCTCTAGCAAAGTGTACCAGCATATACTACTCACCTCGTCGGCGGTCGTCTAATGATATCGACGCCTTGGCACCCCCATCCTCCCTTTCCTCCCACTTCTATTCCCAACTCTATTAACGTTCGCACAGCTTTGGCGCGACCTGCACCCGGACCTGAAGCCGTCCGTCCAGCTGGCCCCTCACCTCACGCCACGCCACATTTTTAATGCAAACTTTATGCAAAGCAGGTCCTGGCCTGACCTGACCCGGTCTGGCCTCGGTGCAGGTTCGGTGGCAAGTTTTCCGGTAAAGGGGTTAACTTCTCAACCTGTTCCCCGTTCCCCCGTCCCCGTCCCCCCATTGGGTCATCTGGGGAGCTGTTGGCAGCAAATGTTCCAACATGGTTGAAGTGGCATTGCGTTGGGGAAGTGAAGAGTAGGGTGGGGGTGGGGGTGCAAAACTGAAATAGCACTAACAGCAGGTCGCTGACGCTGTAAATGAAGCACTTCCTTCCCTACATCCCTCGCCCCGCCCCCTGCACGCCATTGCATCTGTCGAGGGGTGTTTCACTCGATAGGAGAATGGCGTCGCTCACATCGCTCACTAGCAAAATTTGCTGCAACGACATCGACACACACACACACACACACCCTGTCATTGGCACCTTATGTGCCGGATGGCCCGGCGGTCAGCCTTGGGTGCTACAGCAGCAGCCAGCCAGCTAGCCAGCAAGACCTGATTGGACTCGCCTCGCCTGGCGCTCGTCTCGTTCCAGCAACCATTCGTTTCTCCTTTCGTTATTCCTCCTCCTGGCAGCGTTTGCGTTTGTTTATAATTTTTAATTTATTCCTTTGGCACCTTTTTCAGCTGCTAGAGCTGCTACTGCTGCTCCGAATGGTGGTAGTGGTGGTGGTGGATGGTCCTTTACTTCCCCTCCTCCCTGCCCGGGAAAAGAAAGTCGAGTGTCGCCAGCGGCACCTCCCGGACTCTGGACTCTCTCTCTCTCTCTCTGGACGCAAAACACAATCGCATCAACACGTTTGGGGGGGGGGGGGGGGATTGGAAGGGTGGCAGGACGGGGGTTGATTTTGTAATGCTACCCCCCTCCGCCTTTTCGGTGGGTCACTCTCTTGCGTGTTGCTGTGTTACTCCGTGAAAAACCCCGGCAATTGCATACATTAAGGCGCGCTGCAATACGCCGAGTCGTTGCAAATGCCGAGAGTTGCGGGCCGGGGGGGAGGTGGAGAAATGAAATTAAAAACATAAAATGAACTAGAAATGAATGAACCCCTCGCCTCCCTACGTTCCACCTTATCAGCAAAGTCGTCGGAGTGTGCCGCGCGAATGCCGCGCGATCCTTGGCTTGTGGCCCACCCACCCGGGTGGAAGGTGGAAGTTTTATGTTTCATTTTCATCTCCCCCCTTCCTCCTCCTTGCATGCACGCACCTCCTTCCCTGTTCGCATCCCGAGTGGCGGCCTTTTACTGTGTTTTACTCCTGATTCTCTGCAATCATTATGAGGAAAGTGGAAAAAGGGGGTTGGGTAGCGGGGGGTAAGTGGCCCACTGCGAGCAGCAACAACCCCTTCAAGTAGTAGCAGTAGTTGGGTAGGGACCGGCGGGTGTGTGTGTGTGTGTGTGTGTGTGCGAAAAGCAGCGGGAAAACTTTGTGCATTTTTGTGCATGCAGTCTCGCAAGTGGCTCGCAGGAAAAAGGCAGCGAGCAGAGAGTGTCAATGAACAGCAAGCATCCGGGTACGCAGCAGTAGCAGCAGCAGCAGCAGCCGGAGCATTGCCGGAGCTTGGTGCTGGTGCTGATGGGTTGGAGCGTTGCAAAAAACAAAAAAAACGAGGAAAACGTAACATTACATTAGGCTCCGACGTGACGTTAACCTCGAAATTAACACCATCCCCGTCTCTCCCCCCCAGTCTGCTGGCAACAGAAGACAACACGCTGACAATTGCTCTGTTTGCAGCGCTGGCTCTGTTGCAACGCATATGTACCCCTCATCGCCATCCCATCCAGCCATAGCTCCTGTATAGCTGCTGCTGCTGCTGCTGCTGCTGCTAGAGACACAACAGTTCACGGTTTCCACGTACGAAGCGCGGCGTGGCGCGAATCTTTATCCACGCAGCGATCAGGCAGCGGGAGGGCGCTCGCTATCAGGAGTACTCC
The DNA here is from genome assembly GCF_943734745.1 of Anopheles darlingi. Lineage (NCBI taxonomy): Eukaryota > Metazoa > Arthropoda > Insecta > Diptera > Culicidae > Anopheles > Anopheles darlingi. The sequence goes on from NC_064873.1 coordinate 1,648,036, forward strand.
AATCCAATACCAACCAACGGGCGCAGTGCCAGTAGCAGTAGTAGTAGTAGAGGAAGAGGAAGAAAGCTGAGAAGATGAGGAAAAAACAAGAAGATGATGATGATGATGATGAAGAAGAAGAAGCGAGTGGAGATTTTAACGGGCAAATGGGAAAATGGCCGGCGCTGGCGCTGCTGCTGCGCTCAAGGCGTCAAGTCATGCCCGTCATGCGAATGCTACTCATCTATTGTTTATTTTTCATTATTCCCACCAGCACACACACACACACACACACACACACACACACACACACACACACACGGGCGCGCGCGAACCGACTACTGGGTGGATTATGGGGAACATTTCTTCCTCGTTCGACGTTGCGATGAGTTCAGCCCTCAGTTCAGCAACAACCCCCCCGCCTCGCCCCTGGCCCTTAGCTCATCCCCTTAGCTCATCCCCCCTTAGCTAGCTGGCTGGTGCTGCTGCTGCTCTACCCTTTCCAGTGCATGACTCTGTGTGTGTGTGTGTGTGTTTGTGTGTAAGAGAGAGAGAGAGAGACAGAGAGACAGACAGAGAGACAGAGAGACAGAGAGAGAAACAGTGATGCACAAACTGATTAATGGATGAGTCAATAGCGGGGTGTTGCGGGGAAGAAGGGGTAGTATCGCAATCGAACGCAGAAAACCTTCTATTCCTCCGGTCCCCTGGGGGAGGGGGAGGGGGAGGGGAAGACTTTCTTCTAGGCATGTCTTCTAGAATGTTTCGAACAAAGCGTCGGCGCCCGCCTCGGGGTCGGGATAGCTTCCGGGGTTCCCAAAAACCCGCAACCCTCCCCACCCCCCACCCTTGGTGGGCCCGAAACCAACCGTGCCAGCAGCAGCAGCAAAACCATCGCCTGTGGCCACACACCGGTGCTCCGGTGACCGGAAGTCCGGACACGGCGTCCTCTCCCCTTCCCCCCGGAAAAGCAAAGCATTGAGAGGGGAGGGGATGAGGGGGTTGCTTCGTTCGTTCTGACCGACCGTCCAACGGCGTGTTCCGGCGTGTTTTTTTTTCCGGAGATGCGGCCAAAGACGCGCGACGCCCAAGAGACAAAGCGAGTCCGAGCTCCTCCGAGTCCGAGTCTTTGGATATCCGCACTTCCGGTGTGGGGTCTTGGCTCCACTTGGTGCACTCCACTTCCACTCCCCCCCGGGAACTCACTTGGTACGCGGCTCACTGGAGTTCTGACAATTGCCGAGGACCGAAGAATGGCCCTCCGAACCGAAAAACCGAATAGTGAGTGAGTGTTCCGACAACAACAACAACAACAGCAACAACACTGTTCGATTGTTTCGCTTAGGTTCTCGGCTCGGCCTCGGCTCGGCCTCGGCCTCTCTGGGCCTACTGTTGCAACCGAAAGCAACCGAAATTACTACTCTGTGGCTCTGTCTGTATGTATGTATGTATGTGTGTGTGTGTGTGTTTTTTCTGTTGTTGTTGCGAAAACGAAACTCTAAAGGGCGCGAACGCAACAGTGTTCACTAGCAGTGTTCCTGTGTACGTCCAGTCCAGCAGCCACTCAGGAGTGCCAACCGATTCCGATTCGCATGACACTCCGGACAACTTTGTCGTCGTCGTCGTCGGCGGCCTAGGATCAAGCACAACGAACGAACCGATCTGATCCGATCCATTTCGTACCGTTCCGAAGCAGCGCGCTGAGTGACTCGCTGAGTGCCGAACCGCACGAAGAGACGTGTGACGTTTGAGTAGCTCCCCGGAGTGTCCGAATCGGAAAAGACGAAGCGTTACTCGCACAGAGACAGAGAGAGAAAGATAAAAAGAGAGAGATAGAAAGCGAGAGAGAGTGCCCAGAGTTGCGGGATGCTGTTGCGTGTGCCGTCGATTCGTCGTCGTCGTCGTCATCGTTGTCGTCGGAAGACGATCGGCCAATCGGTTTGTAAAACACCAAACGGCAGCAGTGGCCGGAAAGCGAACCGCCGGAGCGCGTTCAGTAATGGTTCTGTGCTCGTCCCGGGCAGCAAACAACACAGGCAAAGCGAGCAAGGCAACGACGGCGCACCCGAAAAAGGCACACAGAAAACACACACGGACGGTTGGTTGGTTGGTCCCATAGTCTGGATAGAACCGTGGCCGTGGTGGTAGGTAGTAGTACGCGCGCGACAGCAACGAGAGCAGCAGCAACAGCAGCAGCAACCAGCAGTAGCCACCGAAGAAAGTGAACCACGGAATTGTCGTCGTCATCTTCGAAATTTCGTGTGGCCGCGACAAGAAAGTTAATCCCGTTCCAGTATGTGAGTGTGTGTGTGTGTGTGTGTGTGTGTCAAGGGAAAGGGGGGTTGCGATGGAGTGCGATAGTGAGGGGTGCTGTTACCACCGGGGGGGAAGGGTCCTGTGATTGTGATCCACTTGTACCCAGGAACCACAAAGAAAATAATTAAAAAAGGGTGGCGAGTGTGTGTGTGCACGTGTGTGTGTGATCGTGTGCGTGATCGACAACCGAGTTCGAATCGCAAGCGATCTTGCTCCACCCCCACCCCCATCCCCCCCCAAAAGGAAGCTGGCACGTGGGATGTGATCAGTTTTCGGCGGATCTCGAGCGAGGGGTGGGGGTTTAGGGATCGCCAAGAAGCCTTTTTGGTGCCAAGGATCGTCGCAGGAGGAGGGGAGGGCGAGGGTCGTGCACGCGAAGCCAAACGGAGGGAGGGGGGGGGGATCCGGGTAACACTCCCTCCGATCGCGGAAATTATAAACCACCCCCCCCACCCCCCCCCCCTTTAAGACCCTCGAGGAGGGGGGGCGAGTTGCGTTTCGTTTCGTTTCGTCTTCCTGCGGGATGCTGCCTGCTTGTGTCAGCTACAATGCCCCCCGCCCCCCCCTTGGGCTCCGATCCGTACCACCCCCAGGCTCCCGGAAGTTCCGGAGAGGAAATTAATCTGTCCCCAAAAAAGGCCAACCCCCACTACCCCCGCTACCCCGCTACCCCGCTCAGTGGTACCTCCAGCGACCTGCTGGTGTCTGGTGCTGGCGTGTGGCGCGTCTCGACGACTCCTTGGTCGAAGGGGTGGGGGTGGTGATGGGGAATGTACGAAGTGACCTCCACTCTAGAAGATGAAGAACGGGCAAAACGGTCTGTGCTCTCTCTCTCTCTCTCTCTCTTCTTTTTCTTCTTCTTCTTATCTGGCTACTTGGGCCTTTTTCGAGGAACAGAACAGAACACCGACATGCCAACGGTACGTCCGACGGACCGACGGCTGCGGATTTGCCAAAACACGCGATTGTGTGCCCTCACCCCTCCTCCCCTCCCCTTTGGACCCTCCCCCAAGGTCCTTATCGACCGAAATGACGAAAAATGGTTACCCTAAAGGTGGTGCCTAACAACCCCCCCTCCCCTCGTTTTTTCCAATGCCCTCTATCTCCCGTTTCACACATCGATGTGCATGTGTGTGTGTGCGTGTGTGCGTGTGTCACGGTATGGCTGCTAATCGACCATCAAAACAGGAATCCTCATCAATCAATTCGTGGAGGGGGTAGCAAGCGTAGGGGAGGCCAGGGGGGTGGTGAAGGGACCTTACCGAAAGGAGGAAGGGAGGAAGGGAGGCGAGGGAGGGTAATGGGGAAAGACTGGTGCCCACACACACACACACACAGATTGGTTGGTTGGTTGGTTGGTTGGTTTGAATCGAATTGCAGGACCAGGATGGAGGCGCCTGGTGATTGGTGGTGCCACCAAGCGTTGCCTGGGGGTCACCTCCCCCCCCCGTGTTTTACACCCCCGGAGTCGGCTTTTTACGGAATTGACGGAACATACCTGGCCAAACCTGGGAAAGAGCGTCCGTCTGTCCCGGATAGGGGTGGAAAGGGGAAGGGAAGGGAAGGGTAGGCAATCAATCAGGGCTTAACTTTTTGTCAATTAATCTGCCGCTGCCTCTACTCCTCTACTCTACTCGGTGGCTGGTACCATTTCCCTCCAATCCCGGACCCCCCGGAAGTTGTTCAATTATTGGTCAGCATTCATTGTTTGGTGGAGGGTTTTTTTTCCCTTTTTTCGGGCCACTAATCGGGCACCCGGGAGACCCCTTGAGGGGGGGTTGGGGGAGGGGGGTCAGAAGTCACCACTCCACCCCGCGGCGTTCCCGTTGCCCAGAGCACTTGTTGCCCAGAGCACTTTGGTTCTATTAGTTTCAACCCCTTAACTCCTCACCTCCACTGTCTAAAATGCTCTCTTCTTCTTCTTCTTCTTCTTCTCCTACAGGTGGCGCTGTTGCTGCTGTTGGTAGCGGAAGCTTTCCCGCGGAAGGGAAAAGGGAAAAAATGTGATAAAACGGTGCTGCCGATTGCTGTACCGTGTGTGCGTGCGTGTGTGTGTGTGTGTGCGTACGGCGTGCTCGCCACGTAGGTGTGTTTGTGTATAAGTGTGTAGCCCGAAGGTGTGCTCCAGGGAAGGCACTAAAAAATCCCGCGCCTCTGTGAGTGTGTGTGTGTGTGTGTGTGCGCGGGAGTGTTTGTCTCGCGCAGGTTGCTCGCGAAAGACCCGCGGGGTGAGCCGAAAAAAAAAAAGTAAGCAAGCAAAAGGGAGTGCGAATGTGAGAAAGTGCGTGCGTGCGCGCGTGTGTACGCGTGTGTACGCGTGTGTGTGTGTGCAGCGAGCCTACAATCAACCTACTTGGGCGCCACAAGCTCTGGCGCGGCGCAGCCCTAGCTCGCAACGACGTCTAGACACTTCTATCAACCGCAACGACGTCAGAGACTAGCTGCAGTAGCAGCAGTAGCAGCAACATCGCCATCATCATCATCACCGTCATCATCAACACCGGAAGCCCTTGCGTAAGTCCTAGTTATTTGAACTTATCGGAGTCAACAGATCGCTCTCATCGCAGTCAGCACAATCAGTCACCAGACTCTTGGGCCAGGTTTTAAAAACAAAAACAGGACATCAAAAACACCCCACGAAAAAGAGGGAAGATTGGGACGGGGATGGAAGCAAAGGGTTGTGTAAAATGTGCAACAACATCAACAAGTAACAGCCAGCAGCTCTCAGCTGAGCTGCTCTGTTCTGTTCGTGCTCTGTTCGAGAGCTGGCTAAAAGCTGGCGCGCTTGGAGTGCGCTTCGATGATGACGATCTATTAATAGTTTTCGGGCGCTAGCCGCCCTTCCATCCATCCCTTGTTGTTGTTGTTGTGGATGACCACAATGGTCGGTCGTGCGTGTATGTGTGCGCGTGTGTGTGTGCGCGGTCAGTCCGCGATGCTCGATGCGATGTTGTGGCGGCGATGGTGGCGATGTTATGATTGATGGTACCACCCTCTGCACACACACACCACACACACACACGCGTAGTTGGAGGCCTCCCGAAACGGTCTGTGGAGCCACGGATGGCACGGGATCCATTTCGGGCCTGTGACGGGTGCATTCCCTAAACCTCAAAACCCTGTTACCCCCCCATTATTTTCGTGGGGTGGGGGTACCGTTATCATCGATGGACGTCCCGGCCGTCCGTTCGGTTCCCGGAGGGAGATTGGTTTGACATTTATTATGTCGGCGCAATTTTGGGTGCCCCGCGGTTAGCGTTGCGGGTTATGCGTAAAGGATGCGAAAAGGGGGCGCCAGAGGAGAGGGAGGAACGGTGAGAGGGTGGTAATGGATCGGCCGCTCGAGCTCAAGCAAAGAATTCGCGACCGAAACCCGAAACCAGCGCGTCTGGCGCCAAAAACCAAACCCCCATCCCTCATCCCCTTCAACCCCTTCAATCCCCTGTTTTGTGTGATAGGATTAAGCGGCGATTATCGGAGGATTTTGGGTGGCAGGGGGAGGGGAAAGGTGGAGGGTGCGAACCGAACCGAAGGCTGTTTTGAGTGAGGTTTGATTTGGGGCCTCGTCCGCCGTCCGTGAGATGCGCTCGAGTGATGCTCGCCCGTTGCGGTGTGTTTAGCTGTGTCTGTGTGTGTGTCCGTCCGGATCATTTTGCGATACTGGTGTGCAGAGGGTGTGAGAGGGTGGCTCATCCGAATTAGGCTACTGTTCCAGCAAAAGGCAGAACATGAGAAAGAGAGAGAGAGAGAGAGCGACTGCGAATGATACTTCTTCCATCCCTCGATGGCCATGCTGCTGCTGCTGCTGCTGGTAATGGTTTGTAAAGGAACTCGTAGCCTCGTAGCGGTGGTGGTGGACGACCTTTCCCCCTCGACTCGCAGGCGCGGTTGATTTACGAACAGAGATCCCAATTATCGATTGGGGGCTGGTGAGAGGGGGCGCCTGGTGATCGACAGAACGCACACACACACACGCACGCACACACCGGTGGCGGACGGATGAAGGAATAATATTTTGTAAATTGTAGTCGAAAAGCGATCACGATCGGTGATTAGAGGTCGTCCCGCGTACTGGTTGGCCGCATTTCGCATGATTGAATAGCTGCAATAAGAGCACCAGCAGAGAGAGAAAGAGCGAGAGAGAGTAAGGCAGAAAGTGGACAATCAGTCAGTGGTCCGCAAGGACCCGGACGCCGCCAGGCAGCCAGGCATTCGGTTGGTCGCGCGACTGCATCTGACAGCAACAAATGATTTGTTAATTCTCGTACATTTGATTCGTGTGTGTGTTTTTTTGCCTTCTCCCTTGGCTCATCGTTCTCCTTACACACACACACAGACACACATGTGCGCCAGCGATGGGAATATATAAATGAGACCCTCCCGATCGAGACCATTAATGGATAGTCGGATTTGCGGAACGCGGAATCCGAAACATGACCCCAGACCAAAAAACAACGACTGAATGACGATACGGATGTCATGTGCAGCTGCTGCTGCTGCTGCTGCAGAACCCCTCTCTCCCCCTCCACACCCTCCATCCATCTGGTTGTTGCTGTTTTTCCCCCAAAAACGAAATGCTGCTGGAACGCAAATTCCCCGCTCCAGCTTCTGCATGCGTGTGTCTGTGCGCGTGTGTGTGTGTGTGACCCGGTAATTTCAACGTCCCCAAAAACGCAACACAAAAACCCCGAGAAGGCCGAGCGTTCAGACCATTTGCAGCTGAAATGACGTCATATAAGGGTGAGGAAGGAAGGGGAGGAGGGAAGGGGGTTGCACGCATGTGCGTCCAGTGCGCACTTAAACCAAACGGAGCGGCTGAGAATTTGCACCCTTCCTCCTCATCCCCTCCCCCTTTTCTGGATCTCATTTCATTTCAGGATCTCCAAACTCCATGAAATGGGGAGATGGGGAGATGAGGCGCGACAAGCTAGCTGGGTTGCATTTGGCCCACGGGTCTCTTTCACACACACACACACACACGCACACAGAGACGCAAGCAGAGCAAGAGGACGTGGTCGCGTGGTGCTGAACCTCGATTAATGCGCTCTCTCTTCGCGACGTGGCAGGCGCTTCTCTTTTCTTCTTCTTCTCTCTTCTTCTTCTTCTTCTTCTTCTTCTTCTTCTTCTTCTTCTTCTTCTGCTGCCTATTCTTCAAAGGTGGTTAACCCCCTCCCCCCCCCCCCCTTCCCCAACAACAATCCCTTACGCCATAAGGTAACTCCGACGACGACCGAAGGACGATGATGAGCGCGACGATGACGGATCGGTGTGTGGGGGGGGGCAAAAAGGGGGAAAGGGGCTGGGCTGGTTGGTGGCAGGCGTTCCAAGCGACAAGTGGATGCCATTCCTGGTTGCTGTTGCCGCATTCTTTCGCGTTCCGATCCGATGCGACGGCCGCGCGCACATCCCGAAACCCAACGACGGCGACGGCGACGGCGACGGCGACGGCGACCACGACCTGAGACCATCACATGGTCCATCACCATCCTGGACTCTGGAGCACCGAGGCCACGGACCACACGACCCACGAGGTTAGTGGTGGTGGTGGTGGTGGTGGTGGTGGTGGTGGTGGTGATGGTGGAGGTTAGCAGGAATCAATTTCAATTAAATTCCATTCTGACAGCCAGAATGCCTCGTTCGGTCGGTCGGTTGGTCGGCCGGTCGCTGGCTCGCTGCCGACCACCGGATTGTGGAGCGCTCCAGTGCGCTCCAGGGGAGGAGGGGGTGCAGGGGACTCGAGGGTTAGGGGTTCGGCGGCTGCTATGTATCGAAAAGGGGTTGGTTTTGCGTGCTCGCACGTAGCAGCATATCGTCAGCACTACTGCCACCACCACCAAAGGAGCTCCGTGCCACGATCCCCTGATCCCCTGGTCTGGCCTGGTGTGTCTCCGAAGGCGCCTCATTACGATTCACACACGCGCGCGAGCGCGCCCGAACCCTCTCGTGTGTGTGTGTGTGCATGAGGCATTCGAATGTATAATAAATCGATTTTCGTCGCGAGGACTTCGAAGTGGACTTCGATTCGGACGCGGGGCACTTCGCGAAACATTCCTGCCCGGGAGCGGGCTCAGGCTATGTCCAGTGACTCACACACACAGACACACACACACACAGCAGCAGCAGCAGCAACAGCAGCAGCAGTCCTCTCGTGTACGCTCTGCAACAGGTTTCAGCTTGCAGCAGCAGCACCGAGAAGAAGGATGCCAACACTGGCAAACACACACACACACACACACACACACACGCGCGCGCGTTGCGGTGCGCGGTAGTGCAAGAATGAGGTCAGCGCATGGGCGCTAGGGCGCCTTGGTGTGTATGGCATTAGCATTGGTCATTGCTCAGCGCCAGTGGTCTACCATCTTGCTGAAGGGAAGGGAAGGGGGGAAGTGGGTGCGTAGGAAGGGGTTGGAGAGTGGAACGCTGGCATCTGCGATCTTATCGTCGCGACCGCCGAATGCAAATGACGCCGCGCGGAACCATGTTCTGCGTGCGTGTGTGTCAGCGTGTGTGTCTACGCGCGTGTGTGTGTGATGGAACAGCTGTTTGTCCTCCTAATTCTACTCCCTTTTGAGACCCTATTGTTTAGGGGGAGAGTTTTTTTTTCTTCTTTTTTCTTTTTAAATACTAGAAAATATTTTAAAACCTGAGACTTTCTATAACCAGATCCAAGAAATGAAACAGATAGAGAGAGAAAGAAAGAAAGAGAGCGAGAGAGAGAGAGAGAGAGAAAGAAAGAAAGAAAGAGAGCGAGAGAGAGAGAGAGACAGCAAGAGAAAGCCAAGAAAGGAGAATATCCATCATCGAGAGTGAGATCATCAAGAGATATGCAGCTGCTGCCGCCATCCCTTCCAGCATGGGTTGGTCGAGAGAGAGGGTGGAGTATGAAGGGGTTGCCCCCCCCCCACTCCACCATGCGTTGTTATTAAAAGTTCATCTGGCAACCTTCGCTTTGCGTTCCCGTCTTTGTTGTTCTCTTATTTGGCGTACAGCAAAAGGGTGCAAAGAGGTTACTAGGGGAAGGCAGGGAGGAGCGAGGAGGTATTTGGTTGAGGTATGGTCGTGCGCATTTCTATTTATTGCTCCGCCGCGCTCGCGTACACACACACACACACAGACACAGGGGCAGAACTCCATTAGGCGGATCCGAATACGCGCGCAGCACGCGCATATGATGCTTAATGCATCTGTTGCAACTGGATGGATCAACAGCGGCCTCCGCCACCGTCGCCACCGCTTACCGGGTACCGGATTCGTTCGTTTGTTTTGTTTTCGTGCCGCAGTCGTTGCCAGCCGCCAGCCGCCATTGCATCATCATCATCATCACGATCATGCTTCAACTCCCTTTTGCGGCCCGCTATCAAAGCAAACATTGGCCATGGCGCCGGCGTGTGAACTCGCGCCCGTGTGTGTGTGTGTGCGCGCGTGGCCACAACTTCCCAGCACAATGCGCGATTAGCTCGCGTGCGTGCGTGCGTGCGCCGCGTAAAGGGAGGGGGTTAGTGGTAATTATCGGGAAGGGGGGCCCGGGACGGGGAGAACAGCTCACCGGGTGTTCCGTGAACAAGCGATTACGCGCGTGCGCGCTGTGTGCGTGCGTGCTAATCGCCCTGCGATGCGATGCGATGCGATGCTCTGTTCTGCGCCACCGGAAAGGGGTTGATTTGCATAAAACGAGGGCTAAGTGGGGGAGCGGTGCACGTTGCGCACGTTGCTGCTGCTGCCGTCGGTGTTGTTGTTGCTGTTGTTGTTGTTTGATCGCAACAACTTATCGGGAAACAATTCAATTATCGCACTGCTGCTGCTGTTGCGACCTTCGACTCCACGAAATAGAGGAGTGCCGCCAGTGACGTAACCGTTCAACGCGCGCTCGCTCGCCCGACACAACCTCCTCCAGCAGCTTCCCTCTTCTCTTCTCAGCTCATCCATGCTTGAAAGCCACGCAGGAAACACACATCCAGGCTACTTCGGTATTTTATTTTAATTTTTCCCATTTACTTTTTACAATTTTTTATGATTGCTTATCCTCGCAAGAGTATTGTGTGAGATTTTGGGATCAACCGAAGCAAAACTGACAAAGATATGGATTTTTGAAAAACCGCCTTTCATACAAGGCTCAATGCATCTCGCGACTTTAAGTGGGGCTTCGGTATTTTATTTTAATCCTCGCATTTACTTTTTATAATTTTTTATGAGTGCTTATCGTTTCAAGAGTATTGTGTAAAATTTTGGGATCAATCGGAGCAAAACTGACAAAGATATGGATTTTTAAACATCCGCCTTTCATACAAGGCTCAAAGCATTTCGCGACTTTGAATCGCGTTTTCCCAAAAACCAACGTTTTCAAAGACGGTGCCCATCGTAGCCGGAAAACTACTGGACCGATCGATTTGAAATTTTGAACACATAATCTTTATACTATTTGCCAGGTAGCCCCGTCGAGTTTTTATAAAAAAACCTAGTACTTTTTTTTAAATAATTTTTTGAATTATGTAAAGTACCGTTTTTTAAGGCAATATCGCAAAAGCATCGCTTTTTCAACTTAAAAAATCTGCCAAAAATCAAAAAATAGGAAATTTTATAAAAACTCGACGGGGCTACCTGGATAAACTGATAATCTAACGAAAGAATATTGATTTGTGAATTTCTGATGACCCAGCACGTGGCTACGATGGGCACCGTAAAAGGTACATTTTTGCTCACTAGCCTTTTTAGATTGGATGCCATGAACGTAATTTTGATCAAATCTTCTTCAAAATAGAACCAAATATTCTTAAAAAGTTGTAGTTTAATATGACATTCACTTGAAAAATAAAGTTAAACGGTTTCTTCACTAAAAATTGTCAAAGATAAGCCTTTTTTTGACCCGAAATAACCAAAGAAGAACGAAAATCTTCTATTCATCACGTATTTACTGTAGTATTGCTTCGATCGTTGTGCTATACTGTCTTCACCAATCCACTAACCTGTTTCTGCTGTTTTTTTTTTCTTTCTGCTTCCAGTTCTGTGCAACGTTGATAGCACAGCAGCAGCAGCAGCGGCCACAACAACAACAAGAACGCCAGTGACCGTACCGACAGTGTACCGAAACCGAGCTTTCCGGACCGACCAGCACCAGCACCATTCGGGTGGGGGGCCGCCGGCGGTCGTGGCGATTGGTGCCCGGTGCAGCAGACAGGATAAGCGCCGATAAGCAGCAGACGGCGGTGCGCAGACGCCGACGGCGTAAAAAGGAAGCGGCGGCGGCAGCGGCGGCGACAGCGGCAGCTTCTAGCTTCATCGGCGGCTGTGGCGGCGGCGGTGGTGGCAGCGGTGGCGGCGGCGGCAACGGCGACCGCTTCGGAGGCGGCGGCATCGTGTGGTGAAGAGAAGGAAGAGGAAGAGGAAGAGGAGGAGGAGGAGGCGAGTGTTGCAGTGGGTGTGCGGAAACCGGGCACCACCGCCGCCGGCCCCCGGTGAGATCGGCCGGCCCCCGGCAGCCTTGACTTGACGAACAACAGGAACAGCAACAGGACAGACTGTTCGGCGACTGTTCGCTCGGAAACAAACAAAAAAAAACCACCGAGAGAAAGAGAGAGAAAGAGAGAGGAAGAGAAGCCCGCGAGACCGGCGTGTGATGGGCCACGACAGGTGGCGCCACCGGCAACACGACAACGACACACACGCACACTAAGCTATAAGCGGGGCTCCTCCAGCGGCTCGAGGACTCCGCGCGAGGGCCGCGCGACCTACTCTACTATATAGCTGGTGCCCTCGGAAGGAGGGAGGATGGAAGGCACAATCAACGGGGGGAAGTCCGTGGAGTAGATAGAGAAAAGAGAGAGAGATAAAAGAGAGAGAGCGGTCGAGATATCTATTATCACATATTACAACCTTTACCAAGGGAGTTTCGGATTAAAACGGGTTTTATCGCTTCCACCCGCAGGAGAGGGAGGAAGGGAAAGAGGCCACGAACGGGGTGAGGGAAGGCAGCCGCCCAGCCGTTGCCGCAGTCGCCACAGTAGCCGTCGCCGCCTCCTCGCTCCTCGTAGGGGTGCCAGAGTGCCACCGCGTGTACAGCAAACCACCCCCACCCCTACCCCTCTTCACCACCACCCCGTGGTTCCTTTCATTCCCACCCCGCCCCTCGTTCCGGCAGCAGCAGCAGAAAAAGGAGAAGAAGAAGAAGGATAAAGCGGTGGCGCACAACGAACGGTGGGCTCAACGCGTGCGCGCGCGCCTGTGTGTGCCTGTGTTTACGTGTACGTGTGTCTATGTGTCGTGCGTGTGTGTGTGTGTGTACATCGTTTAGCTAAGTGTTTCGTGGTTGCCGTCGCCGTCGCGTCACCGTCGTCGTAGTCGTCGCGAGCGTCGTCACAAGCGTCGTCGCAAGCGTCGTCGCGAGCGTCCAAATGTCGCGCGTCGTCCTTCGTGTGCTACAGTAAATAGTAGTAGCAGCAGCAGCAGCAGCAGCAGTAGCGCACTAGTAAAGGTAGTAATATAGTGCAAACAGGGTGTAGACCCCCTTACCCCGTTCGGTAAACGAAGTAAACTCTGGTGGAAATGGAACCCGTGGGTTCCCGTGGGCCGTGGCCGGACCGCCACCACCACCACCACCACCGCCGGGCAAGTACTTGAGCGGGGCGCGCGCGCTCGCAGATCGCAGACATCGGACGGACGGCAGTGTGTGCGCGTGTGCGCGTGTGTGTGTAGATAATAGAAGTACCGTGCGTGTGTGAGTGCTCCGTAATTACGTCTCTCGTGGGGGGCTCCGAACCCGGCAAAGGTCCAATCGCCCCATCGAGCGCCTCCTCCGCTTTAGACACCCTATCCCTACCCCCTCACTTCCCCGCCCAACTGCTGGCTGCCTCGATGCGCTATGGATTACGTTTCGCCGGGCAACATCTCGGAGGAGGACTTCCTGGCGATCGTCGGTGGTGGTGGTGGCGGCGTTGGTGGCAGTATCGGTGGCCCGGCCACGAACGGCTCCGCGATGCTGCTGCTCGGCGACACGGCGCCGGCCTCGGCATCGATCGCCACCATCATGCTCAACGAGTCGCTGCTGGTGGCGGCGGCGGCCGCAGCGGCGGCCGCAGCGGCCGGTTCAGGCGCGACTCCCGGCACCACCTCCGGTGGCACCGGCACCATCGCTGATGCGAACCTCACGATCGTACACGGTACCTATCCGAGCGGTTACACCCTACCGCACATCATCATCGCCTCGATCATCGTGACGGTGCTGATGATCGTGATCGTCGTCGGTAACATGCTGGTCATCATTGCGATCGCGACCGAGAAAACGCTCAAAAACATCCAGAACTGGTTCATCGCGTCGCTCGCCGTCGCCGACTTCTTTCTCGGGCTCGTCATCATGCCGTTCTCGCTGGCCAACGAGCTGATGGGCTACTGGATCTTCGGTAACTGGTGGTGCGATATCCACTCGGCGATGGACGTGCTGCTCTGTACCTCCTCCATCATGAACCTCTGTCTGATCTCGCTCGATCGCTACTGGAGCATCACGAAGGCGATCGAGTACCTGAAGTCGCGGACGCCGGCCCGGGCCGCCTTCATGATCGCGGCCGTCTGGATCATGTCCGCGCTCGTCTGCATACCGCCGCTGCTCGGCTGGAAGGCGCAACGGCCCGAGGGTCACGTCGAGCTGCCCCAGTGTCAGGTAAGCGAATGCACGCGTCGGCCCGGTGGCCCCGGAAAAATCCTGGTAGTGCGAAGAAGAAGAACGAAGAAGAATGGAACCGGAACACTGGCTGCCGGATGATTCCGGTGTGCGTGTGTAAAGAGTAGCGAGTGGAGTCGAGGTTTTGATTGTTGAGAAATCATTGAAATTGAATTGCCTGCTCGTTGCCACCCGTTTTGTTGTCTCATCGATATCAATCGCATCGCAGGACTCACTTCGCAGGACTCGACGCTCTCTCTTTCTCCCTTTCTCTCACTTTACCCAACAATAACAACAACCACGCCACGATCTCTCATGTCAAACATGCGGCTACACAGCTACACACACCCACAATGTGCGTTAGAGATGAAGGAAAGAAGAGGAAGGCGGAGGAGATCATCAGCAGCTCCAGGTGTCTTTACCTTCCCTGTTTTTGCCCCAACGGCGCTGCAGGATGTGGTTCTCGCGTCATCGCGTCCGCGGGCCTCTTCGGCCGCGCTTTGGAGCGATTTATGGAGGCCGCGCTGCCACCGTGTGTGTGTGTGTGCGAAAGAGAGAGAGAGAAAGAGAAAGAAAGAGCAGTAGCAGGCAGGCAGGCACGGGCAGCGACAGAACAGCAACACACACACACAGCACACACACAGCACAGCACAGTGCTGCGAGCTGTCAACGGGCAGAATGGCTGGCTGGCTGGCTGGAATGCCCTGGCCCTGAAGGGAGGGGGACGACGAGATGATGATGAACAAGCAAACCCCCCCCCGCGGTACCGTACCAAGCGTCCTGTGCGCGCTCGTATGTACGTGTGTGTGTGTGTGTGTGTGTTTGTCGGGGCCGAGCGCGATATTATTTGCTCAACTCAATTTAATTCAATTTCGACTGTCATATCCAATGTCGGGGGCCGCTGCCGCCCCCTTCCCTTCCCTTCGTCTCGCCTCGCCTGTATGTGTGTGTGTGTGTTTGTCGGCGCGTGTCAGAGGTCGCATAGGCGAAACTCTGGGTGGAAAACCCGTGATAGAGGAGGGGGAGGGAGGGAGGCAACGAGGGTGGCAATCGTATTTCATCTCTTTCGCCATTTTACTGCTCCTGGTTGGCGATGGCGTGCACGGTGTGTGTGTGTGTGCGCGCGTGTGTGTGTGTGTATGGTAGCAGAGGAATTTCCATTTCAGTCCGGTTGCTCCTGTCAAACGAGCTTTTTGCGTCGTTGAGTGGAAAGTAGGTGGTGGGGGAGGAAGAGAAGGTGAAGGTAATGGGAGGTAGGCTCGGCTCTGCTCTCTCTCTTTCTCTCTCTCTCTGGCAGACCGGCAAGACAGACAGTGGAGACCTGCGACGATTTAGTGACCGTTGATCCGTTGTTGCCGATCCGATTTGACAAGTTGTTGTTGTTGTTGTTGTACACCCCAACCCCTCCACCAAACCACCCCCACCACCCCCCTACCCCTCTGAAGTGTACGTTCGTCGGGACCGTTCGAATGGTTCGATCTGTCGATCCTGGTCCGAGGGGCGAGTGGTTGAGAATGAATATTTATAATGACTGGCACGAGCCAGTGTGCGTGTGTGTGTGTGTGTGTGTATATCTGTGGTTTAGCTTGCAGTGTCAGTGGTGCAGATGGCGGTGGATGGCGATGAAGGGCGTTGTTGCATCGTGCAATGCAATGGCGCCTTTTTGATTTTGATTTGGCGCCAGTTAGTGGCCTCTTCCTCCTCCTACTCCTTCTACTCCTTCTTCTCTACCTTCTCTCCTCACTCCTTCTTCGACGCCTTTGTTTGTGTTTGGCGTATGGCGTGCGCGCGCGCGCTGATGATGAATTACCTTCTTTTCGCATCTCGCATCCATGCGTGCGTGTGTGTTGAGGGAGGGCGTCTGCGTCTGCGATGCGTAAACATCATCCCCCTCGCTCCCTGGCCCCTTACCCCTGACCGTGAGCCAATAAACAGGCCCCGAGGTTCGAGGCCAGCCAGCCAGCCAGCCAGCCAGCCAGCCGCGAAAGGTAATAAGTAACGCTATTTTGCTGCTGAAGAGCGCTCTCAGCAGCAGAGCAGAGAGAGCGCAACAGAGAGAGCGAGAGAGAGCGAGAGAGAGAGGAGGTGGTGGCGTGAGCTTTAAGGGCGCTTAAGGCGGTGGCAATTCGGTGGCGCTCTAATGGCCCTCTGGTAGCTGGCAGCAGCAGCAGCAGCAACAGCAAGCGAAAAACAGGTGACTGAATGGTACTTGAGCTTCTTTACAGGGGAGGGTGGGGGTGGTGGTGGTGGTGCTGGGGCTGCTGCTGCTGCTGGTTTTGCTGGTGGGATGTTTACTGAGCTCCCTCCTTCCCCCGCTTCCCCTTTCCTGTTTTTCGCATCCACTCAGAGCAGTAACAGAGGCCCCGAAACTCAAACAACCGGAACACATCGGCCCCCCGGAGGGGGGGGGGGGGAAGGGCACACCTCCAACAAGTGTGCCGCTCCCCAGCTATAGCTGGCAGGCCTACGTGCACACACACACACACACACACTAGGCGAATAGTAGCCAGCGTAAGGTGCAGCAACAAGAGGTCGAAAAAAAGGGGGTATGGAGGGGGGGATGGGGGTAGAAATGAGTAGCCTCCTGGAATTGGTCGAAAAGGAGGGGGAGGGGGGTAAAAGTCGCCATCGATTCCGGAGATTCTCGGTCGTCTGGCGGTTCACTTTTTCCCCCAAAAAAAAAACTCACTCACCACTCGACTTGGGGCCGGAATTTTAAAGCTTGCTTCCCGTGTGTGCGTGTGTGTGAAGTATTATCGAGGAGCAGCAGCAGCAGCAGCAGCAGATCGATTTAAGGAGCTCGTCGTCGCTCGTCGCTCGTCGCTCGTACGGTGTATCGGCTTCGCTGACGTCTATTAACAACACGCTACCCTCTCCACCCCGTTTCCCCGTACACACACACACACACATTCACTTCACTTCTTTCGGGACGCTTTTGTTGTCGGTTTTTTTTCCTTCCTTCTTTTTTTTCGTTTTTCGTTTTCAACCATCACCATCACCCAAGCTCCTAAGCGACGGCCCGGACCCGCGAACCGGTTCACGTGCTTCACACTCCTTATCACACACACACACACCGACACCACCCTCCCGAGGTGTGAATCCATTTTCACCATCCCGTTTTGACCCGATTTCGACACTGTGCGAGCAACGGGGCGCTATCGCCGGGAACGTGTAAAGCATCATCCAGTCCCAGGCCTGCCAGCCAGCCCCATATCCGGTGGTTGTTAACCGTTCCAGGGTTTTTTTTTCTCTCTTCAGGTTTGCTGCTTCTTCTTGTTCTTCTTCTTTTGCTGGTTGTTTTTTTCGACAACAGATGATTGCAGCAGCGCCGCGTCAGTCACTCACACACGCACACGGATCGTCGGTCCGCATCCAGCTGTCTGTCTGTCAGGTCGATCAGGGGTCGAGCCGCGTTTGATTATATTTATCCCTCCCGTCTTCACTTTCCTGCGTGAAAAGTGAGGAGGGCAGAAGGGAAGAGGGAGAGGAAAGGGGGATGAGGAAGATGAGCGATTAGCGATCAGCAATCCTCCCCAACCCTACCCGGGCGGGATCAACCATTAGCGTTGTGTTGAAAGAGTGTATCAAGGGGGGGGGGGCCTTCACTCCCTTCACTCCCTTCACACCCGATCGGTGGTTCGTGATTTGGTTTTTTCTTTATTTTTAATTCGACACCCAAGTGGCGTTTTTTGATCGCTTCAGGCGCGGACCTGGAGTGTTGCTGCTGCCGATGCTGCTGCTGCTGCTGGAGTACCGACCTTTCCCCCCTCCCCTTTGTGCTAGTAGTGGTCGAGAAGGGGGCTAATTTTAGCTTCAGCGTTTCCGTGCACCAACATCACCAACCAACACCACCAGAACGCTCATCATCGCTCGTCAAACTCGCCGGGCGGCGATCCAGGCGAGTGCGTTCACCCCACCCCCCGGCCTCGCGCGTAGTAGCACACACACACACACACACACACACACACACACACACACACACACACACACACACACACACACACACACACACATACATACCACTTTTGTGCGCCAATTTCCAATCGGTTTTCCATGGAAAAGCGGCACCTGCCAGGAGGTGGGAATGCTGTGCTTCGGGGGCATTACCTGTGACAAAATGCGCACACACACACACACACACACGGGTGCGCCCGAGGCGAGGTTTTTTCCGTTTTGACTGTCGGGGGGGGGGGGGGGGGGTTTGTTGTCGATGTGGTGGAAAAGCATTCCAGCAACGCACACCTGTCTTGGGGAGGAGGGTGAAGAGGGGTGCACCCACACCCCTTGGCTGCGTGATGCGCTTCCATGTGCGAGTAATCAAATTATCGACACTCCATCGGAGAGACGAAGACGCAGCACCAGTTGTTGTTGTTGTTGTAGTAGGGGTGAAGGATGAGGGAAGGGGGAGGGTCGAAAACGGAAAGGGGTTGTTTATCAACACCACCCACTCTCAGGTTTCCTCAGAAGAAATAAAAAAAACCTCGGCACACACAGACACGCACACGCACACACACAGAGAAAGGGACCTCTCGGCTCTCATCTTTCATCGAACTCCAGAGGATGCATTGGAGGAGAGAGGGAAGCGAGGGAGGGAGGGAGGGATGGTGAGAGGGGTTGGTTGGCGGTTGCGGTTACGGGAAACGATTCCGAGAGAGGGGTGGGTGGTGGGTGAGAAGGGGGTGGGGGTTGAAGAAAAACGGCACGACAGAGCATATAATTTATGGGTGACACCGTATCAATCTGTCACAGACACACACACACCTCTCCTCCGACTTTCTCAATTTTCTAAGATGCTGGCGATGTTGTTGCCGCCCCCTCCCCCTCCCCCTCGTGGGAATCCCCCATCCCTCCCCCCTCGAGGGACAACCTGTCGCAATCTTGCGGTGGTGGTGGTGGTGGTGCTGGTTGGTTTGATAATTCACAGCTGGCTGGCTGGCTGGCAACACACAAGTCAACACCCCTTCCGAACCCCCCTACCCCGTGCTAAGGGGTCGGTTTCGGTGTCGTCATCGACTGCAATCCCATCATCGCTGAAGGTGTCTCCACTGCGTAGCGTCCCAGTGGCCAGTTGGTCAGTGGCGATCGTGCTTCTGGTTTTTAGGGGGGGCGGGGGCCGGGGTGCGGGTGTACGGGGTGGCTGGATGCTCGCAAGAGACTCGCCGAGGCCATGGAACGAATTTCTAAGGTTCAGAGTCGCTGTGTCGTTGGCGCCAACCTCTCCTCCCTCCCGCCCGGAACAGAGCAAAACAACAACCCCTACTCACCACCACCCCCTCTCCCACCCCCCACAAACTGGTGGAAGGGCGGAAAATTGATGAACGTGTCGGTGGAGGTGGTGGTGGTCCCCCTTGTTAGTGTTCATCTGGACGCCGAAAATGGACGCCCCTGCAGCCGCCAATCGGAAATCCTCTCTCCAGAAACGCTTAGAAGAAAAAGAAGAAGAAGTAGAAGAAAAGAGAAAAGAAGAAATATTCGAAAGCGGGAAATCCGAACAAAAGTCCCCTTCGGCGAGGTAACCCCCAAGCAGGCCAGGCCAGGCCAGGCCAGCCAGCTAACCAGACGGCGGAGGAACAGCCCCAACACTCCCCTCCATCCCTTCCTTCCTCGTTGGGCACCATCGAAGAGAAAGAGAGAGAGAGAGAGCCAAAAAAAAAAAAAGGGACGCCGACTGGTGACCAGACAAAGTCTAATTTATGCCTGCCGCGCACCAGCTGCGTCCACCACCCAACACCCACACCATGGCCCACCCCCCTCCCCTGGGGGTGGTGACGGTGGTCTCTGCCGAATCGATGGAAAAGTTTTTCAATTTTCGTGAAAAGCAAATCCCGGCCTAGGCGCGCTTCCCGGTCAAACCAACGAACGAAAACCAACCCCCCCCCCCCCTTTCCATCTCTTCCCCCAGGGGGAAGGAAGCCGAGGCCGGACTTTCCAATTTGCGACTCCTAAGGGACAGTCAAAGGGGAGGGGGGGGGGGGTGTGGGAATGCCAGCTCACTTCATTTCCTTCCTTCCCCCCCCTCTCGCTCTCTCTGGTTCCCTCGGGGAGGGGGGTGGTTTTGTGAAGAAGAAAAATGGTTCCCGCAAGTCGTTCTGGTGCTGGCTTTTAGGGGCGGACCGTAGCGCGTAGAAATCGATCACCGGTCGACCGTGCTCGGGGGGAGGATGTAACGGGCACGTGAGGTCGTGGGAAGGGGAAGGGAGGGGCCCTTCTGGAGTAACAAGAAGCATCGACATGGTGCTGCAATGTTCAGTAGTAGTAGTAGAGTTCCCGAGTGACGCTGCCAAATCCCTGTCGCCATTTTTGGGGAGTGTATGTGTGCGTGTGTGTGCGTGTGTGTGTGTCAACGTCGGATCGCAACGTCGGGAAGTAGAAAAAAAAATACAACGCCAAAAACTAGAGCATCAAACAAATCGCTCGACCATCATCGCCAATTGCAGGCCCTTGATGGTCAGGTGTCCTTGATGGTAGTGTGTGTGTGTGTGTGTGTGCGGGTGTGCGGGTGTGCTGTGGCCACTGTGCAGGCCCTGGAGTGTGGCCCACTTACCAGAGCCACTTTGAACCGACCGGCCACTTGAAACCCGGGGCCTAACTGGCTACCAATCCTCTTCAGCTCCCTCTCTCTCTGTCTCTCTCTCTCTCTCTGTCGCGCGCGCGCTCGCGCAAAACGCCTCACCACAAAAGTGCAACATATTACTCAACGACGACACCCCTTTATTCTGTCGGTGGTCGAAGGGGTGGCTAGGGTGGCGGCTAGGGGCCGAGGGTGCACAATAAAATCGCGTCGAAAATAGACTCCTGATCGACGCTTCGGTTCGGCTGTTTGGCTCGTGTTTTTTTTTTGTTTTTTTTTGCTGTTGGCTCCGTTTTGGCCCCGTACTTCAAAGTGACAGCCCTCGAGGGAGGGGGGGGGGGAAGAGAGGTCCCCCCCTCCCCCCCTAACCCCGTAGAACTCTGGTTTGGTTTGATATTTACAGGATTTATTTCAGGGGAAGGGGGATGGGGGTAAGGGTGTTCTCGTGGGGAAAGGGAGGGGGCGGGGAGGTGCGTCGTAAATCAATCCATTTACGATCGTAAAGTACTACGGCGGGCGGCGCAAACAAAGTCCGCCGTACACCTCTTGACGACGACTCCGACTACGATGATGATGATGATGATGATGATGAGGATGAGGATGAGGATGATGCTGGCAAGGGTGATGAGATGAGATGAGACCAATAGAAACGGCCCATGATGAGGGATGAGCGAGCGCACACACACACACACACACACCAACGCCCCCGACTACACGATTAGTTTGTCAAGTGGCCCGTGGCCAGTATCGAGTGTGTGTGCGTGTGTGTGTGTGTCTGGCTGTGCGTCGTTAATGAGCCCCTTTACTACGGCCCCTTACCCCTTCTACTCGCGCCCCCCCTGGGCCTCAATTGCCGGTTTTTCCTTCAAAACAGAAAGATGGATGCTACACTTTCTTCGACGCAAAACTTGACTTTTTTTTTTAACGCCTGGAACAAAAGTTTTATGTTATAATCAATATGAGAGGTTACTTACTTTGTTTAAACATGGTATTTCCGTTACACGACAGCTCAAACCTACATATAATGCATCAAGGGGAACGTTCGCCAAAAAATGGCGCCATCTTTTTGACAGAACCGAAACAGGAATAAGTCATTCTGGGACCTACTAATAATCATAACCGGACGAACGGTTGACTCTAATGGTGGAAGAGGGTGCAGGGGCGGGGTAAAGTAGGTAAGTCTGCGGTAGGAACCACGTACCACCACCACCTCGCCTCGCTTCGGTTCGGTTTGGATGGTTTATGAAAGTTTTGTTTGTGATTTTGTTAGTTTGTTTTGTACGTTCGCTGCTCTGCTCGTAGACCATTTATCTTGGATATCATTCAGTCCTCCTACCCGCCCCTAAAGCCCTTCCCCTCGTCCTACCCTTTCCGCTTCACATGCAGCGAATCCGAGGGGCTTCAGAGTTTGACAGATTTTGATAGAGTATCGGCAGACAGGGAGGCAGGCGGGCAGGCGGCGCCAACCAATGGGAATGTGTGTCCGGGACACATCCCGGTTTCCCGATAGGCAATGGCGGAGGCCGGGAGGGGAAGGGTGGGAAAAGAGGTGTAGAACACTCTACGAAATGAATTTTGCATCCGGATGCCACAATCGGCACGACAACGACATCTATACGTCCTACCGCTGCACACACACACACACACACGCGCGTATGCACACATACAGACACAGATGGGGAGTGTGTGTGTGTGTGCGCTCGGTATCTGATTGTAAGCTTCCGGACTTCAAACAGAAGCAGCAGACGGCCCCAAGAACACCACGGACCAGACACAATGGTCCGCACCGCACATGTGTGTGTGTACGTGTGTATGTCGCACATGACAAACGAGGATGCGGTAGATTAGGGGGCCGTGTGCCGGCTGGCGGCTGTTGGTCGCTCTCTCTCTCTCTCTCTCTCTCTCTCGTTCTCTTTTTCTCTCTCTCTTTTTCTCGTTCTCTCTTTCTACTCCAACTCCTCCTTCCTTTTCCTTTCTCCTTTTTGGTAGAGATCCGCTCTAGACACACGCACACACACACACACACACACAGACGCGCGCAGAATTCGAAGGCAAAGTCCTGTCCACACTATTCTGTTTCTGCCACAACTCGATGCCGAGGCTCCGCCGGGCTTTCGAGCTGACAGAACGCGACAGATAGGAGAGAAAGAGAGAGAGAGAAGGGGTAGAGAGGATGGAATCTAGTAGGAAGTGGTGGTGGTAGTAGTGGTCGGCCCAAAAAACACCATAATGTACGTGAAACGAATTTCATAGACTCCAAAACTCCGCAACAGACGACGATCTGCCAGCGAGCCAGCCGGGAGTCGGTCGAGTGGATAACGTGGGTTGGACCAAGATTTTCCATTTTCCGCAAGTTGTTACCCCCTCCAATCCCCCGGCCTCCCAGGCCACAGGCGGCTGTTGGGCGCCCGGACAAAGCGTTCGACGAACGGACGTTGGACGGACGGAAAGTTGTTGTTGTTGCTGCTGCTCGAGATGTGTCCAGCGAGATAGAGATTTCGAAGAGGCGCGGGGCGAGTGGTGGGTTCCCCTCGTCCCCGGGAGGCTATAAAAGGGCTGCAGCACACCCTTCACCCCCCTCTTCACTCCTCCCTCCCCCTTACGCGCTCCGCATTGTTGTGGAGTCCGGAGTCCGGAGTCCGGGTTTGGTTTGGCCCGGAACATACTACCATTTGCATAATGTCTCAATTTTTACGCAGCCAACCAGCCAGCCAGCGAGCCGCCTTCCCCTCTCTCCCTCTTCCCCATACCTTCGGGTTGGAACCGAACAACGGCTTCCAAAACGTGGGGCGACGGGCGACGGGCCAAGGTCTCCTACAAGCCAAGGCCTACAACGCAACCGGCGGAATGTGTGTGCCTGTGTGTGTGTGTGTGTGTGTGTGCCTGTGTGTGTGTGTGTGTGTGTCAGCGAGTGCAACATTTATGTACTGACAGGGTGCTAGTTTGCTACTTTGCGAGTACGAGGCAATTTTTAGAGAGGGGGGGGGGGGGGTGAGAAGGGGGTCTGGTGGTCGAAACAACCCCCCCTGGGTTCCCCTTGTCCCATTTAAACGGCTTCCCTCGAGCGAGCTCTTCTCGCTTATCGCTTACGCGAGCGCCGGGGGGGTAAGCGGCAGCCCCAACCCTCCAAAGCCTCCTCCCACCTCCCCTAGAAACTGAAACCCAACCAACCAACCAACTCCCAACGACCACCAACGAGAGGGGGGGGGGGGGCATGCGAGGCGAGAGTTGCAAAGGTAGTTGGAAAAGTCTTTTATTATTATTTTTATAGTTGTTATCAATTTTGAGCCAACTCTATCCCTCTCCGACCACCACCACCACCACCCGCACCCACCTCGTCCCGGACGGACGGCAATTTGTAAAACCAATTCTTCTACCCACACACACACACACACATACACACACACACACACACATACATACACCTCTCTCTCTCTAACCGAGTATTCCGAAGCGCCGGGCGGGTAAACCCCAAAAACCCCGGTATATATGTGTGTGTGTGTGTGTGTGAAAGGTAGAGCTCGGAAGTAGAAAGTTCAACAAATGCATTACCGCTGGGGTTCCGTGTTTCCCACCCCCCGGTTTACCTTCTCTTGCCCCCCCTCCCCCCAAAAAGGGGGTTGAGGGTGCTTCGGACAGCTAAATTGCTTCAAATTTGTTCAAAGGAGCAGAGCGTGGAGAAGAAGGAAGGAGGAGATCGGACTCTGGGTAAGGATTATCTGAGCGACCCCCGCCCCCTCTTTCCACCCCTTCCACTCCCCTCTTTTCGATGAGTCAAATCTGCATACCGACCGAGTACGTAGTGCTGGCGTTGCGCTACAAGTGCCCCTCCGGCAGATGAAAAGGAAGAAGAAGAAGAAGAAGAAGAAGAAGGCAAAGTAAGGACTCCAATGTTTGGCTTTTGCGTGTGTGAGTGTGTGTGTTTGTGTGTCTTGCGGGAGCAAAGTTCGCAGTCTTCTCTCTCTCTCTCTCTCTTTCTCCCTTTTTTTTGCTTAGTTCGGAATCAAAACAACTACTTGGGGACCACCGGGGACACTCTATTGTGTCTCACTTTCATCCTCAACTCTTTGTAGGCGAGAGAGAGAGAGAGAGAGAGAGAGAGAGAGAGAGAGAGATAGAGAGAGAGAGAGAGAGAGAGAGAGAGAGAGAGAGAGAGAAGATAGGCTGTATTTTGTGTTTTCGCTTCGCTTCGTCGAGAACCGGAGAGGAACAACTCACCGTCAGGGGAAAAACGCACTTTGTGCAAACATGTCAAAGTTAAATGGCGCCACACAGACACACACACACACACACACACACACACACACAGGGCAGGGCGTTAATGGGTAACAGCTGTCAGGTCTAATTATTTCATTCGTCAAATTCAATTAAAGCACCTCCTCCACAACCGCACGACGACGACGACCTCCGGTTAGTTAAGGTTTGTTCTTGGAAAGAAATCGATTCACAAACACACACACACACGCACACGCACAAGCCGAGGAGGAAAATAAGGATGATGACAAGGAATGGTACAACAACGGGCGTCTGTCAAATGATAAAGGATGCCGTGGTGGTAGGGGTGGGAGGGGGGTAGTGAGGTGGCATTTCCATCATTTCTCCCTCCCCTCTCCGTGCCCTCAGGGTAACCACAAAAATACCACAAAACGAGCGTTCGAGTGGCACTGTCACGACCTTACAGCAGCAGCGGGGAGGGGTTGATGGAGTGACGTCGTAGAAGGGCCAGAAAAAGGGGGCCAAGCCGAGGACCGAGGGGACGAAATTCCAGCGTGCAGCAAGCGATTCCCCCCTGGTCCGGCCTCTCTCTCAGGTCTCTCGGGTTCTCCTTGTCTCTCTTTCGCTTGGAATGTCCGGCCACTGCGAGAATGTAACGCGGGAATGTTCCGGTTCGCACTTTGGGCAAAAGGGCATCTGGTGGCGGATGATTCTTTCTTCTGGCCTTCGGGTTGATCTGGATTCTGGACGACATTCGACGTCACGCCGCCGGGGGGGAGGTTTTTTGCGTTTTTTTTTTCCTTTTCTTTTTTCCTTTATTTTTGCCAGTTAAGACACTCGAACACATTCAAACACACACACACACACACACCATCTCCGTCTCCGTCAGCTCCGGCTAACCTCAACAACAACAACTAATCTGTATCTCTCTCTCTTTCTCTCTCTTTCTCTCTCTCTTCTCGCAGGTAAGAGCATAACTTTGCGTCGGTCGATGATAGAAGATAATGGAACATTCCCGGATGCTCACGATCCACAGCCACAAAACCCGTCAAAGGCAAGTTTTTCTCCGTCCCGCCCGCCCCCCTTCTGGCGCCCCCCTCCCGGGGGGGATGCTGGGTGTTTAATGTCAATCAGCAGTGGCCTATAGTGCCTGTGCCGACTAACGTCGAACGTCGACCGAACCCCAAACCAACTCCTCCTTTCTCCCTCCCCCCACCCCCCTGCCGGCTTATTCGAAATCGAACTCGAGACCTCGTCAGGCTCGATGATGATCAAAAGATAAGGCACCGTTTGCCGAGGGAGGAAGAGAGGGGAGGGGGGGGGGGTCATAAACGTGATGCTCTGCTGTAGAGTGCAGGCAGTGCATGAAATGGGGAGGAGTGCGGGGGTGTGGCGGCTATGAAAAAGATATCAAAATGATTTTCACACCTCCAAGCGGGGGAAGAGGAAGGAAGGGGCGGGGGGGGGGGGGGCAAAAAATGGCGCCGACAAAGACGACGACCACGACGATAACCACGACGACAACGACGAGGACGACGAGGACGAAAATAACAATAAAATTCGAACTTCCGCCTCTAGTCTGGGTGCAGCGGAGGGGTTGGAGTGAAGGGGAGGGGGGCATTTTCACAATCAATTTGTTAAAGGTGAACGGAGGAGGAGGCGGAGGGAGGAAAAACATGAAGTCAATCAACAGCAACAGCAGCAGCAACAGCGTGGGGGAGTGGGGGGAGTGCCCAAACCGGGAGCCAGAAAAAAACCCGGGAGCGAGCGAAAAGTTTTGCCTTTTCCATTTCCCCACCAGAACCCCCCCCCCCCCCCCCCTTTGGACGCCCGAATGCAATGCTCTTCACAGGTCACACCGGAGGGTGGAGAGAGAAAAAAAAAGCGGGAAACAAATTACTGTCACCAGCAGACAGAGGGGGGACGAAGGGGAACGAGGGGGACGGGGAGTGTGCGGTGGGCTGGCGAACCGGAGCACAAAGCTGGAGCACAAAATGGCCGGCGAATGACGGGCCAAATGTGGTCCGCTCTTCTGTTGTGTGATTGGAAAATGTGTTGGGAAAATGGCAAAAGACGAAGAAAAATAAGAAAAAAGAATAAGAAGAAGAAGAAGGTAAAAAGAGAAGGCGACGAAAGGGAAGAAGAAGAAAAAAAGGGGGGAAAAGATAAGAAGGAGAAGCAAAGGGAAGTGAAGAGAAAAGAAGTGAATGATGCAATCAACAGATGTTGTTGTTGCTAATTATCCCAACACAACGGTGTGGAGTGACCGAACCCCCCCCTGGCAATGAACCGTGGAAAATGGAAAACAATTTCACCTGGACCACCGGTCCCTCCTTCCTCTTCCCTTTCCCCTCCTGTGGGTTGCGGTTAACGCATGGCCATCCCATCGAACTGTGGTTAACGACCCCTAAAGGACCCCCGGCCATTGCCTTTTATGCGACGTGGGAGTACGGAGCGAAGGGACAGGATACGGGGGGGCGATTTCATGACGGGAAGAGGCTGACGCTTTTCCGTTGCTTTTCACGCTTCGGGGGGAAGAAAAAAAAAACCCGCGTGCGCGTCAGTACTGTCTGATGAGTCTGATGATGCATACCATCGGAAGTGTGTGTGAGAGAGAGCGAGAGAGAGAGAGAGAGAGAGAGAGAGAGAGAGAGAGAGAGAGAGAGAGAGAGAGAGAGAAAGAGAGAGAACGAGAGAGAGAAATTGCTGGGTCAACAGCTAAATGTGTTTGTCATTCGCATTTGATTTCGGCAACTCACTCACTGGAGCAAGAGGTGTTGGAGGAAGCGGTGAAGTGGGATGGAGAGGGGATGCCACCATTCGCCAGCACGATACAATCGATCGCTTTCTCCGCTTTTCACGCTGCCTCACCACTCCACTTTCCATAACCAACCGCACCCCCCTCTCCCCTTTCTCTCTTCTTCCCCTTGCTTTGCACCCTTCGCTGGTCGGTCGGTCGATCGGCCGGTTTGAAATTAACCAAATAACCGCAGCAGCAGCAGCAGCAAGAAAACCGCGAAACATTCGCGACGCGAGCGAAAGGACGATCGGGGGTCGGGGGGGTCAATGAAGGGGAAGGGTGAGGTGTTCCCGGGCAAAGGGCTTCCTTTTTTTCCTTTCACTCTTCACCCTTACTCTCTCTCTCTCGCGCGCTCTCTTTCATTCTGTCTCTCGCTCTCTTTCTCGCGATTCATTCTGTTGAAATGAGGAAGTCACAAGTTGTTTTGTGACTGTGACTGTGTGTGTGTGTGTGTGTTTCGGAACCATTTGCGTCCAGCATCCCTTGTTCCCAGCGAGAGAGAGAGAGAGAGAAAGGGAAAGCGGCGAAAGGGGGTGCGGGCGATGAAGAATGAGGAGGGAAAGGGCGAAGGAGGAAGCGAAATGGTAATTTAATGACGATTCCGTTGTCTTTTTCACCATTCCGAGCTTTCGAAATTGAAAAGTGAACCCCCTACCCCCTACCACCCCTCGCGTGGGGCTTCTCTCTCTCTCTCTCTCTCTCTCTCTCTCTCTCTCTCTCTGTGTTTTTTTTCTTTTTCGCTCTCCCTGTTGCGGCTTTTTTTTCTCCCCCAATCACTCTGCTTCACGTTCTCTGTCTCTCTCACTCTCTTTCTCGTTCTATTTTCCTTTCGTTCACACACACACACACACACACACACACACATACACGCGTCGTTGTCACCCTTGTGCCACTTGGCATTCATTGGCGGCTTAGAGTGAGGAGAGAAGAAAGGGAAGAGAAAGGGAAGGGAAGGGGGATGAAGTGCAAAATAATTCCATCAACTACGGGTGATTGACACCGCACCCCAACCACCGCACCCCCTCTGCTCATCCACCGGCATGGCGACAGGTTGGCTTCTGTTCCAAACGACGATGAGGACGACAATGAGGAGGACGCGGTGCGCGAGTGTGAACAGCGCACATACCAGGGCGGTCGACAAAAGGAAAAAACAAAAAAATGCGCCGATGGAGAAAGGAGCCCGTTGGGGGGAGTGGTGAAGGGAGAAAATGGAAACAGCCCAGAGGCCGATGTCGGTTGGACGCTTGGCTGGCTGGCTGGCTGGCTGGCTGATGATATCTAGCTTCGCTGCGACCCATTGCACCTGGTTCACCATTCCCGAAAAAGCACACACACACACACACACACACACCCCAGAGCCTAGGGGAGGCGGTAGCACACCATTCAACCACCGGACCGGGCGAAGGGGGGTCAACCAGGCCTGGCTGCCCGGTCCGGTGTGTATGGAAACTCTGGTTTTCCATTTCGAAACCCCCCCTCTACCCTCTGCTTCCACCCCCAACGATTCGATTCGTACCCTCCTCCCCCCTTCACGATGGAGGCGCCAGGTTTGGCGTCAGCTCGATTTAGCTTTTTTTTTCAGCAGAGAGAGAGAGAGAGCAGAGCAGAGAAAGAGAGAGAGAAAAGGAGAGAGAGAGAGAGAGAGAGAGAGAGGAAAAACAAGAGCCAATGCGGCGTTGGTCAGATGTGGAATGTGTGTCTGGTGGTCAGTTCGAGGAGGATCGATTATTGCCTACCTCTACTACCACCACCACCCCCGTCATCATCCCCCTCCCTCTGAAGCAAAGTCACAAGCAGCTGATCCGGAGCCAGCGAGCCGGAGCGAGGCACTCGGCACAAATACTACCACACTCTATCCAGCAGCAGCATAAATCGTAGCATAAATCTTTTCCCTTAAACGCCTGATTCAATTTCACCCCCACCCGGGCCCCACCCGAGCCCTCCTACCCGGGGCTGCCAGGCCGGCGCCGCTCGACGTCCAAAGCGTCTTGATTGAGTTTTCGGGGCTTCTGCCACGCCCCCTGCCTCTGTCTCCGTTCTCCGGCTATACGAGCAAAGTTGTCACGTTCACCACCAACCTTCCAAGCAACCCTCCATCCCTCGCCCGGGGGGGCTTTTCCTCCCTCGACTGAAGCCTGGGCTCGGACAATTGAATTTAAATTAAAAGCAATGAAATTTGGGCATCTCCCTTCTTCGAGGTCCATTAACTTAGCATTTTCACCACCCCCTTCCCTCGGTGGAGTGGATATTTCACCCTCTTGCGTTTTGTGTGCGGCTGTGGCTTTTGGGCTTCTTGTTCTTCCTCGTAGTTGTGCGCATAGACACGCAGCAGCAGTAGGAGTAGCACCTGAATCTCTTATCCACCGCTTGGGCGTCTTCATAGCCCCCTTCTCCCCTCTTCAACTACCAACCCCCCCTTGTGCGCTAGAGGGTTTTTACCAAGAAAAGAAAGCGACAGAGGGCGAGGACAGAAGAGAGAGAGAGAGAAGAGAGAGAGAATGAATGGAAGATATTAGCACGAAATAAAGAGTATAAACGCTTCGGCAGCGTGTAGCGGCTACCGCTTCCCCCCTTCCCCTTCCCCCTTTCGTCTTCTCCTTCTTCTTTCTCCCCCCCGTCCTCCGCTCCACTGCTGCATGGGAATCGCTTGTCGAAGCAAAACAAAGAGCTCTTCGAAAGAGTACCGTCAGTACCTCCCCGTACTGCTGCTGCTGCTGCTGCTAGCGTGCTGCTACGTCAGCGAGACATGCCTCTTGCCATGGCGCAAAATGGCGGTTCGGGGCCGCCGAAAATCAAAGATAATCGACCGACCCCGACCCCGACCCCGACCAACACCACCGAGTGCCGCGAACATCATAATCAAGAGCGCGGAAAATTAGCTCAACACGCTTAGCACAGTGCTCCACAGAGAGGGGGGGTAGATTAGGGGGGGGGGAATGGGGGGGTGCGCGATTGCTGGACTCGAGATTGGATTGGATACTCTCTTTTTCTCTTTCTCTCTCGCGGTGCGAACGGGTGCTACTTCTTCTTCATCTTGGGCAGAAGAGGAGGAGGAGAAGAAGAATTTTCACCGACACTGACCCACACACACACACACACACACACACACACACACACACACACACACACACACACACACACACACACACACACACACACACACACACACACACACACACAGCCTGTCATGCGTCACCTGCGTCTGTTCCCATGATCCCCAAGGAAGATGTTCCGTAGAAACGGGGTGGGGGGGGGGGGGGTGCAGCAATCTACTAAACACACACACACACACACACACACACATACACACACACACACACAGACACATCTGACAAAAGTAGACAAACATTGCAAAATCGAGAGGGAGAGAGAAAAAAAAAGAGATACCCGCCAGGGTGAGGGTCACCAACCGTGCCTTTTGATGGATGGCTCCATATATATATATATAGGCTCCAGATAGACCTTCCACCAGCAGCAGCCGAGCCGAGATCAAACGGAACCAAGGGGATAGAACCCCCTTCCTTTCCCATTCCTCCTAGCTCCTAGCAAATAGTAGCTGCTGCTGCTGCAGGTGCTGCTGCTTCAGCTCATCCTTCCCACATTGCAAGCACACTGCTACACTCGCGTTGCACACCTTGCATGCACTGGGCCTGGCAGCGCATTGGGGATTTGCATTGGGCACCACCCCCTCCCCCCCGGGGCAACAACCCCCTTAAACATGTGGCAGTGCGCACCAGTGTGTGTGTGCTTCTTATTTGCCCTCTTTTACCTCTCGCATCGTGTGTTCTCTTCCTCTCCACGGGGAGAGTGGTTCCTTTTGAAGCCGGGCATGAGCCCGGTCGGTACACCATCCCCCATCCCTCCTTCTATCCACCGAACCGTCAGACATCTCAAAGCCAAGCGCAAAACGCATAAAATATTGGGTTTGAGGAGGTGCGCTCATGGCCCCGAGTGCAATAATACAGAGCAGTGTAGCAGGCAGCAGTAATAGCAGTAGTAGTAGCAGTAGTAGTAGTAGTAGAGCAGAGGTCTAGAGAAGAGCAACCGTAGCGCTGGCTGTGAATTCGCCCGCGGAAGTGCTCGCTGGCTGGCTGGCTGGCTGGCTGGCTGGCTGGCGCGCAAAAGGGATGATGGATGAGTTTGCTCATTGCCTTCCACAGCTCCACCCCCTCCTGTGCCCTTTCTCCTCGGTATTTACAAGCCATACGTCACGCCACGGATCACGGTTGGTAGAGAAGTTGGGGGTTGCACAATCGGTCAGCTAATCGGTTTGGACCCGTTGGCCCTTGACGCCGGCTCGACCTCGACCGGACTCCGGACCCACCCCCCGCTCCCTTTTCCCGGGCCCAGTGTGCGGTGGACAGCACGAAAAACGGAAACGATTAAGCATCGGACCATCGGTCTGCTCCGTTTGCCGACTGTGTGCGACTGTGTGTGTGTGTGTGTGTGTTTAAAAGCGCTAAAAAAAGGGAAGGGAACAGAACAGCACACAGAGAGCGTTCGGCTTGCGATGGAACGAACGAACCCCTTTTTGGGCCGATTTTGAGATGCTCGGGGCCACCATTTTCGGACCACTTAATGTGTGCGTGTTTTTGGTTTTTTTTTTGCCCTCTAACACACACACACATGCATTTCAAAAACAACATGCAATCGCTGTAAATCGCTGTATCGCTGAGTAATGTACTGCTACTTCCTCTTCCCCTTCTCTTCCGCCTCTCCGTGTGCAAAACCGTGTGCAGCGTGTGACATTTTCAGGCATTTCCATTTTGGATGCCACCGGCGCGCCGGATTGTGGCTGTCGGTCCGGGGGGTGGTCGTCGTGGTTTTGCTGCATCTTCCAAACGCAATCTTTTGGTCGCAATCGACAGCGACGAGGAGGAGTCACAGGGGGCGGGGGGACGTACGAACCCGATAGTACTATTGCCGATAGTTGACAGTCATACCATACCATTGCATACCAGGAACCACAGCCAGCCCAAGATACCAGCAGAACTCTTTCGCACGCCTAGCCCCACACACACACACACACACCTCTCGCCTGGAAAACAACCACAAAACCACCATCGAGCAACGAGACAAGCGCCATGCCGAAAACGTGGTAATGTCTTGTCATCTGGCATGGCAGTGGGGGAGGGGGGGGGAGGAAGGGGGCCTCCATTTCCTCCTTTCCTCCCCGGAATTTTTGCCTCAACCACACAGCAACAACCTGCAACAACTGGCTCCTGGATGTCCTGGGGTCCCGGATCCAGTAGCAACCGATTTGTGGTCGAGAGTGCTTCTCTCTCTCTCTCTCTCTCTCTCTCTCTCTCTCTCTCTCTCTCTCTCTCTCGCTGGGTCTCGCTCGTCTTGTTCCATTTCATCGGTCGGTCGAGTCCAGCAGCCAGCAAAAATAAGAAGAAAAAAAATCCGAAATGAAATGCTTTCTACTCGGCTGCATCTAGAACACACACACAGACACACACATACACACATGCGGAATTCCGAAATTGCTTCACAACCGGAACGGGCCTCTCTCTCTCGCTCTCTCTCTCTCTCTCTCTCTCTCTCTCTCTCTCTTGCTCGCTCTCTCTCTCTCTCTTTCTCTTTCTTTCTCCTATGGGCCACAAATTAGCTGGGTTAATCCTGTTCGCTCGGTAGCACACTCCCACTCACCACCGTATACCCACACACACACACACACACACACAGCAGCCAGCAACAACAACAGCAACAACAGCAGCAACAGCAACGGCAAGGCCCCGGACCAGACCCAAGGCCCGGTGCTGAAGATGCCCAATTCTGCGGGCGATTTTTCGGAATTAACAACGGAAAGACGGAAGGGAGGGGGAGGGAGTGAGGAGGGCTGGGGGTGGACTGCTTTCAATGGCAGCATCGACGGCCGAGCAGGAGTCGAAGGAGAGAGAGAGAAAAAAAGAGAGAGAGCCAAAAATGCAATTCTCTTCCCTTTTTATGCCCCTCTCCTTTCTCTTGCCACCCTCTGGGGGTGGGTGGTGGTGTGCTACAGCAGCAGCAACAGCATCAACAGCAGCATCAGGGTTGAGAGTAGGTCGAGTGAATTTGTTTGATATAAAATATGAAAACCGGACCTCCGGGCACTCCTGGGCACCCGGGCTGAACCTCTGGATGGTGGTGGTGGTGGGCTGGACCATCAGGAGCCCAGCGACCAAGCAGCCGTCGGTTGCAATGGCTCGTACTGGGGGGAAATGGTCGAGGAGGAAGAAAAGATGGTGAAAGGAAGTGAGAGAGAGAAGGGAGAAAGGGACCTGCCCGGTTCCTGGCAGTGAATTTGCACAGTCGTCGTTCGTCGTCGCCAGCGGCGGCGGCCAACGACGGCGAGATGCCAGGAATCTCACTGACGACAACAACGACGACGACGACGACGAGCAGCAGCTAATAAAAAAGAACATTCTCTTCTCTCCTTCTACTACTGTTGCTGCTGCTGCTGCTGCTGTTGCTGCTGTTGCTGTTGCTGCTGTTGCTTCTGGTTTCGGTCCCGTTTCGGGGGTTTTTGGTTGGCAAAAGGGGTGGGGGGTGCGGACCTTGCGGCATCCAGGCTTTGGGCGCTCCCAACCGAGATAATGCTCCACAAGATGCCGACCAAACACACACACACACACACACACACACACACAAGCACAGAGCTGAGCTAGGGATAAACTGATCGATGACGTAGGCTTTGGTTGAGTAGTAGTAGTAGTAGTAGTTCGTACGTGATGCGTGTTGGAGTGTTGCTTTCTTCTTCTTCTTCTTCCTGCTGCTGGCATGCTGGG
Source organism: Anopheles darlingi (assembly GCF_943734745.1). Taxonomy (NCBI): domain Eukaryota; kingdom Metazoa; phylum Arthropoda; class Insecta; order Diptera; family Culicidae; genus Anopheles; species Anopheles darlingi. The sequence continues at coordinate 1,682,337 of NC_064873.1, forward strand.
TGACCGTTCGGGCATTCCGTTTTGCTCGATCTCCCCAGATACCAGTACCCGACACACACACACACACACACACACACACACACACACACACACACACTCACACACACACACACACGCGGGTGCGCTCTCGAGCATAAGGGTGAAAAATCTGCTGCTGCTGTTGCTGCTGCTGTTGCTGCTGCTGCTGTTGGTATTGTTTACTCACGCGGCACAGTAGCTGGAAAAGAGGAGGAGGAGGAGGAGGAGGGGAAAAAGGGAAGCACGGCATTTTCCCCATTTCACACACACACACACACACACACACACTTACTACGAGAGTTGCAGCTGCTGCTGCTACTGCTACTGCTGCGGGTGCTGAGTGGACAAGAGGGAGGCTGTGGAATGCTGCACACCGCCGCCATTCCCGGGCCTAGTGGCCTGGCAAATTGTTTCTCCCCTTCCTCCCTCCACCCCGCCTACCCCTCTCTGCCCTTGTGACGGTGATTAAGCTGTGGCGAGGCGCGAGTGGCGGTGCCACGGCCACAAAACCACTATCGGATCTACATTCCCCCTCTCCCCCTCCCTCCTTTTCTTTCCATTTGTACTCCCAAAGCTCAACCGACTGCCAGCAGCAGCAGCAGCAGCAGAGCTCTGGCCCGGAATTCCAAATTTACTTTCTTCAAAACCAACCAACCAGAGGACGGAAAGCGATAGCAGAAGAAGCAAGGGAAGTGAGGGATGGAAGAGAAAGGGAGGTGGGGGGGGGGGCGAGCAGAAAAACCCGCTTTTCTTCGCCGACGATAAAGCATGAATTGCCAATTTCCGCTCCACTTTGCCTGCTCCACGGTCGTGAGAGGTGGGGTGGGGGGAGGGGGGGAGTGAGAGTGCGAGGGAGAGAGGCCGCTTACTAGTGTCAACCGGGGAACGGGAGAAAAAAACGGGGGAGGGGGTTGATAAAGTGAAACACACCATCACCACCGGCCCTTGCCCACTGCCTTCATCCGTTAACACGTTCGACTCGTCTCGACTCGACTTGGGGTTGACAGACTAACAGCACCCCCGCACCCCCTCCCTCCCCTATAGAGTGCTGATGATGGACCCCCAAAAAGGACTTATCGATGGCGACGGCGACGGTTATGGTTATGGACAATCGCCAATCGAGCAATCGAGAAGCAATCGTCGTAGTCGTATACACGTCACTCTGAGCCGGGAGGGGTGGGAGTTGGGGGTGTGAATGACCGAATCGCTCTGGACATTGCATCTCATCGCCTTCGGATCGGCGGAAATTGTTAACGACGACGACACCATCCCCCCCTGGTTGGTGTTGTCCGGTCCGGATGGGGATGTAGATATGCGATTCCATCCCCTAGCGCCATGTTGTTAGGGGATGTAACACCTTTCCTCACAAAAAAAGCTTCGTCGTGGCCGGAAAGCTACCTCGACTCGAATCTAATCGCCACCAGCCGCGACGTCAGTCACCCTCTGGGGGAAGGGGGTGTGAGGGGTGACATTCACCCCACAGCCCGCATTAAGCAGAAAGTAAAACAAAGATTAGAGGTGGCACCGGAAGGCGGAACATAAAACGGAATCCCGGAACGCGGGACGGGACTGGACGGGGGGTCGATCGTGAACGTGACCACCCGGCTCACACACACACACACACGCACACCCTTCCGATTCGCCTGTTTCTAGACAACTGACAACTGACTTAATTTTACATTCCATCCTGGGCGAGAGGCAGAGGTAGAGGGAAAAGCGAAGGTAGAGAAGGGAGGGGGAGGGGGTGTGGGGGAGTAGGGGGTGAGGGATGCCGGCGACGGCGAGTTGACCGTTCTTCACGACGAGCGGGTCGATCCCCATTCCAACGGTGGAAAACCTGCGACTCGCTTTTTCGGCCGTTTGTTTTAGGGATCGTGTGTGTGTGTGTGTGTGTGTGTGTGTGTGTGTGTGTGTGTGTGTGTGTGTGTGTGTGTGTGTGTGTGTGTGTGTGTGTGTGTGTGTGTGTGTGTGTGTGTGTGTGTGTGTGTGTGTGTGAGAGAGAGAGGGAGATTTCTAGGAACACCGGTCATCCATCCGCGTTAAAACGGAGGAGCTCGGGACCGAACGGCTGCGAGCAGTCGTAAGCGTGAAAAAGCAAAAGGAGGTAAGAGGAGGGGGATAAGGGATGTTGAGGGTCGGGAATGTTGAGTGTCAAACTTTTGAGGCAGGTTGGTGGGGAAGGTAGGGCAGGACGAGAGGTTCCGGCATAATCTCGGTCGTTACGGCTGATGATTATTGTCATCCATCCAGCAACCAGCCGGCCGGTCAGCCTCTCGACCTTATTTACCGCCGGGCACCCGGATCATCCCCTGGCTACCAATTCACACCCTCCCTTCCCTCTTATCATCCCCCGCCCATTAAGTGTCGCACATTATTGCTCCGGTTCCGCCACTACTACTACTACCGCGAAAGAAGACACCGATTCGAGAACATCTTCTCCCTTACATCCCTCCCGCGCTTGAAAAAACAACAACCCCTCCGGTCGAAAGCCCCGCTAAAAAGGGTCTGGAGTGGAATAGCCGAAGCGCTGGAATCGTTAAGTAGGCAACATTATTACCACCAGGACCCCGGACCGGACCAGGACCGCGTTTCCTGCTTCTCCTTCCCTTCCTTTTCCAAGTCACCCCTTTTATCACCTCCCCTTTGCTCGCCGGACCTTCTCGACTCGAATCGATCCGTCCGTCCGTCGTGTTGCGCCCGCAATTAGATGCATGTCACCACGAATCAAGGTAGCACGAGCCCGCACACACACACACACGCACGCACACGCACGCGACACCCACCTGTTGACGTTGCCCGTTCGGCGTCTCCACAACAAACCTAGCGCGGAAGGGGGAGAGGGTGCTGAAGCCCCGGGGTAACGAAGCAGAAAAACGCCCATAAACCCACCCCTGGTGGAGGAAGGGATGATCGGGTTGGGGAGGGAAGGCAGCTGAATATGAGCACATAAGCATGATTATGATGCCCGTCGTCACTCATCGCCGCGCTCGCGACTCGCGATTTCTGTAATTCAACCAAACACCCCGCGTCCTGGGGGTTGCTCCCTTCCCCCCTGTGTAGGGGTGAGGGGGCCCCGCGTTTAAAATGTAATCCCGGTGCCCCGGTTGGTAACGCGAATCGCGTGACTGTGACGCGTGCTTCGGTGCTCAACGGTGGTGCTGGTGGTGGTGTTGACGACGATTTACATCCATATTTAATAAACTTGTTGATTTAGTCTGGTTGGTTCGTTGGTTGGTTGGTTGGCCTCGGTCTCAGCCAGCAATCGCCGATCACCGGTCGCTGCGCACCTCCTTCCTCCATCCCTCATCCCCGCGGGGAATACATTAACAACCCGCAGCCGGTGTCACTGTTGCTGCTGCTGCTGCTGCTCCCGTCAGCCGGATGTCCCATTTTCGGCTGCCATTATTATCGCTGGTGCTGGTGGCAGTTGTATCGCTGTTCGCACCCCCCTGCTCCTCCCTTCCTGCTTTCCTTCCTTTTTTCCTCCTCCTCGACGGCAACGCGATTTGAGCGATTTGAGCTGCGCCCCGAAACGAAACGAGGATTGCTGTCGTCGTCGTCGCAGGCGTCGTCGTCGCAGGCGTCGTTGTCGCGAGGCGTCATGTCGCCATCATTATGATCGTCATCTTCCTCCTCCCGCTCCACCGGGCCACCGAGGCCGGGGACACAATCGATGCGGCGATGCCGGAAGGGCTGTTGCTGTTAAATGCAATCAAAGGAACGCCCCGGGGGCATGGGGAAACGGGGCGGAAAACGAGGCGAGGGGTTGCGATGGCAGGATACCAATAAAAATAGAAATGTCACCGAGCTGTCAGCCGAGCAGAGAAATTCGACTCGACCTCGACCCCCTCGACGCTCGCGACTCGACTCGACTCGATCCAGGCAGCAGTAGCATCGCCTGAGGAAGGGGAGGAAGGGGAGGAAGGGTGGCACACAATGGGATGGGAAACAACTGAACTCTCTGACAGCCAAACACACCGTCCTTTTTGAGAGTTCAGTGGATGATCAGCGCCATCACTTTTTTGGGCAATCCATCCTCATCATCATCATCATCATCATCAGTAGCAGCAGCGAGCAGCAGCAGAAAAGCAAGCAAGCAGCAGTTTCCAGGCCCTCTACTCTCTCTCTCTCCGAGATTCGTATCCAAATCGACGGAAAACACGACAACAGATCAATTGCTGCCGGCCATTTCGTCCCCTCGACGGAACAGTCCACCAATAACTGGACAACTGGGCGCAGCTGTCAAATTTCACGGGCACGGACCCGGATGGCCTGGAGTATACGCTGGCAGGCAGCATCGACATCGCACAAACCATAAACCAGGCAACCCATAATTGGAACAACAATTCGCCTGCAGGTAGGCAATTCACCGCGCGCATAACGCACAACGATGCGTACACGATGCCAGTGAGTGCATTTATCGGTGTACTGTGCGTGTGTATGTGTATGTGTGTGTGTGTGTGTATTTGCGATGCGATGAAGTAAATTATGAACTATCGCACTGTGACTACTCGCACACAGATTCGAGGACGCTTCGCTGGTTCGCGAACATGGTTTTGGGCCCACGACACAAAGAGAGAGAGAGAGAGAGAGAGAGAGAGAGAGAGAGAGCTGGCCGGCTACTACTGCTGGCTGATAGGCGACACGGCCGGGAACATAAAACGTTGAACCAGCATATAATATAGTGAACCCAGCTCGTGCGCTCACTGCTCACACTGGGCCGCGCATTAACCTACTAGCAGCTACACCGCACCCCAGCTTCTTTCCCCTTTCCCCATCCCTCCTCAGACCCACACACACGCACGCACACGCACGGTCGCGTGGCCTTCGCATCGTGCAAACAGAAACAATTGACCGCCGGTCGTCGTCGTCGTCGAAATCGTCGTCGAATCCGATTTTACGACCCGACGGTCTCGCATTTTACATCCGTCCCTGCCATTCGTGTGTGTGTGTGTGTTCGGATGTTCAGATGAGGGATAAAAAACGGTGTAGAGGAGTGGGAAGGACTTTTCGGTGGGGCACAATTACTGCCACGCGTCCGAAAACATCGCATCGCATCTCGGTGCGCCCCAAAAAACCCCGGACCCGGCACCACCTTGCTACCACCTCCCCCACGCGTCTGAATGCCAGCCACACTCACTCTACACTGACCGTTTGGGACTTGGATAAAACGCGATTGGCTTCGCCCGTTCCCGGTTTTCGTTCCGGAGTGCATTTTTCGTGCGCGCGCGAATCAATTATGAAATCTGTTGCAAACGGCAGCAGCAGCAGCAGTAGCAGCAGCAGCAATCCTCCCTCCCTTCCCCTTCTCGATGACGTGGCAGAATGGTGTGGACTTCAAACGTAATCCTCCTCTCCCCTGCACTGCATACACTTTATACACTGTGGATATCGTAACTACATTTGCTACAAAAACATCGTCATCAGCGCTTTTCGCGTTGCGTTTTTCGGGTTTGGAAGGGGCCGAAGGTGGGGTCACGACCAGCTCATGAAATACTCGTTAGTTAGACTCTGTTGGCCCATAAAAATCGACCATCATCGCCGCGGCCTGGCAGTGGAATTAGCGGCGCAGCGCGGCGATGAAACGTTTTTCGAAGGGAGGAAAAAAGGAAGCCCGGTGCGAGGGGAGGGGGGGGAACATCGAATCATCAGCACCCGCTGCCCGTGCTGCCCCTGCTCCTGCTGCTGCTACTGTTGCTATCCAATCGATTCAACGAAAGCATAAGGAAAGGACGAGACCGCGAGAAGAAGGAAGAGGAGGTTGCTATAAATTCCTGCGCCCCAAAAAAATGCGATCCGCTAGGCGCCTAGGCTAAGGTTGATGGTTTCAGGTGGCATAGCCATAGCCACCCCGCTCCTCGCCCCGCTCCCTCCCTCCCCCATTCCAACCAACGGAATTGCCATTCATAAGTTCATTTATTTGGAGTCGTCGTCGTGGTCGGCGGCACCCTGCGGTGTGGGCGGGATGGTTTTGTCCCCATGAACTCCACGTCCTCTCCCCCCCCCTGCTTGTTGTTATCGCTGTTGAGCTGTTGAGCTGTTGCTGTTGTTGTTGTTATTCATAAATTATAACGTTTATTACGTTAATTAACGGTATCGTCGGTGTTCGCTGTTGCTGCTGTTGCTGTTGCAGCCGGCCGGCGCCGCCGCCGCTGCTGCTGACGACCTCGACCAAAACCCCGCAACTCACACCCCCACCAGGCAGCCCTCCGCTTTCATGCTTGCTACCGGGCACCGACCGACGGTCAGCGAGCGAGCGAACGAAGAAGATAATAAATCGCTTCTGCAAACGGGGCAATTAATTTGTGGAACCCCTCACCCTCCCCACCCCTCTTCCCGGGGGCTCATCCACGCCACGCCACCCCTAGAAAACAAGGGAGGGATGGCGGAAGGTGAGGATTCCCCTCCGTAAGGAAGAAGTTTAGCCCCGAGAGACCCACCTCAGGGGAGGAGTATTGTTTGTGTGTGTGTGTGTGTGCGGGTGTTGTGTGAATTTTTGCCACGAAAATTAGCTTCATCGCCCACCCCGCCAGCCCCGTTCGGCCCCCATCGCTGCAGGAAGGAAGGAAGTACGAAAATGCTCCATGGCTCCAATTTGAGCTCCGTTTTCCCGGTGCCCTCAGCACCCCCTAGCCCGCCGGTAATACATATGGTGTACGCAAAAAGAACGGGATCTACCAGTGGGGAGGTTCCGGTTACGTTAATTACCTCGCAGAATCCCAGCAGACGAAAGGGGAGATGTGAACAGGGGAGGGGGTTGCGATGGTAAGGTGGTCGCCGAAGCCGAAAGACGACCGCGACCTGATACCGATCAGCGTAAAGAGCTAAGTTCTCTCCCGGAAACTCCTTCCCCCACCCCCGTTACTACGTCAAGGGAGGGTTTTTGGGGAGACGCTTCAATCGAACTGTCAATAAAACCACGAGAACTCCTCACGAGACAACGAGCGACGAGAGAGGGACGCAGGCAGAAAGTGATCCGACGGGCAAATTATTAATCCACCCCCCCCGTCATTCGTCCCTCGTTAAGGGGTGGAGGGGCTCAGCAGAAAGGGTGCGAGGGTTCGTTGCTGCTGCTGCTGACCCTTTTTTTTTTTTGTTCCATTTCAATCGCTTTTGTTTTTTTTCTGTCTTTTTGCTTTTTTTCTTTTTTGCCTCCCTGTTTGGATCGGGAGTCCAACCCCCACTTCGGGGGTGCTAGACCCTCACCTTCCTCAATTCTCAATCGCCAGCAACGACGACGGCGATACGGGGGGGATTATGATGTCTAAAGTGATTGAAATGAAAAGCCAGACACAGTGTGGAAGCCAGAAAGGAAAGGACGGACTCTCCCCTGGCGAGGAGGGGATTTGCTCTGCCCCCAGAGGGGAGCACATAAAAACGGGCAAACGCTTGTACCACTCAGCACGCCCACCCCTACTGGCCCCTCGGAAATTCAATCTGCCGACCACAAAGGAGCACACAGGACAGGAGGTCAGGTCGGGCAGCGAGCGACTACCGACAGACAGACAGACAGCAGGCTTCTGGGCATCTAGGGCATCTAGGCCCCAGAGTTCAGGGTTTGTCATTGGCCGACGGATCCGGATTTTGATGAAAAATGTACGATTGAGTAGAGAGAGAGCAGAGCAGAGCAGAGCAGAGACAGATCGGGATTTATCACTTCATCATCATCATCATCAGCAGCAGCAGCAGCAGCAGCAGCAGCATTGGTATCAACCCCGGCAGCATCGTCGTCGTCGTCTCGGGCACTACTACTACTACTACTGCTGTTGCGAGAGCGTCATAGTGCCTGTCAGGTTCGTCATTTACGAGGACGACCGCCGCGTACTCGCCCGGAGGACGCTTCAGGACGCGCTGTCTCGGAGGATTAAGGCTGACCGGATGCTGGCTGCTGGCTGCTGCTGCTGCTGCGGTTGCTGGTGGATGGGAGGGAAGGGAGGGCAGATAGAGAGCGATGGAGTGATTGCCTCGTACATCGTACCATAGATTGCTCATCGTCCTCGTCGTCGTCCTCGACATCATCGTCGTAGGCCTCTGTGTGGCGTTGCGGTTTTGTGAGGTTAGGGTGTGCTCCGTTGGGAGGCTGTCCGTGTGCGCGCGTGCGTGTGTGTGCGTGTGTGTTGCGTTGTTGTCAATGGAGTGGAACCTGAAGACGAAATGGAGCGCAATTGGCATCGAGGGGCCGACCAGCCGACCGGCCGGCAACCACAGCTCCATCGTTTCCACCACTACAAGCCCTTCCCTTCTCGTCATCCCCTCTTTATTCGTGACGCAAATGCACTTAAGCACCTGGGAACACCACAACCAACCAGGGCAGGCTGTGAATATTGAATCAGGCTTTACCGGGCGGCGGAAAACCGGTTTTCCGGATTGACCATTTCCGCTACCCCCTCGGCGCTCACCATCCCCCCCCTCTGGAAGACATATTACACAAAGACCGACCCTCAAAGAGCATCCATTCCGGTCCAGCATCTCCATTAGCCGTTTGAAAAATGGATCCCCAGCCCCCCCAAAAACGAGGGGGAAGGGGGAGAGGGCGGTGGTTCCTACCGTTTGTCCTTGTTCGGTGCGCCAATATATATGGCGTCATTTCATAATCGATATCGATGTGTTTAGATACTAAGGGCGCTTATTGTCAAGGAAGGTATGGAAATGATGATGATGATGATGATGATGATGATGGTAAAGTAAAGAAAAGCAAATGACTGGTCCGAGTCCGGGTCCGGGTCCGGTCCGTTTCGCTCGTTAATTAACCAACAAATTGTTCTCTCACTCCCCTTACGCGCCGGGGGGCACAATAGAGATGGTGCGTTGGGGGAGGGGGTGGTTTCGGTACCTGACCTAGCCTGGCCACGGCCACGCAGTCTCGAGTCTCGAGCCACGCATCGTCATCGGCAATGTACCAAGCAAGCAAGCAAGCAAGCAAGCAAGCTTCTCTTCTCTTCCATCCATGCCATCCATTAGCGTGAGGGGAGGGTAATGATTGCTTTGGAGCAGCAGCAGCAGTAGCAGCAGCAGCAGCTACCAGCAGGCCCAAAAACGGGATCTGCCGACAGAAAAAAACAAAAAAAAAACCGGGCGTTTGAATTTGGTCCCCCGAACGCCCGGAGGGGAGACCGAGCCCCGTTTGTCATCCGGTCCAAATGGGCATTAAAATTGCATTGGAACGAACGAACGCCTGCTGACATGGCCGGGCCGGGCTGGCTGGCTTCTGGCTTGGCCCCACGCGCACCCTTAACCGCCATCAAACCCCCCCCCGGCCCGCTTTTTGTGCCGCCTGGCGGTCGACCAACCGGTTGCTGCCGACAGCCATGTCCGGGAATGCCCGAGCGACACACACACATACACACACACACACACACACACACACACACACACAGAGAGCCGAACCGAAAAACCACCAGCCAGCCGGCAAGGCACACCGGAATCGAAAATAGCAACAGAACGCACGCACACACACACACACCATACCGCACTAGCAAAGGATGCAAATGTAAGGCAGCCCTGGAAGGGGTGGGAGAGGGGGGACGGCACGATCAACCTGGACACAACACTGTGTCCACATTCCACGCTTTTTACCTCCCTGTTTTTTTTTGTTGTATTATTTTTGCATTTTTTTCCCTTTCGTTTCGTTTGTTTTGACACAACGACGGGGGACGGGCATCTGGGATGGAGGGGGAAGGGCGGCTGCTGTTGGCACAAGCGGCACACCGAGTAACAGCAACAATAGCAACAGCAACAGTTGCAACAACCGAAAAAATACAAAAAAAACCGAAACCATAACCATAAATATTAATCATCTGGTAGACGGGGGGTGCCTGTGTGCGTGTGTGTGTGTGTGCCCGGTGGAATGTCGCTCCACGGTGGCGGGGACACATCGGAATGCACTTGGCTTGCTGCTGCTGCTGCATTCGCGGAATGTTTTTTGCGAGAAAACCGAAAGCGCTGCTGTTAGTAGTCGTAGTAGTGGTAGTGGTAGTGTGTAGGCAGCAGTCGGGGTCGGAGGTGCAGCATCAGTAGCAGATGGTGTCGTCATCGTGTCGTGTTGATTTGACACATTGTTGGCGGCCGCGGCGTTTTCTGTCTCTCTCTCACACACACACCTCACGCACGTACTCATCGGCAGCCATTTTCGATTTTGCGTTTTGC